>NC_088245.1:116436380-116739505 GCF_036013445.1 Caloenas nicobarica | reverse complement strand
AATCAGATCGCGAGAGATCTCTGCACCGCTTCCCTTCCCTCACCGTAAATCGAGAGGAGAACGGTGAGGAGGCGGAGCCCCGCCGGCATAAGTTGACGGCTGATTTGACCAATCGTATTGCGAGGGATCGGGGCCTCGCCCCTCCCACCTCATATCGGTACAACGGCGAGGGAAGCCGCGGTTGGATCGGGTTGCCTCGACGCGGGGGGAGGGAGCTTTGATTGACATTTAAATGCACCATTCAGAGAGCAAGGGCGCCTGATGTCCTGCGTCGGGCGGACTGTGTGGCTGTGAGGCCTTGAGTGTGAGGGCAGGCGGGGGCTCTGGCGGTGGGTGTTACCTGTTCTTCTCCTGTGCCCCTCTGGCTGTGCACCTGGTGTACCTGAGGAGGCACAGAGGGGAGAACAAGCATCCATGTTAAGTGGGGAGCTAGTCTCTCAATGAGAGGTCTTGTTTCAGTAGGAGGAATGGTGGCAGTTCTTGGTTTTATTTTCTGTTTCTCTCTTCAATGACGTTTGAAGTAACAATAAATAAGTTTGTGTGTTTATGCCTGCCACCTGCCTCAGCACTTCACCCCTGAAAGGCAAGAAAAGGAGCTGAATCAGTGAGGTGGGTGCCTATGTATAGTTTGTGGTTTGGATATTTAGGGGTGAAGCTGCCTTCAAGGCCTTTATTTGGCCCATTAAGCCGATGAAGGCGCGGGGCCAACATGAAGCGTGTCTGGAAAATCCCTGCCCGCTTCCCTCCCTGGAAGTTTGTTGTTGAGAACAGTTACAGTAACATGAACTTGCTGCCCCAACCCTGCTATCTCACTTCAGCTGTGCTTACGTATAGAAGCAGGCAGCTGGGTACATGCTGTTCAGTGTATGGGTAGTATTACAGCAATAGGCCATGAGCAATCAATTTGTGAGTATTTCTTGGGGTCTTTGTACGCTATTAGGCTCAGAGGTCGTGATGAGACTCTCTGCTGGGTGAGGCAGAGAAAACCAGGCTTTGAGGGTGAATCGTCATGTAGTTGAGGAGGTTAAGACCTCCGTTTCATTGTCGCGAACATCCTGTAAGAAAGATTGTCTTATTTCTCTCCTGGATTCCTGGGAAAGCAATGTGTGTATGTTCACAGGAAATCCATCAGTGCTAGGGAGTATTTTATCTGCTTTGCTGGTACATAGCGGTGGTGTCACATCCGCATGGTAAGACTGTCTGTACGTGCTGAACATGCCAGAGATTACTGGCCATACAGCTATCTGACCAGAGCTATTCTGATATGTTTTTAGAAATTTCAGCCAAATAGAGAAATACTTTGAAAATCTGCCCGAGCAACATTTCTGTACCAAAAATGAGGCTATATCTAGAAGAATCGGTGAATGACTTGGGGAATGGCAGATAGTAAAAGGAAAGTGTGTGTACGACAATTGAACACTATTTAAGAGAGTAAAGCTGTATCCCTGCATCTGCTACGTGATAGTGTATGACAATGGGCAAATCACTTAAACCCTGTTTTTCATAGGTGGCAATAATAGTCTATTCCTTCTCTGTGAGGTTATTTGTGTAACTGAAGAGGAGCTAATGCTCCCGCTGTTGTCAGGGGGAAACTATACTTTGAATATGAAAAGCATGCCAAATGCGTAGAGTACTCTCAAACTCAGCAGCTGGGCAAGTTATAAGCACTTCAAATTAATACTAATTTATTCTTTACTCTGTATCATGCATCACAAAAACAGCACCACGTAACAGCTTTTGTAAAATAAATGAAAATGAATGTTTGCGAGATTACCTGGATACTGTAGCAAAATATGATCAAAATATGATCAAAAATATGATCAAAATATTTGTTTCCTTATGGGCTCTTCTGCCTTCAGAATAGGATTAGAAGAGTATACAGGAGACAAGGTATGGATCACTGAACAACAAAGGTACAGAATGATTGCTTTTTTAATGAGCCCAGCCTGTTCTGTGCACTGAGCAAGGCAGCTTGATATTAAAAAATATGCTATGCTGTAAAATGACAATGACATCACAACGTGTATTCCCATGAGTTCTGGATTAAGGTTATATGGGTTACCTTATTTTTGGCATTTACTGGTTCTTGGGTGCTTCAGCTTGGAAGTGGAGTGGGCTCTTATTTACTATGTATATTTGAGCATCATTTCATAAAGTTTTACCTATCTGGGAAAATATGGTTGCTGCACCAAGGTACTTGTAGTCTGAAGTAGGTGATCACAGGACATCAAATAAGGGTATACACTGGGTGCCTTGTCACATTAGCATCATCATCCCCTTTATTCTTCCCCCGCCACCTTCAGATTTGGTCTACACCCAAAATGTTCATAGAAATAAGGCAAGAACTGTGGCTCAAAGCAGTAAGTTTGCAAAACTACTAGAGGACATTAGGTGGGTGTGGTGGTGTTTTAGATGGGAATGTGACAGAAAGTGCAGAGCAGGCAAAGGAGTATGTGAAGGAAGAAGTTTATCCCTTCATCTAAATCAAGGATTTCTTACAAATATGATGTGTAAAAGAAGGGGGCAGTGTGAATAAGTCTGTTTTAAAGACATCATTTCTCTTACACCAGTTACTATCTCTGTGTTTCATACCCGTGCATGTTAGCAATCATTCCAAATTTTGTTGTTATTATCTTGACACTGTTTTCCATAAAGTGTTCACTCTGGAAGACATGATACAACCATAGAGTGTCATCTTGGTTTTTTGTATTTGCAGAAGGAATTGTATTTTTGAGACTTTAGGGTTCACATTCCCCTTTTTTTCTGAACTCCTGGTGCTAGCAATATTATAATTTAATTCTAGAAATAGAAGAGAAATCAGAGTTCTGCATTTGAATATTCTTACATTCCTTCTCTGCTACTTGAATTGCTTTTCTTCTTGAATCACAACAGAAATATGGTTTGTGAAGAATTTTGTCTTTTATCTTATGTTTTCCTTTTCTCACCTTGGTTTCTTCTTTGGGAAAATAATAAATAGAAGCAATAAATTTTATTATGAAACAGTCAAGTCTCACTAACTCTGTACACTGGTTTTCAGTGCCCACTAGGTATATCTGTATGTCAGTGAAGCCCAGAAAAAGAGAATAATGCCATCACTTTACAGGCTGGCAGAGTTCTAGCTATTTTCTCTAGGCTTAATTTAGATCCCAGCTGTAAGCAATACTTGTGACAAAATCTACACGCAGTAAAATTATTCTATTAAGCTGATTTCATTCTGAGCTTCTACTCAGAGCAAGTAAAAAACCGAAACAACATGTACATTAGGTCAGAAATAATTTTTATGAAGCCATATATTGCTAGTAGCAGTCACAAAATCGAAGTGCCAGCTCTAGGCAAAATACCAGTATTCGCTGGCTCTTTTAGTCAGGTACCATGCAAAAATGTCTTCGGCAGGAATTGCTCATGTGGTGTGTGGATGCTGCCTATGCCTGGAGCCTTCTATGAGCTCACAGCGTTGAAGATGAAATTATGATGGAAGAGGGAATATGAGGAAAAGGCGAAATCAAAGAGCCAGCCAGTTGTCTGTACTGGACTGGTGTGTTTCATTGTATCACTACTAAATCTAGTGTAGTTGTTAGCAGAAGTAATTATCTCAACCATTGTTTCCAAAGTGGCACTTTAACTGGACAATATTTGCCTAGCTGCTGCAAACACCAGGCCAGTCATATCCTATGGGAAAAAATGAGATCCCAGTGCCAGGTGCCATTTGGAGTTATCAGGTCCAGAAGCACATGGGGTGAGCAATATCCCCTTTGGTACCAGGCTTTACAGTCTCATGGAAAATTTATGTACAGAAGCTAAGCATAAGCTTTTAAAATAAAATTGAGAGGATAAGACACTATTTTTTGTGGTGCTTTCTGACTGTGACACATTAATGGAACAGATGAGGACCTTGCCCCTCTTGTCTGCACTTCAGCCGATCCTTCCCTCTCAGCCCCTGAGGGATCTCTCTGCCCTCAGTGATCATAGCTGACTTTTAGAAATGTATTTTACAAACATTTTGTCCCTGTATACGGCACTGCAGTCTGGTAAGAATATCATTTTGATGTAACAGTTCCAAGGAAGATGGTCATCTGTAATCCACTTAATTTTAGTAGTTGCAAAGTCACATTAATCGCTATCTTTTAATTAAGTCAGCTTAATCAAAACAAAATTTTAATGTGCTATTTTAATGGCCTTGAAAGTAGGGGGAGAGTATGATTTTAAGGATGTTTGATATAACTAAAGGTTTGTAATTTCTGTGTGTTGAGGAGTGAAGCCCAGGGGAAAGAAACACAGTCTTTTCCTGAAGTTGTGGAGAGAAATTAAGATATGTGTGTGTGTGATGCGTATGAATTGTCGTTGATTTGTTAATTACATTTTTATTCAACTTTTCTTGATAATTTTAGCAGTAGGGACTTAAAGCAAAGACTTGACAGCTGCCTTTGATAGGTGTTTTGAATGAGCATCCCTAGATTGTGAGCACTTTTGGTACCATCTGGTGGTTGAAAATACGACTGCAGCCTCCCTGGGTGTGTATTCTCACGCTCAAACCGAAAGTTAAATGAAAAGTTGCCTCTCGGGGGCGCTTCATTTGGTGTTCTCTCTATAGGTTCCTGTTCTGTCTCACTACCCAGCCTTTCTAGTAAACAGTGCCTAAGAGCATCGCTGAAGTGGATGACAGAAATTGGGTCAGAACAAGAAAACACAAAAATTTTGTGGGAACTGGGGTGAAATAGGCATTCACTGTTTCCTTCCAGATCAGCGGAGAATTTAAGTTATTCTAACCCACCTGTTTGAACTTACATGCTTTCTGAAGAGGTAAGAAAGTAATTCACAACGATTTATTAGCTCATTAAGAGGAACTTGCCTTCAGTAGTGCCAGGATAAATTTTACAATCTGCAAAATCTCATAAGCTGCACCACGGGGAGCTTAGCACATTTTAGATGACAACACTTAAATCATCTTTGTTCCTAATTCTTGTTAAAGACTGAAGCTGGTACCTTGGTCAAAGCTAGAAGAATAAGTCAGACTGTGTTTTTATTTGACATACAGCCATTTTTAGAGGTCTTGAGCACCTTCTAGAAAGGCCTTAAATTCTTCCTACATCCTTTCAATCATGGCTCTGAGCTCTGGAGAGAAAAGCCACAAAGCAAGAGAAAGGCCTTGGTCATACACAATAGGGACACACTGCCAGTCCTCTCCAAAAGCCTCTCTCCTACTCCACTTCTTTCTCTACTTGATCTCCCACCTGCAACTTTGATATTTGGTTTTGTTCCTACAATTTCCCCCAATTTCCAAGAAACCCTCAAGGCTAACCGGCTAAGGAGGAGACATTGTGGCATTGAGTGACTGGTTTAGATACTACAAAATGGCATTCCTCCATCCTGTCCTAAATGCAGAATATATATACACAAAGTACCAAGGGCATTATCTTTTCTCTGACCCAACTACCCAATATTAGCATCAAAACCCAATCTGAGCTTGTGGGTGTAGGCATGTCAGCCACTCGTCACACAGATAGGGAGCGATTCTCCAGCAGGTCAGCAGTAGCTGCCTGTGCGCGTACTCATACACAGCTGTGGCAGCAGGGCAGAGTGCTTTGGATCCGTTTTGGTGAAGAATAAAGCTAATTTACACTTTCTCCATAGCTAGCAGTTGTAAGAGCTGGCTTCTGAAATCTGCCTTTATCACTTCTCCAACTGAGAAGGACAAATGCAGTCTTTTATACTTTTGGTTAATGAGGCCTCTCTGCTCTGACTCCTCATGTTTTGCAGCCTCACAAACCTAATATCCTGTTGTGACTGCTCAGCCTTTGTGGAAATGCACCTCTTCTTCCAGTTTGAGAAGATTTAGTATGTGGTGAGACAGAGTTAAATTTTACATTCTTCTCCCTATGCTTGAAGAGATTTAATTGAAGTTCACCCAGGGGAGAAGTCACTACTAGCAGATAAACACCTTAGCTTGCTGTTTCTACTAAAATGGTTAACGATGGAGTAGTTTAGACTTAAAATATAATTTGTTGTCGTTAAGCTTTTATGTTATCTCCATGATATCTCCTGAGCTCAATAGAAGCTCTTGTTGAAGAGTCAGGTGCTTTAGAGATGTCCTATATTTTGAAGGTAATCGTTGCAACCATTAGTGTGAAAATTGCTGAGCTAAGCTTATAACTTCTTGCTTTTGAAAAGGGCGATGTTTCTATTCTCCCTCAAGTCTGGTTATCCTCTGCTATGTATCGCATTGACTGTGGGTCTCGTCTCGGTTTATGGTGTGGTCATTCTGCACCAGCTCTTTTGTGGAGTTGGTTTTCTTAAACTTCAGGAAGCTGAGCTGCCTTGTTGAGAAGCGACATGAGTATCAAAGCTAGGGCAAAGGGAAGAGGCAGGAGCACATGGATAGTAGTGGGGGAAGTGGAGTCCTCCCTGTTTCAGTGCCCCATTAGCATTTGATTAGTGCCAGCTGCATTGTGCCTCTTGGCTTTACATCTAAGTTCAGGGACCATGATTGAACAGTCATTTTAATCCAGTCTCTGCAGTTGCCAGAAAAATTCCCAGTTCCCTCCCCTTGTTTGTGTTGTCGCCCTGTGCTAGAGCCCAAGTCGAGGGGGCTTTTCTTCCTCTGGGATGGGTCACTCCTCAGTGAGATCAGGTCTGTCAGCTAGGTCATGGTGTGGCCATATGGACGTCAGCTTTGCTGCAAGTAGTGAGGCAAGAGCCACTGGCTGGAGGTGGGACTGTCTAAGCACCAGTATGGATTCATACCTGAATTGACTATGAATCCATGGCTTTAAGCCAGATTTTTCTTTTCTGTGCCCTTCAAATCAGGTTTCCAAATGAGCCACCTAAACACAGACATGCTGACCATTCTTCTGTTAATCACACTTTCTTTAGTAGTAACTTCATGTTTGGGAAAATCATACCAGTTCTACTCATACACAGTTGTGCTGCATCCTGGGTCTCATTTGTTGCTGATACTTGTCATGGGAGGAGACAGCATGCTTGAGAGCTGAAGGGATGGTTGACACCATAAGGCCAAACAGTGAACTTAAGGGAGATGATGAGAATTGTTTTGGTAATATAGCATATGAGAAAATGATCCTTTTCCTGTTGCATCTTACCTCTTGGAATTTAAAACCATGGTGTAGCTACATACACATTTGGGAAGGTAAAGAAGGATTCAGTATTTCAACTGCAAGCCACAGAAAGGCTTTTCTAGCTTGCAATATCTTTGTCTCATTTAACAATTTCTATAAGTAAGTTTTGGTGCTTGCTTGGGGTGCTTTCGCTAGTGGTCTCCCTAACTGATTGTAGACTTGTTTAGCTGATTTCCATCTCATGGTTTTTCTATCTGTCATTGGGTTATTGAAGAGCCGTTGCCACATTTAAAATAACTGTTGTGGCGGTCACCTGTGTTTAAAAAAGGAAAAAATATCTGTTCATAAAGCGAAAGAGGGAAACAGATAAAAAGGGCTCTGAGCTGTGGGTGAGGAAGCAGCCTTAGCAATGGAATATTCAGGGCTTTGCCTGAGCAGTTGTGTGAAAGAACTCTTCTAGCCAGTGTGGACTTGGGATAAGACAGATAACCTCAACAGAGTTGAATGAAGTTTACCTTCTAGGGGCTTGAAATGAAATACACAGGTGATGCATGAAGTATATTATTCTCATAAGGCTCTATGAAATGTCAAACAAAAATGCCTTTCATATAATGGTGCAACAGAAGCTGAGAATTGTACAGAAATAAATAGAGCCTTGAAGTAAAAATTCAGTTACTGGAACAATTGGAATGGAAAAGAAAAAGTTGTAACCTCGAATAGTGGGGAAAGAGATAAAAAAAATACAACCTACTTTGGGGGTGGGTAAAAGATGCTTTAGACTGACTCTGATCAAATTTTGCTTATTCTGTTTCTTAAAAACAATGACACAGTCAGACCTATAAAAACAAGGACCTTGCTGATGGAAAGTTACTTTTCTGGGGACCCTACTACACAGGCACTGGATACTATTTTTATATATACTAATCTCGTAACAGAGAATGTCTGTTGTACATTTGCAGAATTCAGTGTCTTTTTTTCTTTTTCTTGAATTGCTATGCTGTCTGTTCATGGAGGACAGTAAAATATTTACGTTCTTATAAATGGTTCAAAACATAAATGAAGCCCAAAGTACTGCTACATCCATTAGGAACAGGGTGGACATGTCAGCAGCAATGTTAAGCCAGGGCAGGCGGTCCATGATGCCACAGACACCTACCTGAAAGGAATAAGTGAGGTCAGAACAATGGGTCTGAAGCACATCACAGCAATTCTTGTGCCAAAGGGGTTTTACTGTTACCTGCTGAAGTTGAAGAACTACTCAAGTAACAATAAATTTCTAGTTAAAGTTCACATACAGGTAGTGGTGATGTTGTGAGGGGTGGCTGGGGGACAGAGGGAAGCAAAGTACCTCTGCTTTGTTTCTATGCCACCATGCAAGAATTCCAGATTTTCTACCTATTCCCATTTCTTTCTCCCATGGAAGGTTGCAAGAGCTTAGTCTTGCCTCTAGTAACAAATAAGAGAGCTGTATTCTTCAGCAATTCTGTTGCTGAAATCTCAGTGTAGTCCCACTGATGTCCCACCAGCAGGTTGGTACTAGTTGTAAAAGAGCTTCACATTATTTCCTGAAGCAGCAGCTCAGCTTGCCACTACTGCTTGCTCCAGCCTGTGTTTTACTGTCAACAGCCTCTTAACAATCAGAAAAGTCACTTTCTTTTGACATTGAACAAGGAATTCTGTTCAAGTGAAGGTTGCGTCCAAAGCTACACTGTCTCTTTCATTGGAAAACTTCTGTCTAGAACATTCTCATGTCAATAAACATGGCATTCCAGCATACTGATGCTGCGGTGACACTGCATTGCACTGTACTGTGTTCAGCTGTTGAAAAGGGGCTTTGTAGTGTGGATAAATCATAGTACTTGTCCCAAACACAAGAGCTCATAAAATTCTTGTGATGATGTCTTAGGCCAATGCTCTGGAACACTGCAGCGTTTTTTTTAAAGCTGTTGTGGTATTAGTTAATCTATAAATTACTCGTTCTGAGGTGGCTTTTTTGTAAAACTTATGTAATAAAAATTAAATAATGATAATGGTTTTTAAAAGAGAGGTATTAAAAGTGCCCTATTCTGCAGACCAAAGCAATAATATGCTGGGCAGCATCAAAGCATTAAACAAGATGGTTTGCATCATTAACACTAAATGAAATGGCTTAACAAGCCAATAAATGAGAATAAAACAAAGTTATCGTACAATACAGTTTTTGAAAGTGCCAGAAACAAATTTTCTGAAGCAAATAATTTTCCAATAAAACTAGATAGAATATAAAGAAACATGTTTTTCTGATTACCGAATGCAAAATCAAATGTCACAGCTAAATACTATTTTGCATATTCGGTGTACTGTATGTATGGTCTTCATAGCAGCCTACTGAAGTAGAAAGGAATAGTGAGCACTATTTTTCCTATTTTGTAAATCAGGCAAATAAAGGAATTACATCAAGAAGACTGGAACAATTCTTTCCTCATTCTGAAATGCGTATAGTAGTTAAGTCTTTAAGACATGCTTTTTCTTTTTAGTTTCTAAGTCTGCAGAAAGCCTTTACATATTACATTCCATAAACAAAGCTATGAACAGAACACTACTTACCAAAGTGTGGGCCATTTCAGAACCTATAGTGTTCCACTATGGAAACTGCAATTTTTACAGTGTGATATATATGTGCATTATGCTTTACAGTTACAGATAAGAAGATAAGGTTCATGCTCCACAAAGCTTCGTCTAGGGCAAGGATGGGAAATATTGGCTGTTGGCTGGCTGTGACCTGTGACTTGATTTCATGTTGTGGGATTCTTCATTTTTAGATAAGGTGAGTGGTAATGGGGCTAAACGAGTCTCTTTGACCCTCAGCAAGGAAAGGGTTTCCCACCCTTGGACTAACATGAAGTTGGTCAGATTAAACGCTTCTCAGTTCTACTTCATATCTGCATGCACAGGTACTGTCCTGGAAGCTAAATATTTTTCAGATCCAAAATGTATTACTCTTGCTTTGGAAGATATTTCCCCCTGTGCCTCTAAAGAGTACGAGATGGTACAGATTAACCTGAGGGATTTTATCAACTCATTACTGCAGAACCTGCACACAGCGTTCTGAGACAAGAATATATCTGAGTGTACTAATTTTGTTCTTCTGACATTCTGCAATCTTGTGCTTTTAAACCAAACCCTTGACATATGTGCATGCCCAACCAAATTCAGCCACAGTAGTGCCAGGCCTTCTCCAGGGACTTCAGTAGGCTATAATTAGCATTCTGCTGTATACCGTTTTCTCTTCCAAACTCTGATTCAGGAAAACACTTGTGTAATTATGAGCATCTGTTGAAGTCTGTGGTATAACTTCACAACAGTTTCTCCATAAGCAAGAGGGTGGGGAATCTTTCTTTTATACTAAAGTAATTTTCTGGGGGAGAAAGAAAAAAAGTATTTTGGCCTACTCCTAGAAGAGAAAAATGCAAATAAATTGAGTATGGTGGTTTCTTGGGTCAAGTAATCAAATCCATGCAAAGTAGCTGAAAAGACTTTTGGGAAGTTTTTGGATTATACTTACCTTCAGTTGATTTTATATTTAACTTTACAGTAAGTACCCACTTAATGTTTTGCTGAACTGGTGTTTCCATCAGATATTATTTCTCTCAACATATTGTATTGAAATGAATTTTGAGACAAACCCCTCATTATTCCCCAAACTCCTCCAAAGACTGCTCTTATGTGATTTGACTGCTTTTGATTGCCCAGCACTTCCTTTTCACAGCAAACCCCACCTTCCCCTGGTGATGGCTTGGAGAGTGCTCCAGAGCCCTTTCCTCTGACAGAAACAGAAAATAAGGAGTGAAAATTCTTCTCTCCCTCTAGCTGTATTGAGTGGGGCAATGGGCTGCTCCATTCCTCCGCTGGGAGATGACTTTAACAGCAGTGCAGTCTCAATGGGGGAACTGGGGGGCTATTTCTGTTGCTGCAGGGCAAATCCTGCACCGGTGGTGACTTTCCTTGCAGAGAAACCCCAGTAGAAACTGCCTGTTCCCCATGGATGGGTTCAGGCAATTTTTTTTTTCCTTCCTTGTATCTTCCTTGTCACCGTGATGGCAAGCACTTTCTTCCTTTATGAGGATGATGCTGCAGTCTTTCTCTGAGGGGCTTGAGGAACACAGAGTTGGATTTGGGCAAGGCTGGGGTCTGTGGTAGAAGTTCCTTGCAGCTGAGCATAATTGTGCTCCATTCTGTAAGGTGTAGGTCATGGCTATAAGCAGCAAAATTTCTAAGGGACAGAAAGGGCTACAAGCAAAATTAAACCTTATATGAAAAATAAAGCTTCAGAAAACAGTTTTCCACATGAACTTTGGCAATTTATTGTGTTCTATAATTTTTCAATTGATGTTTTCGCAAAGACGCATCACAGACCTATTCCACCAACCCCTACAGCAACAGCATTTTCTTTCTGAAGACAGGAGCCTTTGAGTCAGGCCCTAAATGCTTTGAACCTGTTCTTTCCTGCCTTTAAATTCAGGTGATGGATTGGTTGTCAAGAAGAAGAACATAACAACTGGGACTTTTGGATGTCCCTTTCCACACTGAGCTGATTGTCCAGAGGTGCTCAGCTCCTGCTGGTGCCTGCTGATTGTAGTTGTTGCTTTCACTGCAATATTCTCCCTGTCATGATATTTCAATGTGATTTCTCCATTGGTGAGTGCAGTTGAGCTTGATTTTGTAAATGCTTTTAAGATCTTGGAGCATTGTTGGACAGCCTTCAACAGTACGTATGTGACAGCATGAGCATCTGGAGGGTTTGTGTGCAGATAAAGCATCTGTGATGTTGGGAAATCACTGTAGTGTTTTTGCCAGACTGAAGTTGAAATGTCCATATCTAATTGAATGGCAGCTTTTGAATCACAAACTGGAACTTTCCATGCTACAAACACACACATGGATCTTATGGCAGAAAGAATAGTTTCCAAATCAACACAGGGAAATTATGCAACTAAGTCCCCAACACAATTAGAGAGTACTAAAGGCATTTGAAAACAGAAGTCATTTTTAAAGCTAACAAAATAATCACAGGTTGAGGTTTTCCACAACTTTATAAAATGAAGCCAAGGATCATTTCATTGCCAGGTAAGAGTTTCAGTCCATAAAGAGCAGCTGTGTTGTGCTACTCTACACAAAACAAATATGCCAGTAAAGTTTTACAGGGCATGGGTATACTAGACTCAACATGCCTAACAAAGAGGCTCTGCTAAAGAAAGAAAAATATTTTGTTACCTAAAAGAACTAGTGTGTTTCCCTGCTTTAGAGAAGATGATTTAAGGGCTGATGTCTTTTTGGTTATGCTGCATGTTCAATGCTCTCAGAGACAATCTAACTGGAGAGACTGCATGTCATCTGATGGATGAAGCTGATGGATTAAATTCAGGTCATCATAACAGAAAAAGAGTTTCATTGAGATAAATAGTATCTGCATACCTCAGCCTTGCTGATTGTTGATTATGCATCCCCTAAAGTGCTAATCCCAGCCTTTGTTCTGTCTGGAGCTGTGTGGAGTGACTGAAAAAGCAATCATACTTAGAAATTGGACACCCTTTGTGAATTAGCAATGGTTTGCCTATAAATCATCCATAGGAGCTTTCTGCAAAGTTCCTGGCCCTTTTTGTCCACAAAATACTTAAGTTTGAACCTGTTTGGTAGAAATGGGGTATGTAGGCAAGAATTGCAGGGGCTGCGGTTAAAATATGAGTTTACCTTAACTTCAGCATTTGCAGTACTCCTGCATTTAGGATGGAAAAAGTGGGAAACTCCAAGGTCTATCTAGCTGTTGCGAGTGCTAAACGACAATCGGGGCTCATTCTCAAACTCCTCATCATTTTTGGGCTGGTCAGTCTGGCAATGGGGGATTGTCAACGCACCAAGGGAAATGAAGCTGGAGAGAGGGAGATCTTGACGCTTATCTGGCTCCAGCCCTGTAGGGACCCTGTCCAGTTCTCACAAGTTCAAGCGCCCCGTGATGAGAGAGGCTGGGCGCGGGCCAGCATCGTTCGAGAATCAGCACAGGCTTCCTAGCATCCCAGCCTTTCTCCAGGGCTCAACATATCTTGGCACGGGGAGCAATCTGGCCCCCTCCTCAGAAAGCTCATGTCACTTCTTCCATGTCCTGGGTTGGCTGAGTCCCTCCCGAGTGAGCAGGCGGGTCAGCTTTGCAGAGTGTAAGCCATTTTTCCTTGGTTTCTCAGAGAAAGACCATGTTTCAGCTGAATTCAAAGCAGCTGGATACTCAGGAAAAAACATTTCTTCTTGTCCCTTGTGTCTGCCTAGCTCTGGCAGTCAGTGCTTTAGCACATTATTATCTTTTAATTCCCATAGTTATTGGGCATTGTCCAATTCATAAAATGCAGGTCTGTTTGGATCTGGGCTAAGTATGGTGAAAACATGAAGAAATACAGCAGAGGGAAAAGGTTCTTGTGTTTGCTAAGCTGTAGGTAGTTATTTCAGGTTTGGAAGAGAAGTTTTGGTTGATACTTTTGTTATCTGAGTGTCACGGACAAAAAAGCAGTCTTGAGTAGGGGAATTGCACAGAATTTAGTTTATTGCAATTAATATAAACTTTGAATTCTTTATTCCAGTATTGAGAAACAAAGAAGACAAACACTTAGGGAAAATACCACTTCCCTCTGCGAAACCTCTCCTTCCCCATCCCCAGTCCCATCACTGCACATCATGCTTCGTCCCTTTGATGAGACGATGGGCATCCCAGGGGAAGGTGGTCAGTGCATGGTTTTTCCTTTTCTTTCACTGCTCCTTGTTTCTTACTCAAATGCTCTGATGAGGTTCCCCCACAGGCCACAGTCCCCCTCTGAGGCGTACTTGCTCTGGCAACTTGTCACCCCTGCTTGAGCCTCTCCTCTTGCTCTGCCCCTACTTTGCCCTGGATCAGGCTCCTCTTGTCCCTCCTTTTTCTTCAGCATCTCCCCTGCTCTGTGGTCTCTCTTGCCCCTGCTTGTGCCCCTCTTCTTGTTCTGTGCCTGCTCTGGCAGCCCTCCTTCTATGGCATCTCTTCTTGTTTAGTGCTTACTGCCTTTTTTAGATATGTATTTGCAGAGGCACCATATGCTGCTCTCATTGGTTCGGTCTTGGTGCGCAAGTGGGTCAGTGTTGTCCATCGCGGAGCCAGCTGGAAATGGCCGTGACCAGCACAGGGCAGCCCCTCATCTCCTCCTACACAGGTCTCCCCTGCAGCCCCATCTCCTACCAAAACCTTGCAATTATGCCCAATATAGCAAGTCATCCCAATTATCTCTGTCTTTAATGTGTATTACGCTGATCTCTGTGAGCGCATTCATTCTCTTGACTTCAAGTGTGTCTGGCTATGGTGCTCAGCACCCTTCGAGGCTAAGCCCTGAGAGAAAATTGTGATGATTGTAGCAATTTGGTCTCATAATTTGTCTTGCATGTACACATATCTATGCACTTTATTTACTGGCAAAGAAGCCTGGGAACTACCTATAAATAAGAGCAAATAAATTAGAATATGTAAAGCAGTTTAACACAAACGTGAATATTTTTGAGATTTAGCCAAACATGGCTAATTTTCAACATTGATTTTTCACAGTCCTCTAGTTTTTGCATCTGTTCCTGGATTTAAAAGGCAGTGAAAATCACTGTGACATTTCTAATTTAAAAACAATGAGAAATGTATCATATGGGTATATGTGTTAATACACACACATAAAAGACCACTTTATAAGGTGAAACTCTGGGATATTTGATCAAATCAGACTTCACTCTCTATGTGGAACACAAGCCAAATTGCTAGGTCCATATCTAATTAAATACCTAAACTATTTCTAAGTGATGAGGTACCTTGGTGCCAGACGTACACTCAGGAACCCTTGTGACCTGCTCTCATCTCCAGTTGCTGAAAGTCTGTTTACAAGTTCAAGTGAGGCTATCTGGTCTCCTCTTTTCTCCCTGCTACTTGGATTGTGGCACAGTCTGGGGCATGGCTGTACCTGACAAGGAAAAGCGAGTTTGTGTAGACCTTAATTATGGCAAACAGCCATAAGCTATATATGTGCCCCACATGCTCTTTATTTAATGGCTATTTCAAAACTTTTATCTTTTATCATTCTGAGGCAGGTATAAGAAGTTAGACCTGCAGGAGAGCATAAGCCACCACTAGGCATGTTAGCTGACTAAGTCCGATATTTAAAGCCTCAGCCAGAGACTTACTGAAATGAGGCAGTGTTACCACCATCACTGCTTCTTCACCACACCACTCTCCTCACTCTCCCTGCCTGTGTGGGCAGCCAGGGTACATCGCACACACCAGGCAGTCACCAAACCACTGACCCCTTCCCTGGACATCACCCTTAAAAGTACTGACTGGTAATGCTCTGACTCTTGAGCTAGCTGACACCAGCTCACAGTGTTATCTATGCCACTTAAAAGTGGACTTCAGTAGCTGCCAGAATTTCTGAATGCTATCACCTGAGCAGTCTAAAACCCAAAATCATTTACCTTAGAAACATGACATACAGGAGTGTGTATATGTGTATACATGGGTTTTATTTAAACTCCTATAGATTTCTGCTGTGATGGAGGCAGTTGCACGCAAAGCTAGCACAGCTCTATTATCCCAAAATAGCCCTATCCACGCTGTTACTTATTTTAGGAACACATATGGCCTCTCTTTCTTTAGCATCTGAGCATCTCACAGTCCCTGTGAGACTTCTTTGTTATTGTCTCCCATTTTACACATGGGGGACTGAGACACAGAGATGGGATGACTTAAAATAGTGCGAGGCACTTTGCATCCCCAGTGAGGAGATCTGCAGAAAATACAAGTACCGCTCTCGTGCCTCTGGTAGGATAAGGAATGGGCCCTGGGCTCCCCGAGTCCGAACTTGCTGCTTAACCACTTGACCATGCTTTTTCCATGACAAGCCATTCATTCACTTTGAAGAAACATCACAGCTAGCCAGAAGCCACCTTCTGATTATCTTTCACCATAATGTGTAGGAGCGAAATCAACATTAACAGATGTATTGCAGGTAAAGCATCCTAGTTGACCTGGTTACTTTCAGTTTAAAGAACAATAGACCTGACTAAGAAGTAATAAGCAAATAATTCTTGGTTCTTCCCTACTCCATACACATTTGCAGCCAAATACACATAAACACTTTAACCCTAGTTGACAAACCTTGGTCTCATCTTGGGCTTCCCATCTTTGGCCTTGCAGTGGAGTGTCAGCTCCAAAAATCATGTTCTACCTTAAGTAATCTGATTTGCGGAGCTGTAGTCCTAACGAAGTACAAGACTAGCCCAAGTTTTTGACCTCTGCTTCCCCTTCCTCCAAGGTACGAGGGGCCCCAGAGCTCTTGTACAATGTCACATCGTTTCCTAGCAGGACAGCTGCAGAGCTCTCAACCAAGCAAGACCCGTTGGGGTGCAGATGCATTTTCCCATTCTCTTTCTGTGAGAAAAGTGCAGCTTTGGTTGGCAAGCGCTGACCAGAGGCCTGGTGCTCCAATTCCCTCCCTCTGTGCACAAGAGGCCTGGCCAGCAGCCACGTTCTCACATTCCCCAGGCAAGGGAGGACTACTGACCTGGGAGAGACTGCTGGCTGCAGACCTGGCGGCCAATGCCTTTTCCATGAGAGAAGATCGCTTGAAGCCACGTCATGCCTATTCTGTATTAAAAATAAGATCTAGAAAGAACAGTTTTATTTATTTACAAATGGTCTAAAATAGAATCCTTTGGATATGCATAGCACTCCCATCTCTGGATCAGAAAGCACTTTGTAAAGCATTGAATTAATTAAGCTTAAGAAACACTCAAGGGATGCAGCAGTATTATTACCCATATTTTAAAGATGAGGAAATGGAGACAGAAAGAGGATCAGGGACTGGTGTGAGAATACAGGCTGAGTCACTTGTAAACTCAGAAATTAAACTTAAATTCAAGATTTTATATCCTCTCCTGCTTGCAACTAGAATTGGCTAGAAAAGGGCAGTTTTCATCTATGAAAGCATGTGCCCCTTTCTATTGTAAATAAATAATAAACTTTTTAAATCAAAACATTTTCTAGGCTAGATTATATCTAACATTTTCTGTAATAGTTCTCATAAACATCATTTAGTTCTTTGGTATCCATAACACTGAAGTGTGTGTTCTTGGCTACGTAATGAGAGGAGAGTTGGAGGTACAACTTCCCCTAGTTCTAAATAACAGGGCCATGTTCCTGGTAATAAAACCAAACCAGACGAAAGTTTGTGTAGGTCCAGAAAATTCAGTTATGAGCTGTCAGTGGTGAATATGAGAACAGTGGATGCTTATTTTCTCTTATGCCTTTGAATTTTAACTTGCTTATTTCCCAAGAGGCACCTTCTCCTAATGACTTTCCTTCTTTGCTCATGCTGGTTTTGAGAATTAAACTAAGCTCTTTTTGGCTTGCTTATCATTGCTAATAGTAAAAATCCCCAGGAGTATATAAATTAAGGCTAGAAAATAGAGGGAGATTTCGAGTCATCCAAATAGTGAGGTTCTGGAAAAGTGTCCCAGGAAGAGTCGTGGTGGCAAACAATTTAGCTTATTATTAGACTGTGCTTGATTATTTTATGAAAGAGATTTTGTGATGTAGTTTCTATTATAAAGGACCTCAAATTCAATGACCCATGAGATCTTGTCTGCCCTTATGTTATTAACAAAACGTGTTCTTGATAAAGCAGGACTCAGGATAGGAGTTAGCTCATTTTCTCGGATCTGAGTTTTCTCAAGTGGGCTGGGGGTGCAGTGGTGAACAGCTGCTCCTGTCTATAAGGTGGATAAGATAAAGGCTACATCCAAACTGGGTGAGTCCAAGGGTGAGTCCTAAATTCTGGCTCTCAGTGAGCACCCTGGTGATGGCTTGACTACATGTGGAGGGGAGATATGGAAGCTTACCTCCCTCCCTAAGCTCTGCGTGAGCACAGGCTTCCATGGGTGATGGAGCAGGGATGTACTCATGGTGTTCTCCAAGAGGTCTCTTGGGAGCAGCTGGGAAATCACAGTAGACACTTCAGCTGTGAAGCTCCCTTGCTCTGTCGTTGTGGTGCATGAGGAGTGAGAAAGTATCATCTTTGCTTAGTCTCTTTTCTGTACTACTTTTATATTTGAAGTGTTCTCACTTTTTTGAAACCCATACAGAACAGCAGTCAGATTAGCATCAGGGGACCCTGAGCAATATATGCATTGGAGAAGTTAGGTTCAGTTTCCAAGAGCGAAACTTAAGACTAAAGAGAACAGCATCAGGAACAATGATGTTTGAATTTTTAAATATTAATATTGCCTTAGAGATCCTTCTTTTTATTTTACTAATTAATTGATCTCCTGGCACTAATGCGTATGTGGAAATAAAGCACATATCAAAGTAAAGATTAGGAGATTATTACCTGTTTTAACATAGAGTGCTGAAAGTATTAATTTCGGCTAAAAACACTGCTACTCTTGTCACCTTCATTAGCTTTGTTCGTTTGACTTATCCTAGTGTTAGAGTGGAGTTAGTCCATGCAAATGACATCATTCTATAATCAGACTTTTACTAGTTTGAAATTAATTTCAGTAAACTGTTGGAAAAAGGCTTTTTAGTGTCGTCTTTAACTGTGGAGGTATTTCATTCATGCTGAACTGTATATCTAAATTAGGAGAATAAGTGTTGCCAAATGAGTTGGATTGTGGGCTAGACCCAACCTGTAAAATATGAATTTGAATCCAGATTTTGAATGCTAGAAAGTGTCACATTCCTGTCTCTATTCATACAAATTCTATTAGTTTGTGGGTCTTCAAGGGAAAAAATGCTAATTGTGAAAGATATCAGAATCTGGCCCAAGTGGTCAGGCTTCAGAATTTGATCAAACGTGTTAGAAAAATATGTACCATGCAAAATGCAGTGCTAGGTTTAAATATACCAAAGGTTTGAGAATTGTAGGGTAATGTTTGGGGTTTGGATAAAACCCTATGGGTCCATTAGTAAATGGTTTTACTTTCCAGTTTCAGGACCATCTGTGTTGTGGTGAAGGGCAGATGAAGGTAAAAAATGACCTGTATTAATCTAAAGTTCAAAGCCTGAAATCCGCATGTAGAGGATAGCAAAGATATAGTTTTCTCCATGGTAGCATGGATATGTATGCGCTTTTTCATCTGTGAAATAGAGAATGGCTTTAAATGCTTTGGAGAATCCTCCATACTTTGGGAACATTTGGGCTTTCTTTTTTGGAACAGGGGGAACAGATCAGTTGATTGAACCATTTTCCACCATTTCTCATTGTTAACACTTCATAACTTCAATTCATGTTGGAAGTGTAGAAGCATCTCCCTCTGAGTCATTCAACGCTTTTTCCCCAGCTGGTACCTTATGTAGCTGAATGCTCCAAAAGTAAATATAATTTCTCTAGCTACCTCACCTTTCCCTGAGTGAGATCACAGGAGGGACCATGCTGCTACTCTGCATCCTGAAGCTTAGTGAAATATCCTTTTATTGTATGGTGAGGACAGGATCATCAACACTTCATCTTATTTTGCAAATAATTCCACCTCTTGTGTGCAACTTTTTCTGAAACTAAAGCTATCGTTGATGTGCAACCCGGCAATTTGCATGACGGAAAGCAGTAAAGACTTATTGCTAGATTTGGATGCAAAGTTTGTGTTGTATATACTGTATGGGGAAACAAACATGTGGTTCTTCTAGTGCTCTTTTTTCTTTTGTTACAAGTTTATTTATAGTGGGTAAATGGGGTGAGGCTTTTGCAGTTACTCGTAGTTATTTCATTTTTCTACAAACCAAGGCATCTGTAAATACAGCATCTCACCTATGTCAGGGCAAATTGGCAAGAGCAAAATGATCTTACATTCAGGGTATCTGATGGCTTTTTTGCTCAAACACCCTTGCAGTCTACTGGAATGTAGGCTTGGCTGGTATCCATGCTCCTTCCCGGCAGAGGAGATACTATCACAAGAGCTTTGTTTCTAGCAGAAGTAGTTGGCAAATGCTGCCTTGTAGTCTCTTCCCTGAGGCTCAGGCTCTGTTTCATTATGCCCCACCAAGTACCTTCTTGAAAATCCTGGTTGTGCTACTGTTGATTCCTTATTCTGAATGAGACCGAGTGAAGCCACTGGCTGAGGGAAAGCCTGTGTTCCTGGAGCTGGGGATCCTGAGACCAAACATCCCAGCAGCACCGTCAGCTGCTGACAAGAGGCCTGGCATGGATACTGCCTTGGATTATTCCTCATTTATGCCAGATCCATTCCAAAAGATTGCTGGCTCCCCAGCCACACTCTGGGAGCCAGCCACTTCTTGGAGAGTCAATTCAATAAGACCACCATCATCTCTTTTGGGGGGAATATTCCAGCTCATTGGCTTTTTGATTTGAAAATTCAGCTGTTACTTCTGGATTCTCTGCCTTCAAAGAGCTATGGGAGAGGAGCTGGTACATCACGTATAGAGACAAAAGGCGGCATTCATATTCTTCAGCTCTAAGTCTTTTAATAAACCACCATCACGTGCTTTCCTATTACTTTGTCAGTTTTGTCCTATTTTCTGCTTATGTATGTAGCTAAGTGCCAAAGCCCCAGAAAAAATAGTTCACTTATATCAAACCTGATCTTCCTATGTGCTAAGCACTTATTACCTCACAGGCGTTTTTCCAATGTCATCAAAAGAGATTAATATAGGGATATTTGTCTGAGGTGTTTTAGTAGCAGCTATCACCATAATATCCAAGGCCCCAGTAATGAAGACATTACAGGTGACGCAGGTAGTAAGTCCTTCACTTAAGATCACCTAACGCTTCCCACTGTAACTCTTTTTTTCAGACCTTTTACCAAACTTTAGCTGTTGGGGCTACAATATTCCATTCTACATATCCTACACTGATTATAATTATTTGTGGGAGGGAGACAGGGATGATGAGGTTTCATATACAATAATTTAGCCATTTTTCAAAATGGGACTGACTATAAAACCTTGTTTTTCCCATGTCAAACAGTTTATGTTCAGTTTATATAAGAAATTCAGTGCCTCCGTGCATCCATAACAGGGACACAGTATTAAATGGGAGAGATCCTTCCTGTGGCAAGATTCACTTTTTTATTTTGCTGTAACAGAGAGTCATATCTGGCCAACTTATGAGCCCCTCAATAGTTTGTATTTCTGATGTGGGGTGTTCTGGAGTGTGAAAGTAGATGCAAAGCTGAATTTTTCATGTAAAATGTTCTGTGAAATTGCTTTGCCTTTTCTGTGGTTAGAGGAAGTAAAATGTTTTTTCTTTCTGCTGGAAACTCTGCATTTCCAATGTCCAGGAGATAAGGTAGATGAGAATTAGAGGAGAATGTAGAATATAGAGATGTCAAATTTTTAACTTACAGAAGGATCAGTACTTTAAATGAGTGTTTGAATATATGTAATATTTGAAAATAAGATGTCGTTTAATATTTATTGTTTAAAAATAGGAAGGATTCTACTGCGTTTCAAGGATGGAATATACCCCACAGAACTAGTGATAGATCTGAAAAAATAAAACTAAAGTTGGTATTACGATGAATTGCAGTTTATCAAATATATGGGAAGAAAACCTTCAGGAGACCCAGCATTGACTGATCAACTAGAAAGATGACTGCAGCTGAATGTTTTTAGGGTGATCTGGGGAGAAAGGAAAAGGGAAGACCGGACGTCGTTAGAAGTCCTCTTTACACTGTAGCTGCTTTGTTTGCAAATATGAGCCAAACTCTGGGTTGCATCAGGCTTGCCTTTGTCCCATCTGCCCCCTCACCAAAGAGAATTTGTTGCATTACATGGAGGCACTCCTTTTGGGCATTGTACCAAATAAGAGATTTCTATCTGAATACATCATCTCCCACTGCTGCTTCTACTGCTTTCCATCTCCATTGGCAAGCACATTTCCAAAAGAAGGCTCAGTGCCTTTTAGCTTCGAGGGGTAGGACTGCTTCTTCATTGTGAGACAGGCCCCTGTCAGAGGCCAGGAGCTGCTTCTTCAGTGGTTGCTTGCCATCTTCCATGTGCAAAACACCAGAGTTCATGCGCGGCCATCCAGCTGAAATCTGCTTAATGACTCAATCTGTGCACGAACGTTTCTGGCGTAGTTGTAAAGACTGTCTTTGCAAATGTGCTGGATGGATTTGTTTACTTGGCACAGCATAAGGCCACACGGAGACACCCAAAGTGGTTTCCAGTGGGGCTAATTGGACCAGGTGGAGCTTCGCAGCAACGCAGCTGTACTGTCCCTACTGCCACACTAGCTCTCTTAAAACTAGTTTGGTAGCTGTGTGGGGCATCGTGTTGTGCAGCACACTCAGGGCCCTGGTGTCCACAGAGTGCCTGGATTAGCAAGAAAGGGACCTTTAAAAGATCCATGACCTTCTGCATGTAATGAGGAACATGAAGGATACCTCCTTCTGTCAGAAAAGTTCAGTTCTCTCCTGGAAGGCTCGACCTGGCAGGAGGGAGAGTGGAAATGCTGCCTGCCAAAGTCCTGTGCAGAGAGAAGCAGCTTTTGTTTCTGCTGAGGACTCCAGGAGAGGTTGTCGGATGAAAGTCATTGCAGCAGGGAGAGGGGGGCTTCTCTGGGGAGCTGTGGAGGCTGTCAGTGTATCTACTGGCCACCTTGGGCATGCCCTCCTCCTCCTCAGCTGGCATCAGTTGCTTTGCAGGTTGTTCCTTCCTGACCTTTTGTTAGACTCTGGGTGGCTGCTAGACCAGGGTTCATGTGGATGGAGAGCAACCTAAGTGGGATTTCAGCACATTCTGTGCAAGGCCAGTCGTTAGCACAGACAGATATTGCAGTGGAGAGGGCTGGAAGATAATCTGCCTATTAATCTCCCGCAGGCTATCACTGCGCTGCCTGAGGTCTGAGACAACTGGTAGACAAGATCCCCATTTCGCATGGGAATTACTCTCTTTTATCATGCGAAGCAGTCGGTTTTCTGGCAATCAAATGCAGTCTGACATTTTCACTTCCTCTTTTACTGCTTTATTTGCAAGAAGAGATCATTCTGGCTTTCAGAGCTGAAGGCTGCAGCATCAAAGAAAGTGAGTTGCACTCTACCCGGTTTTGCAGCCTAACAGTTAAAAGTGAGTTATAGGGTTTTTTAAATAAAACAGATGCTACTGTAAGGTTGAAAACAGAAGCTGATTTAGATGCATGCTTCCTCAGATAATGAACTGCTCCTCTGTAGGTGTCTGTCTTTGGTACCTGAAGTTGGGGTTCTCAGAAATCACATGCATTGGAAACTTGGTGAAGTAAAAGTAGTGCTTCTCCTGGACTCTATATTCACAAATAGCATGTTCAGTACGTTGTAGCTTTTTTATTTCAATGGTTTGAAAACTGATTTCTTCTTAGTATTTTGTGTGTCTTAAGCTACTACCCCTCTCTTTAATTCCACAGGCATTGCTCCCCCGAAAATAAGAAAATGTAAAAGTCAATGCTGTGCTATATAGAGAAGTGTTAACTGAGTGTTAATGAGCTGCCACATTGGCTCCAAGCCATCTCTGTAAGCCAGCACAGAAAAAGAGGATTTAAAGGCTATCAAGTCCATTGCATATCAGTGAGTCCTGGCCATGTTTTGAAGTAAAGTAGATGTCCTTATTATCTAGGTGCCAATTAAATGCTGCCAGCTTAATGTGTGCATGGGAGAAGTTGCTTTTCTGTGTCTGGAGTGATTATTTTATTGTACACACCTCAGCTAGGCACTGGTCCTCATCTGGACCACATCTACAAACCAAAGAATAGTAAAAGCTTTTGGTTCAAGAAGAGATAGCAGCAAGTGCAGAGACTACTGAGTGCTTGATGTGAAGCAGCTACAGAAGGCAAGGAGACAATGGCTGGCATGTGATGGTGGCTAGCAGCCTTCAAACACGTCTAAAAAGCACTTTTAGCTCAGTGCCGCAGAAAGATCTCTTCAACTAAAAGTGAGCCATGGAAATTCTGGAAAAGGTGATAGTGAAATTAAAAGGAAGCCCCATTTACAAGTAATGCCCCCCTCTTTCCATGAGGAAAAGTTTCCTAATATCCAATCTAAACCTTCCCTGGCACAACTTGAGGCTATTTCCTCTTGTGCTGTCATTTGCTGCTCAGGAGAAGAGACCAACCCCCTCCATGCTACAACCTCCTTTCAGGCAGTTGCAGACAGCGATCAGGTCTCCCCTCAGCCTCCTTTTCTCCAGGCTGAACAGCCCCAGATCCCTCAGCTGCTCCTCATCAGACTTGTGCTCCAGACCCCTCACCAGCCTTGTCACCCTCCTCTGAACTCTCTCCAGCACCTCAGTGTCTTTCTTATAATGAGGGGCCCAAAACTGAACACAGGATCCAAGGTGCAGCCTCACCAGAGCAAAGTACAGTGGCACAATCACTTCCCTAGTCCTGCTGGCCACACTATTCCTGATACAAGCCAGGATGCTGTTGGCCTTCTTGGCCACCTGGGCACACTGCTGGCTCATATTCAGCCGGATGTCAATCAACACCGCCAGGTCCTTTTCTTCTGGGCATCTTTCCAGCCATTCTTCCGCAAGCCTGTAGCACTGCCTGGGGTTGTTGTGACCCCAGGGCAGGAAATGGCACTTGGCCTTGTTAAACCTCATACAACTGGCCTCAGCCCAGTGATCCAGCTGGTCCAGATCCCTCTGTATGGCTTTTCTACTCTCCAGCAGATCAACACTCCCACCCAACTAGGTGTCATCTGCAAACTTACTAAGGCTGCACTCAATCCCCTCATCCAGATCACTGATAAAGAGATTAAACAGAACTGGCCCCAATACTGAGCCCTGGGAAACACCACTTGTGACTGGCCACCAACTGGATTTGCCTCCATTCACCACAACTCTTCGGGCCCCGCCATCCAGCAGTTCTTTATCCATCAAAGAGTATACCCATCCAGGCCATAAGCTGCCAGTTTCTCCAGGAGAATGCTGTGGAAAATAATGTCAAAGGCTTTACTGAAGTCTAAGAACACAGCATCTACAGCCTTTCCCTCATCCACCAAGCAGGTCACCCTGTCATAGAAGGATATCAGGTTAGTCAAGCAGGACCTGCCTTTCGTATCCTATCTATGTTAGGATATAGCACATCATATATACATCATAACATCATAACATGTTTAGCATATTGGAGATTACTATCCTATGCTCTGTTGCGCTATGTGAATATGACTATTCAAGTACCAGGGAGAGCTGAGGGAATTTGCTTTTAGGCAACAAGTTGGATGGATCAGGAGCTGAGCTGTATCACATGTGAGCTGACTTCTCCAGCCCACTCTGAGTAAGCAGACATCGTCTGTCTGCCTGTGCTTCATGACTGTAAATAGCCTTTCTGGCTCCATGCCTAATTTAGCTGGCAAATTTTATTCTGGAGGTGGTGTTTTTTTCTTAGTTCACTTCTGGTAGCCAGCAGAAATCTTGCCACTTACTACACCTTTGATGATACATTGCTAGCAATAATGCTATTGTACAGTTTTACCTCTCTTCAGTGAAGTAGTTAAGCACATGTGTAATTGATATTCAATATTTAAACTTACATGTGAAGTAGGGTACTTATTCAGACCTTGTTATAAACTTTTTTTGTCTCGTTTTCCTGCTGCATGTCCAGTAAGAAAGTAATCTAGATTCAAACACTTCAAGTACACTTCCATGGAAGGGAGCTTTGAAAGGTTTGCAAAATCTAAGCTGTAAAATCCTAGATAAATATAATTGCTGAAATTCACCTTTTCCATTGGGAATGGATTTGGTACTTTATTAGTTTGGGTTGAGAAAACAGCACCCCATTATTAAGTCTTCCCAGAAAATTAAGGGTAAATCTTCTTTTCCCCTTCTAAGGAAAAAAAAAATTCTAGCCCAAAGAAACAGTTTTTAATTTCGTGTCAATCAGAGATTTTTTACGGAAAACAATGATTGAAGATTTTTTTTGTACACACACTGGAGAAACTAGTATCATCTGGAGGACAGTAAATTAAATATATTTATCTGCCTCTCGGCCATTTGCACTATAATTTTTCCATACCATCAACCTATAATTTTCAAATGGTTTAAGAATATAAAATAGTTAAGCATGTGATTCAGGGAAATACTTAAGTACCTGTATGCATCTTATTGAAAATAGCTCATTTCAAGGATATGCTTTTCTGAATAGAGATAGTTTTATGCCAGTGTTTGGACACAGTTGTGAATTAGGGCCTTGGGCTCATTTACATAGGACATTCAACTTAATTAGTCCAAATTCACTTAAAGTATAAATTGAAAAGGATTAAGCTTTATACAAAGCTGAATTAAGACTACTTTAATTTTGAAAAGTCTTTACAGGGTTAAATGCACTTTAACTAATCTGCTTTAAATTAAGCCTTTAGCTAATTTGGATTAATTTGTCTGAATATCTTTGTGAAGACCAGCTCAGAGTTAGGATCCAATCCTGCAAATGCTCACAGAAATACTTCATATTAAAGGAATTATGCCCATGCTTAAAGTTAAGAATGTGCATAATGTTAGGTATGCAGTAAGGTCAATATATGCTTAAAGAGCCATGCACATCTCTGCAGCAGGCAGTGACTTGAGACCAACTCAAATGTCTGACTATGAATGAGTTTTTACCATGATTAACCAGTCTGTCTAGTACCATCAAAGAATATATAGTCAAATTGCTTGCTTTCTTTACTGTTTGAACACATATACAAATACGTGGGGGACACAGCCCATTTGCTATCATCTCCAACCTCATTCAAACTAGACCTGGAAAGCTATACTAGAATATTTGCTGTATGTTAACTCTGTATTTCCTTCTGATGTTCTGATGTTTGTATTAACAGAACATTTTGTTTCCACATCCTTACTAGTGATGAGTTTATTTAAAATTTTTTTTAAAAACCAACCTTGTGCCCATGCTCTTGATAGGATTGATACATTCTTGGCCTGTTTAATTAGTTGGATGGAAAGGATGAGGTCTGCTTCCATTCAAGTCAAATAATCAAATATGAAGTGTTTCTGATTAAAATGTCCCAACAGAAGGATTCCTGTGAATAACTCTTGGTCACAATTTGTCAGCGAGGAGCTGATGTCAAAGAATTTGCTGCTGATTAGTTTTGCTTTGAACATTAACGTGATATTTTCATGCTTAGGTTTAAAAGGGATAGAAGTTCTGCAGTCGAGTGTCCTAGGCAAATAATTCTTTCCTAGTTCCAACAGGTGACAGAGGAGTCCAGTAATTTAGTTTGTTTGCTGGAGTGTGGGGGAAGAAGCTTCCCTTTCCCTCCTTCAGGAACAGTAGAGAGGCTGAGGACTCGTTCTCTGTGCCTGTCTGAAGAACTCCCTGCCTTGAAAAGGGAGAATGTGTACCTGTTCTCACCAATGCATCTCCCTGACTTTCAGGTTTGGGCTTGTCAAATGTTCTCCACAAATTCCTCGCATACGCTGGGAAAGTGGGGAGCTCACAGCCATCTTTAGGAAACGGTCTCCCCTGCTCTCCAAGTGGCAGCGAGCTGTCACACCAACCTCAAGACAAGAAAGTTTGCCATCCCGTGCTTTTGGCTGCTCTTGGTCTTTGTGGCAAAGTGGACCCCTACTCTTTTGCTTGAGGCCGCACAGCCTTGCAGTGGATGTGCCACAAAGCAGTCAGTGCCCGCAAACAGAGGCGGAGAGGGAGCTGCGAGGCGGGCCTGACAGGGCAGGGAGAGAGAGAGCCCCAGTGCCTCCCAGCAGGGAGCTCCAGCAGGGTGGTGAGCTCTGTGCCAAACTGTGAAAGCTGCACATTGCGTGGCCTCTGGCCTCACTGGCTGTATCTTTGCTGCCTCTTGAAAGCGACCCTGTGCAGGCTCACATGTTAGTACTGAGGTGAAGCTGGAAGCATAGCCCCTGTAGGGGTGGGAGCATGCCCTGCCGTACCATGCCCCCAGGTGCTGGAATCCTGGAACCCCAGGTGCACACACCTGAACAGGCTGCCTTTGGGCTGCCTGCAGCGCTCTGCACATCTTCTGTGGCTTGCCTGAGAAGCAGCCACACACGGGGAGAGCTAGAGGCAGGCAGAGCATGCTCTGCCCAGGGCTGGACTCCAGGGCAGCCACCAAGGGCCACAGTCCTACAGTCCCCAAGGCAGAGAGTAGGGCAGGTCAGGCCTTGCAGACTGATGGCTGCCGTTTCCTGCAGGTTCTGGCAGCAATGCTGCCTCAGTTTGTGTTCAGCTGATGGGTTTTAAGCTGTCCTTGCAATGAAAAAGCTAGAAGCACAATAACAAGCTAAACAAAGGTGCCAGAGTACCATGGCGTAGGAACAATTTTCACAACTATGGCACTGCAGAATATATGTATATAACACTCATTATAGTGAAACGGTATCTTGCTGTAGTGTGAGTTAATCTGTCTGGAGTATTTAAAGTCCTGTTCTGGCTGATGAATGCAGTGCAACACTGTCTCTCTGGCACTTGATGCACTTGATGTTCTGCACGGGAGGGGCTTTTGCTGAAGACTGCCATCATTTTTGCTTGTTTGGGTGGTTCTTTGCTTTTCTCCCTGCAGTTTTAGTGAGCTCAACACAACATGGCCAGTACAGAGGTCATATGCAGAGAAACCTACACAGGGCAGCCAGGAGCAAAGGGGAAGAGAAAGAAGGAAAAGGCATTACCATCTCTTTGAGATAGAAGAGGGGAGGATCTGTGGTACCTCACTGTCAAGTGAGAAACAAGATTTGGCTCTGGTTGATCTGCATTGTGTGACTGCCAATGCTGCACCAACTGTAACGGGAAAGATCTTGCCTTCACTCCTGCAGTGAAGAGGCAGGCTTGCTCCTGGTTCAGTGAAGCTCAGCATTTTCCCTCTGTAGTGAGGGGAGAATGAGGAGAGGAGAAGGCATTTTACTGCAGCAGGTCTTATATATGGCCTTACTATCAAGAACCAGCATCGCCAGCACCTCCTTCTGTATCTGCTTACAGCTGCAGAGGCGAACTACCCCAACTATCACCTCTAGTACCTGACAGATCACAGACCTACCCGAATTTGTGCAAGGTTCATAATAATTTTATAGGCAGATATTGGCAAGAAAGATATTATCAGATGTTTCAGTTTATGCTTTCTCGACAAAAACATACATGCATTTGTATATATAGTTATGGTGCTCACTGATAGGCAGCACGTGTTGTTTCAAAGTGAAGGTTTTCAAGGTAACAAAATCTGAAGCTCTTCTTTGAGAGTCTGTATTGATAAGCCACTTAGTGCTGAAAAAATATGGAGTGATATCCTGCTTGCAGGTGATAGTAAGTAGATTACGATGTTTCTGAATTTCTAGAGCGTACAAAATTCCCACCTCACAACCTTGTAGTCCATATGTATTTAACTTGGCTTACTTAAACTGCATTACATACGGCTACAATTTGCTACATTACTTCCTTTAAAAAGCCTGAAATGCTTGCACACTCTTTTTTTTCCTCTCTCTAAGTGAGAATCAGTTTTACTCTTGTGGATTTTGAAGGCCTTTTATGAAATTGATGATATAGGAGGAAAGATTATTTTTATAAAGCCAGGGTCCCTTGTGTTGCTCTGGTTTTGATTACTCTGTGTGCTTTGAGACAGACTCCATGGTGAGTGACTCGTTTAAATGCTACTTAGTTTTTAATATTTCATTTGTTGCCTTTAGAGAAAGTGAGATGTCCACAGGAACTAACATTAACATCCCTTACTGTGCTCCCGAAGGTTGCATTCTGTAAGAGAGATTATTGATCGTGACTCTTTGAAGGACAATTGGCCAAAAATAATCCTCTTGACAGGATTTCTTCTTGGGATAGGACCTGTGAAGGGGCAGTTTAACAAAAACAGCGAACATGGTTACAAATGAAACAGAATTTATTTCAATCTCATGAAGGAATTTTGTGGATTTCTCTAAGTATAATAATACTTCTCACCTTGCTGTGCAAAGTCTGCTTCCCACTGCATGGCGGTAGAGGAAAAGCTGCTTTTTTTTCATGCCAGGAGCCTTTTACATCAGCAAAGATACATTATGTTCCTTAAGAATTAGTGTTTCACTGGGTCGACACAGGAAAGTGGGGAATTGCAGTTCTCTGTCTAAGGACGAGGTAAACATTCACGACTAACAAATCGTGGTAGGTTTGAAGAATTTGCCTATGAAGCAGAGGCACGACATTCAGATCATTACATTCATTTTTGTATGTCACTATGTGCCTGCTCTGGAGATTGTCTACAGGGATCTGTTCGATATAGAGTTCTTCCTTCAAAAACACACACTGAAAATAGTGGCAGGTACGAGAGGGTTCTATTCTTTGAAGAACACAGAGGGCTACCAGAATGGTGAACAAAGCCAAATCACTGAGACAGAAGGAGACCCAGTTTCCTAATTTCTTAACACAACATGCATTTCTGAAACAGCAAAATCACAAGAAGCTGTGGAATTACAACTCCGGCCTCTGGGTCCAAGAGGTGGCTGGTCCTGAGCTAGGTTAGCACTGTTGTAATGATTTCCCTAGACTTACAAATACTATTACAGATCTCAGCCTCCCTCTCTTTTCAGATAACTGCAATAGATAGCATAGGAAAAGTGCTGCAAGTCACAAGCTATTTTAAGCTTTTTGTGAGGCCCACAGAGAGGAAGAGAGGAGGAAATCCAGGCAAATGTGGAGGTGTAGTTTCCTCAAGTTCAGTTTTTTTAGCTTCTATGAGAATTAAACACCTCTGTGAAGAGAAGAACGGGCAACTGAAAATAACAGTCCTGAGCCCTGGACAGGGTTCGATCTCTCTATTTGCCTCCACAGTCCTGTGTATACCTAAACTTGGGCACCACTGGAGCTGTGCTGCAGGAACCACTGTTTCCCCAGAGCAGATCATAAAAAGGTAGTAATAACAGTGGCAAGTTATTGATTGTAGGCTCTGAGCTTCAGAGTTTGCAAGGATTACCCTCCCAGTGCAAAAGACTGCGTGAAAAAGCTGTGCTGTGTGAGTTCCTCACATTGTCCTTCCCATGCAAGAATTGGTTTCCAGGAGTTCTATAAACAGTACAGAGAAATCCATAATTCAGAGAACTTGAGAAATAAGACGTGTGGCATCTCCTTCATAAGTCAGTATTTATTACTGAGACTGTATACTGTTAACTTAGTTTATTGCAGTCCTACCTATTGCAGGCTCTGCTAAAGCAGGTTTTTTTAATTAAAAAGTGTTTTTCTGGGCATGTGTGTTTTAGGTAAGAAACTGTCCAGTGAACATTGCTGAGTAGTTACCATGAAAATGAATCATTCCCACAGATCTAGTAAGTGCAGAGATTTCCAAACCCAGGCCTGTGGGCAGAGTTCTTTTAAGGTGTTTGCCTCTCATTTGCATCGATTTTTGTTAATCTTTGCTCTCCCTTTGCATCTGAGCACAACGGAGGGAAGAAGATGCCGTGCATGTATCTGAGGTCTTTTTTATTCTAGGCACACTGAAGAGAAAAACAGTTATTAATGTTGTAAAGGACAGCTCGCTTCCAGCAAAGGCTTCGACATGGCATCGTGTCTCTGTTCTCGCTCAGGAGGTACTTGCTTCACCTGCCCTTGCATAATCCATTTTTAAGTTGTTTCATGAAATCTTGGATCTTATTTCTTTCTGATTCTTTGCTATTTCCCCCTGCTCATTTCTCCAGTAACTCACAGTGCTTTTCCTCCAAGGTCAGTTTGTTTATTTTGGGTAAATAACATTCAGCTAGTCTCTCCCCGAAGCTCTGTCTCATTTAACTTTTTTTCTCTCCATGATAACTTCCTCCTTTTCAGCTTTAAATGACTCCCTGAATCCTGTGGAAAAGTCTGTTGCAAAAAGAAAAAGGAATAGTTTGCTCAGCAAATCTGGGCTGGGGTGGGCAGGAGGAAAGGGTTTTAAATTGTAGCAGCAGACTACCTCTCAGTCACATGGTAAGAGGTCAGAACAGCAAGCATTACAATAGATTACTTAGGGAGGCAGGTCTTAAAGAGAGAATAAACAAACATGTCAGAAATGTTGGTAATTTTGCCTCCTGATCCAAGTAGAGATCTCACATGGTCTTTTCCTCAGCCCTATTTTTTAAAAATCCATAATTAATACAGAAATTCTTCTCAATTTCTTCTCACCTGTTGTAACTTCTTTTTTCCCTATATTTTCCCCAATACCTTGTTGACTGGCATAGTGACTGTATCTGTACAGTGATATGGATTTATTTTTAGAAAACCTTGTATAGCACTAATACTTGTGATACAAACCATTTCTATCTGTGAGCAGAAGATCTTTGATTAATACAATAGCAAGATGTGTTACAGAAGAAGGAAGTGTTTCTTTTGGTGGAGATTTTTTTTTTTTTAATAAAATATTTGAGATTTTCCATCACTGACAATAAAATTCTAATCCACTTGTCTGTTAAAAAAAAATTTAAAAGTCTAAATTAACAAAATCCTTTTTTACCTTCCACTGAAAGAATCAATCCCTTAACATATACTTTTCTTGAAATTAAGTTATTGCTTCAACATTGCTAATATTCTGGAGACTTCTTCTAAATCTACTTCAGAATGTCTATGGTTAAAGTAATATAGAATTATACTGAAGTATCAGAGGAGCAAGTTGTAAACACTTTATGCATATGTGCAATTTTTAAATTGTTATGTGTACTTTGTATAACAGTACTGTATGACAATATGGTATGCTGACATATTATATTGTATAACAATTATTAAACCTATTATATTTTGCTATGTTATTTTATTATATTTACAGAGGGTTTGTGTAAAAATTATAATACCTATTTAATTGTTGGATTTTCTTCCTCTTTGTGAATTACATATTGTGCAAACCCTGCTTGTCTCTGTTGTCATTTGTAGTTGGTATAAATATAATCCTTACTTCACTGAAAATAAGAATCTTTGCTCCATTTTATTCAGATGTTTAAAATCTGTTTTCACTTGGGCTCAGGATGAAAACTGAACTGAAATTAATTTCTCAGTGGGACAGAATGTCCTAAAATATTTCAGTGTGAAGTGTTTACTTTCAAAACTTCCTCTCAAAAAGTCTGGATATTCCTGATCTGAAATGCTGAGTTTGCACATGGTAAAGGAAGAGGACCCATTGCCACTTGGTTCACTGTGACATTAATCTCAGTGTGTGTGGCAAAGCTGTGGCGCCCAGTGGGACATGTCTCAGGTATCAGATGCTTGAATTCTCTGTTAACCGCTTGGCTCTTGGCGGGACAGTCTGTACCTCCTTGCAGTGCCTTGTTCTCTGTTGCAGAGCAAAATCAACACCACATCTCACATTACCATGTGGAAGGTGTAGCCTGGCCAACCTGTAACAGTTTGATGTGTGGTGGCCCAGCTGGGTCACGGAACCATTGTAGGTTAAAAATTACTATTTTTTTGTTGTTGCATTGGCTATTTTTAACTCATACCAGTTCTTTGGTCTGGTTCACAGCATGGCTCCATGAGCAGCTGTTCTGGCACAGTCAAGATGTAGGAGCGAGCAGCGAGGTGTGGAGGCTGCCTGCATTGGCACTGAGTCCGAAAGAAATGGTCATCAAACCATGGCAGGGGCTTCCTTTTCTCCCTGACTTTACTGCCAACCATGAGGGGACTGGGTCAAATGGTGAGTTAATGGGCAGTCTGCTGCTAAGTTTATGCCTAAAACCATGCCCAGGTGGCTGTCAAGAATAAGACCTGACACTGCACTGGCAGGGTAAGTTCCCAGCAGGTCATTTGTGTAATATGTAGGGGGATGGAGGGAGGTTAACTTGAAAGGCTAGAGTAAGTTCTAAAAGGTGACCAAAAAAAAAAAATGACAACTTCTGTGTCATGACTAATCCCATCCCATGTTTGACTGGACCTAGGAACTAGGAAAGGTGGTGGTGGTCTTTGTTTCATTACATTTTTACACTCTTGACACCTTGAAAGACACATTCCCTCTCGCCAAGTGTGAGCACACCAAGGGCGTGCTGTGCCAAGCACAGAAAAATGTACATATATTGTCAGCAAGATTCCTGATCCTGCAGTAGGTGTGATGAAATCAGTGTTTCCTTGAGGTCTGTGTAGTTCATGAGAAAAACGCAAGCCATTTCTGAACCATCGGCAGAGGACGGTATTTCTCTCATCTTGCTTTCCTTTTGCTTCTCAGTGTTGGCTGACACCTGTGGAGCTGAGATGATCATCCCACAGGAGCAGAGGGAGCTGGAGACAGAGGCTCTGCTCCTAGTCCTTGTCTATGTTCTTCCTGAAGGGCAGGAAGCGGAGAAAGGGAAAAGCCTCCCAGAGAAGCAGCAATAAGGCATTGCCTCAGAAAAGCCAGCTCTTTGAAGTCTGCAAGTTTAGCAAATATTTGGTTTTGTACCTTGAGGCCAGCAATGTTTAAAATGCTTTTCTTACCCGGAGGACAAAGAAGTTTGTGCTTTGATTTAAGCATTCATTCTGATCTGATATTAAGCCACCACAGAGTAAACTATCTCACAAGTACGGCTCTCAGAAATGTGCGTCCACTCTCTGGCTTCTATCTTATCACAAACAATGAGGAACTGAAATTTAATAACAGGTAAGCTGTAGAGCTGGCCCAGAGGGTTAGCACTGCCACCTGGCCTCTGAGTGTCTGGTAAAGGACTTTTGCCCAGCATGGTTCTCTAAGGCTTGGAAAGCTTCCTTCACTGTGCAGCACTCAAGAAGCAGCATAGAGAAGCTCCATAGGCAGCCTCCTCCAGACGTTCGGAGCCAAGGCAGATTGCTATAAAGAGGAAAGGAGCATTTTCCTTTGGGAAAAGGGAGTCTTTTCAAGCCAAATGGATCCCAGCGAACGGTAGCATGTTTGGCCATTCCACTGAGTCCTCCTGCAAACATGAAAAGTGAGATCTGTTCCTCACGCACAGTCCACCTGCATTTCTTAGGACCTCTAGAGCAATGAATATGGGCTGAAGCCTGAGAGATGCTCTGGGGTTTATTGACCTTAATGAAATCCCATTGGCTTCAGCTGTGATGTCAAGTGAGTGCTGTAATTTCAAAACCCTTTGCAAATGTAGCTCTGCATTCCTAATATGGTAGCCTTGTCAAATGGCTATAGTAATACCCACATGTCAAAGCTGAAGTGTTTCTTAGGTCGACTAGCACCAGCGACTGTGTGACTGAGTCTCCTCCTGTATCAGAGCGTGCCCATTCGTGAAACGGATAATATTTAGTCACGTCAGAGAATGGTTTTGTGGGACTGATAAAATGTCTACAAGCAGCGAAGAACCTTTAAAAAGAAAGAATGTTCTTTTCTTGATTAAACTGCGTATCAATAGTTATTCCAGTTCTTTACACAAAAAAAGCTATCACTTCTGTGCCACAGTTGTCAAAGCTTCAATATAATGGCAAGGCTGAAAGAGTTTATCTCTCCTTCCATGGTGAATGGAGCTATACAAATCTTACTATATGGCTGGCATTCGGTCATGCCACAGTCAGATTGCCATCTAATTTTGAGAAAAGCGGATTTAGTTTTGTGAGACAGAGTGCTCTCTGACAGATACCGTATTCCCCACCTGTTATTGACTATTGGCTTACAAACTGCGATCCAAGCATCGTACTCCTCTAGGTTTTTTCCTAAGTGATCAGGAGACTACTGGAGGAGGAAAGGGTTGCTTCATTGGAGGGACTTCGCTCAAAAGTGCCCAAATCTTTCTCTCCATTTCCCCTGAAATTACTGATTTAACTTTTTAGTTTAAATTAGTATTTGACTGCATGTGGTCATTTTTTCGCCCTCATCAGAGCTAAAAAGTTGCACAGAAGTAACTGTGTCAGTTGTGAGGGTGACTTTTCACCGGCGCTGTCGTATCTGTAAAAAATACCATTGTAGATGTAGTTGTAGTTAAATAATAAGTGGCATAGTTGTTCCTCATCCCCTAAGGGAACATCTCTACCAGAACAAACCACATCTGACTACCAACAAGATTGACAGGTCTCTTACATTAACTGGGGGAAACTGGGAAGCAAGGGGAAGCATTGTGCAGTGGCAAAGCCTTTCACCATCACAAGACTGATATTAAGCACTACACTGGTAGTATTGATGTTGTATCCCTTTTAAACCCATGCAAGTGGTAAATCGCAGCTGGTCTTACACCACTTAAAAGTGAGTGCCCAAAGCATTAGGCTAAGCACTCAAGCAAGTGGATAAACTGAGAAGCTGTTTCTGAGCATGCACACCAACGGTAGGCATGGTGCTGTCTGTATGGACTTGGAGACCGCTGACATGGCCAAGAGAGAAGCAAATACTGTTCTCTGGAGTCAGCTCAACAGGAACTGAAGAAAATGGGAAGGCACAGATTACACCACCTTACTTTACCAGTGCCAGTTTTCAGTCCCTATATATATGGTTTATGAGCTGTCACTTTGCAGGTTTCTCTGTCTGTGCCTGTAGCCATATTTTTCTTTTATGGTATATGGTTCTGCTTCTTTTCATCTTGCTGCCCTGCAGCAATTCTAATGTGTGCTGGTCCTATGATTTGAGATTACATCTGCTGCCCGTGAAACTTCAGGATCACAGGATCTGTCCTATACTGAAAGATGAATTTGGAAAGTAACTGGCCAACAGATTAATTGTTAAACAGTGTTCAAAAGCTATATGTACCATTTTGGATCAATGTTAAAATAGTCAAGTATCGATTGCTGTGGCTTTCCTTAGCCTCAATCACTTATTTTAGTACAATTCGAAGGCATCACCCAGTCTTCTAATGCCAATAATGCAGAGTTTCAGAATGTAAAGAAGTCACTGCAGTCTCAGATACCAGAAAATATTACATTTATAGCATGTGTTTAAGCAGAGTTTCCTTTCTTCCCTACAATTATTTGAAGGCTGTAAGACAATTCCAACACCCACAGTGAACTGCTTTAAATCAAGATTTAATTCACAAAGCAGGAAATCTTGGTTAAGCAATACATTTTATCTGGTTTTGCACTTGTAAGTTATGCTAGTTATTTTTTTAAAGAAAAGTTACATTTCATGGATTGATAACCGTTAGAGTACCTTGTTTTAGAACAAGAGATAGTACCTAGTAAGGTCTTTCTTCTTGTTAACCGCAAGTATTTTTCTACACACATTTATTATGATGATAAGTTAAGAATCACTTTAGCAGATTCATAATTTTGTCATAGTTTTAATTGGAAAATGAAGCATGGTTCATTTATTTACAGATTTTTTTTCTTGTTTTTATGAATCTATGTTTGAATGAAAACTAGAATTCAATCAGAATTTCCAAAAATAGCCTAATACTCCCTTTGTTACTTAAATAAACTACCTTAAGTGGTATCTCCCAAGAAACTTAAAAAAAACCCCACATGCACACAAATATATGCTTTTCTAAGTTGAAAGTAACTAGCTGGTTTATCACTATTAATAATTAAGTTATTAGTCATTGAAGTAAATCACAGCCAGAAAAATTCCAGACTTATTACACAGATTTTTATTTATAGATTGGAGAAGGAAAAAACAAGTCCTCCCCTCTTTTTAACTTCTCTATTGTTTCTCAACCTGATGAATGGAACTAACAGAATAAAAAGAAGTGATTAAACACTCCATATGTGCAAAGAGGCTACTGCTTCCAAATCTGGTTTTCTACTTCAGCAAATGTTTGTCCCAAGAAACCCACCTAGTTCAACTGACCAGAACTTCAGCAGCAGCAATATGTTGCTGAATGTTATTTTAATAAATGATACCATTTTATGCCTTGATGTGAATTTCACATTTCATTTAAATAAGTTTATTTTTTTAAGTGTTTATTTCACGTAATGTTGTTTAGTTTTTAAATGATGAGGTTTTTTGCCTGCTGTGTCAGCTACCAGGGAGGGTAGAAAAGGCAGTGGCTTGTGTTCTGGGTAGCTTCACTAAGTTAACTCAAGTTATGCACATTGTGAATTGGCACAAAGTTTGTGCTCTGCAAAACAACAATCTGCATTAAAATGACCTGGAAACCTCATTCTCCAGAAGGAGGAGGGTACTTTGTGCTCCAGCACTTACAGGGGAAGGGAACCAGCTACAGCTGCTCTGAGAGATTTTCAGCCTAAGGATTTTTCTGTTCCAGAGTGGTGTTTCAGGAGGAGCACGGGGCTTAAAGGGGAGGGCAGAAGCTGCTCTGCTCTGAATTAATGCAATGTGCAGCAGGCTACCATATGATCCATAGCATTACATGCCCTATAGGAGCAGTTGTCTTCCAGCTCATATTACCTAGTGTGGTGTGTATTCTGTACCACACAACAGGGAAGATGCTGTGCATCTCTTCTGCTGCCATTGCTGCTGCATTCAGCTTTGGAGCAGGAAGGTGTCCCCATCTCCTTGCTCCTTCTCAGACTCCAAATGTGGGACGCATACATGGCACCTCCAAAAAGGAAAAACAAGAACTAATTCTAAGGGCTCTCTTCTGGAAAGCTCGTTGTTGCCCTTCTGATGAGGTGGGCTCTGGAGTCTTTGCCCAGCTGTTAGAGCACTAGCCGCTGCACTCCTTGTACCACATAAGCTTATCTTTCAAAACAGAAGAATTTACTCCATTGCTATCTGTGTATTTTGGACAGACAAGCACTTTTTCAGCAAAGATCTAGAGAAGTATTTCACTACTGGAAGCTACAGCACATGAACAAAACTCAGCACAATGTGCCACTAGTATCTCCTGGCCAGGCCAGGAATTCCCCAAGCTAAGAAATACCCGTCTCCGGCAGGAGCGGCATCTGGCATTGCCCCTGCTCAAGATCTGTTTCTCCTCTGTATAACAGTATAAAGAAGAGGGTGGAGATCATAGCAGCAAATAACAGTTGAGGCACAGGGCATTTCCCAGGGAATTAATGGTTGGCTGGGATCAATGGCCCTCCAGTTTGCTCTGGGCCGTCAACTCTCCCAGCTACTCATTAATCCCTAGGAAATGTCCTGTGACTCAGTTGTTATTGCTTAAGTGGGTAGTATGAATCAACAGTATTCTGCATCTGCTCTAGGTGTTTAAGACAAGAATGAAAGGTAATAAATGTGCTTTTATTATGAAAATCTGCTGTATTTGCATCTAGAAACCTTTATTTCTCCATCTTAGCATTGATCAAATGTACTGAGAAAGGCTTCTTCATCAGTAAAGAGGCTGGCAGGGTACAGATGAAGTGGCTCACCTCTTCACTCCAAGGTTTTTTCGCTTTACCTTTTCCACCCATTTGCAGGTTGTTTTACACCTCTTCCTAACTGGATATGAGAACATGGACAGTTCTTCACATTGACTAGTAGAAAGTCACTTAGCAGGCAGCTATTATGTTCTAGACAGGGGTTGCTGAGCAAGATTCCCACTTATACCATCTGTCTGCTTCGCTGTTGGATGGGCCTGGAAGCATTACAACATGAGCAGAAAACTCCTTTGAGACAAGTCAAAAGGAAGATGAGGAGTGATGTGCCTCTCTGAACAAGTGTCTTTGCTGAAAGAAAGGAGATGATCTGAACAGGTTTAATCAAGACTGAGTTGTTTGTAGAGCAGACAATATATAGGTAGAAGAAAAGGACATGCTACATCTTTGTTGGAAAAACACTTCGTATTTTGGCTCTTCACCTGTCATTTATTTATCACAATTTTGAGTGGTGCATTGCAGCTGATAGACACAACACACCCTGAACTCCACTGTAAAATCTAGTCTCTTCTGCCTGAGGTAAGCTGGATTCAAAACCTTACATGTGCATATTCTAATTTTGGCATGCACAGATTCTGCATATAACTCACTGTGAGATTAAATTCCATAATGTTGCTATGGAAGAGCTCTGATTTTATACTAGCCACAAACAGTGCAAAAATCAAAATTTTTGTCCCCATCACTCTTATTTGTAAGAAGCTAGGTTCTAGCTGGGTCTGTACCCATCCTTGTGTGGATGGGTCCTAGTAAGCCCAGCTTTCAGGGCTGGTTTAGACAACCTCAAATGGGAATTATGTCAAAGCAAAGGGTTGTTGCTAGTGGAAGTCAATGTTAATTTATATTACCTTATCATTCGGGTTAAATGAGAATGCCAGTGTGTGAAAAGGATAAAGAGGAAAACAGTACAGCAGCCTGAAGACACATGTGGCCTTTTGAGATATTTTGTCCATTTCATGCTTGCTGGCTAGACCTACTCTGTGAGGTTAAAAGCACTCTGCTGATGCCCTCAGTACCTTCTCAGCCAGTGGCCATGGGTAGTACCTTAGGCATCCTCAGTAATAGGAGAGTGCCAAGACCAAAATGTTCAGGCTGTCCAGATCTTGTAGGATGCCCTTGACATTCATCTACAGGACCTGCAAGCACAACGTGGGCTTCCACGTGGCCCACGTTCTCATTCCCCAAGCCACAGTGCACCTTTGCAGAGCTCTGCAGCACGCACAGGGCCTCTGGCTCTCTCATGCTGTGATCAGACCCTGTTGTCCCACCAGCTGTCAGGATGCAGAACCAGAGAGGAATCCAACAAATTCCTACTTGTGGGAAACTGCAGCTGCCCTCCTATGGAGACAGGGCTTGCCCCAGGCCCACTATAGTCCTCGAAGGGGGAAGGGATCTAACCATAGCACTTGCACCAGTGCTTGGCTACTTGGTGTTCGCAGTCAGTGTGTCCTCCATTCCCCTGGAAATCCTGCTCTGTTATTTACTGGAAAACATTGCAACTGGGACCACTAGGCAACCAAAATATGCTCAGCAACCAGCCACCTCCGAACTCAGGACCAATCATAATGTACCTTGACAACTAGCCCCATACGTATATAATCCCAATGACAATATGGCCCCAGCAGCTACCATTAACAGGCCATAACTGGTGCTCACACCCTCTTCTTCACCAAGGGGAAGTCGTGTTTGACCAACCTCATAGCCTTTTATGAAGACGTAACAAGGTGGATTGACGATGGCAGAGCAGTGGATGTGGTCTACCTTGACTTCAGCAAAGCGTTTGACACCGTCTCCCACAGCATCCTCACGGCAAAACTGAGGAAGTGTGGACTGGATGATCGGGTAGTGAGGTGGACTGCAAACTGGCTGAAGGAGAGAAGCCAGAGAGTCGTGGTCAATGGGGCGGAGTCTGGTTGGAGGCCTGTATCTAGTGGAGTGCCTCAAGGGTCAGTTCTGGGACCAATACTGTTCAATATATTCATCAATGACTTGGATGAGGGAATTGAGTGTACCATCAGCAAGTTTGCTGATGACACCAAGCTGGGAGGAGTGGCTGACACGCCAGAAGGCTGTGCTGCCATCCAGCGAGATCTGGACAGGCTAGAGAGTTGGGCGGGGAAAAATTTAATGAAATATAACAAGGGGAAATGTAGAGTCTTGCATCTGGGCAGGAACAACCCCAGGTTCCAGTACAGGTTGGGGAATGACCTATTAGAGAGCAGTGTAGGGGAAAGAGACCTGGGGGTCCTGGTGGACAGCAGGATGACCATGAGCCAGCACTGTGCCCTTGTGGCCAAGAAGGCCAATGGCATCCTGGGGTGTATTAGAAGGGGGGTGGTTAGTAGGTCCAGAGAGGTTCTCCTTCCCCTCTACTCTGCCCTGGTGAGACCTCATCTGGAATATTGTGTCCAGTTCTGGGCCCCTCAGTTCAAAAAGGACAGGGAACTGCTGGAGAGAGTCCAGCGCAGGGCCACAAAGATGATTAAGGGAGTGGAGCATCTCCCTTATGAGGAAAGGCTGAGGGAGCTGGGTCTCTTTAGCTTGGAGAAGAGGAGACTGAGGGGTGACCTCATTAATGTTTATAAATATATAAAGGGTGGGTGTCACGAGGATGGAGCTAGGCTCTTCTCGGTGACAACCAACAGTAAGACAAGGGGTAATGGGTTCAAGCTGGAACACAAGAGGTTCCACTTAAATGTGAGAAGAAACTTCTTCTCAGTGAGGGTGACAGAACACTGGAACAGGCTGCCCAGGGGGGTTGTGGATTCTCCTTCTCTGGAGACATTCAAAACCCGCCTGGACGCCTTCCTGTGTAACCTCACCTAAGTTTTCCTGCTCTGGCAGGGGGATTGGACTAGATGATCTTTTGAGGTCCCTTCCAATCCCTAACATTCTGTGATTCTGTGATTCTGTGATTCTTCCTCACCAACCAGCAGAACACATCTCAGTCTGTTAAACCATTTCTGATGATGCAACAACACTGTCTATAGCTAGCATATATCGATCTAGTCATAAAGCTCAGAAAAGTTAAACATATTTTGTATTTGATACAGAATATTCTGTGGGCTGCACAGAGACTGCTTATTTCATCTGAGGTGTAGTGTCTGCAGGCATCCCCCTTGTCCCTGAGCTGAGAGCAGTGCTCCTCAAAGGAACAAAACAGCAGAGCTGACTCACTCCCAGACCAGAGATTGACTGGCTTGATCCAAACACATGTCAAAAAGAATTCAGAGGAGGCTAGTTACGCACAGATGGGTGCTGGAAAAAGTGTTGCAGACATGCTCTGAACCACCTCCAAAGTCCCATGCTGGGGTAGAAGATGAGTGATGCAGATACCTGCTAAGCAAGAGTGAAAAGCAGACACCAGGTCTACCTTATTTTGAAAAGGATTTGGAAAAATGGTTCTTTCTTGTTCCCAGCACACTGGAAAGAGTTGCCCAGTGTTGTTCTCTCCAGTCCAATTGCTTGCCTGTCTGAGCTGACAATCCTCAGATCAATTTTTTTTTTTTTCCTTCCAATTTGTAGGCTGATCTAGGAGAACAGCATGGCTCACTGTCTTTTTTGGCAGAGGTTCCAAGCCAGGCTCTGACAGCCTGGATCTGGCTCACTATTGGGTGCTGTATATTGCAGAGAGATCATAAGACAAAATGTTCCCTGTCCAGTGCCTTGTGCCACTCCTGTGGAGGGGCTGCAGGCCACCAGGTCTCTGGGAATGCTGTTCTTTGGCAGCTGGCTGCACATAATTGCCTGCATGATGATCCAGTCTCCCACCTCCACCAGCTCAATGCATTTAAAAACACTCTTGGGGATTTCAAAATCTTCATATGACTTCTCTGATACTGCTACAGCCTACAGCAGAAGGGAAAGTGAAGCCAGAGAAGTTACATATGCAGGAGGGAAGCTGAATTCTCATGGAAGAGATATTGGACACATATCTTACAAGAATTTGTCTCAGATACCAGCAGTTTTTATGTAAGTCCATGGTCCCCCAAACTGAAGTAGACAGACTGTTGCTGTTGATGATGCCGTGCACAACCAAACCCCATTACCACATTTTTACATAGGATGTTCATAAAAAGCAATGTCTGGTGGACTCTGAGAAAATTAGAAATTTTGTACTGATCTGTAGTTAAAATCTTCTGCAAGCGCAGAGACATGTTATCCATCACCCATTTGGAAGTCCAGTAGTACCTTGTTTAATTTTTTTATATCACACTTTCACAGTGGACTCGTACACAGAGGAGATCTTGTAAATGAAAAATTTTCATTTTAAAAACAAAACAAACAAACAAAAAACAAACCGGCACTAATATGCCAAATGGTTTCCACATGCTCAATGGTGGACTCATCTTGAGTTTCATGACATTGTTGTTGTGTTGGAAACATGGACAATGATCCTCTGAAGAAACTCCTTATGGTTGCCTTTGGATCTCATGTAGATTTAATGGCAAAACCCGCATCAGCAGGGAAATTGTTTCTTTTTCTGTATTTCACTATGCGTTTTGGTAACTGTTAAAGAAGTAACAACTCCTCTTTACCTTTTTCGTTTGAGGTTTGCACCTCTTGCTCTGTTGCTGTCATCTACTTGTAAATACACCAGGCTCTCATATATCTCCATGGTTTCGGAAAGGAAGAATATTCTTTGCATCCTACCCTAATAAGCCTAGGTGAGCTGTTTGCCTTTAGAGGCAAATGTGTGGCTATGCTACAGGCCAAAACTCGACCTATAAATAGGGAAGGAGATGGAGCAGTCGATGGCCATCAAAGTAACAGCTCCAAGTTCTTTCCTTGGCCCCTGCTTCTTGCAAGGCAGCACAGAGGCCTGTGATTTTGGGGAACTAGGATGTAAAGGAGGAACCTGGGATCCATAGGTGGCTCCCATTAGGCCTTTGGCAAGGTCCTATGCTGGCTCCTTGGGACAGGCATTGGTAATCAGTGGTGCCCTTTCTTCCAAAACCATCATTTCTTCACAAGGCGCAGGTAAAAGTAGAGCAGTACTGGTTTGCCAAGCCTATTGCTGGGAGTGGGGACATCTCCTTCCTCCAGACTCTCTCTCCATGTGTAGAGGATCTCATGATGGCATATGCTGTATGGACCCAATATCAAATCCACAGCCTCTCTACTGGCACAATGGGGTCTTCCAGTCCACGTTATATTTTTCTGCAATAATATGGCATCAGTAGTTAAAAATGTGTGGTGTATTTGTTTTGAGGAGGTGATTCCAGGACAAATCATAGAAGAAAGGCACTGACTGTTAGCAGTTCACCGAGTTTACCACTTTTCACCTCTGCTCCCTTATATAAACAGCAAAGCTTCAGCTTTTCTTTCATATCAGAACATAAGAGTACTTTCATTTTTAAAAAATAAATTATTTAAAATTTCTCTGCAGTCAGCATTTTCACTAACTTAATAAAATATAATTTTCTCTCTGCAAGTCTCAAATCAAAAGCTGTTCCTTTGCCCTGTACTCCTGAGTGATAAGTTTTAAATAAAAATGAATGTATTGAATTTGAAAGATTGTGGAGCTGAGTTTTACTACAAGGCTGAAACCGACACATAGATGATTTTAATATCTGGAAATGTGTGGTTTTATTTTATCAGTTACATAATGGTATTTTATTAGCTATTCAATTTCTGTGCTAGACTGGCATACATTAATGAAATTGCTTAAGGTGACCTGGAAAAAACAAAATATAATGGACTAAAATGTAATGGTTGGTGCCATAAAGAGCAAATTAGTACACAGATCTGAATTTGAGAGTTTAAAAAAGCCCATGCTATTTAGAGATACATTGAGTGAATACTGATGTTGTGTTAAAAACGTGAGCGTTGCCCCGACTTTGCTGTCGGGCTCACAACATCCTCCAAATAACATGCTCTCAGATTGGAGACATAACTACATTTTCAGCAGTCTTTCAAGTTAAAAAAAAAAAAAAAAAAAAAAAAAGAAAGAAAAAAAAAGGAATTTGAGGAGACAGATTTGGGTTTCTGTTTATTTTTTAAAAAGCTACAAAAATATGTTTCTATAGAAGCCATATGAATTTTATTCCTACGCAATCCCCTCCCAAGCATCGCCTGGGCTATAGACAAAGGGCTGTGTTGCTTAGCAACCCCCCTAAAGCTCATCAACACAGCCTTGGCATTAATATTTATCCCCCCCTTATAAAAAGCCTTACTCTGAAATCTGAAATGGGATCTGTCCTCCCTCTCTTTTGTGCAATTAAAATAATACTGCTCACTTTTTCCAATTAATGCTACTGGCTAAATCAAACACTTTCTGCCAGGCAGGCCAAATCCAGCTCTTGAGTAACCAGCTGAAATAAAAGTTACATCAGGGATGAATTTCTGTAGCCCAGGATGTCTTCTGCTATCAGTGTTTCGTAGTTTCTCTTTCCTTTAGGTAACCCAAATCCATATTTTCCATCTTTCCATCCGTTTTTTCTGAGTTCCTTTTTGAGGGGCTCCCTCCTGGCTGCATGTTCCTCACTGCCTCCAGCGCCCTGGCTTTCTCAGTGGGACACCAGGAGGTATCAGGGGTTCCCCTGCGGCCACTGAGGACACCTGGACACCAGGGCAGGTGCTGAACAAACCAGGGTGAAAAAAAATCCAGGAAACAAGACTAAAAGCTCAACTATCTGTGCTAAGACTAACCAAAACCAGTACCAGTACTATTCAATATATTCATCAATGACTTGGATGAGGGAATAGAGTGCACTGTCAGCAGGTTTGCTGATGACACCAAGCTGGGAGGAGTGGCTGACACGCCAGAGGGCTGTGCTGCCATCCAGCGAGATCTGGACAGGCTGGAGAGTTGGGCGGGGAAACATTTGATGAAATATAACAAGGGCAAGTGTAGAGTCTTGCATCTGGGCAGGAACAACCCCAGGTTCCAGTACAGGTTGGGGACTGACCTTTTGGAGAACAGTGTAGGGGAAAGGGACCTGGGGGTCCTGGTGGACAGCAGGATGACCATGAGCCAGCACTGTGCCCTTGTGGCCAAGAAGGCCAATGGCATCCTGGGGTGTATTAGAAGGGGGGTGGTTAGTAGGTCGAGAGAGGTTCTCCTTCCCCTCTACTCTGCCCTGGTGAGACCTCATCTGGAATATTGTGTCCAGTTCTGGGCCCCTCAGTTCAAGAAGGACAGAGAACTGCTGGAGAGAGTCCAGCGCAGGGCAACAAAGATGATTAAGGGAGTGGAGCATCTCCCTTATGAAGAAAAGCTGAGGGAGCTGGGTCTCTTTAGCTTGGAGAAGAGGAGACTGAGGGGTGACCTCATCAATGTTTATAAATATATAAAGGGTGAGTGTCACGAGGATGGAGCCAGGCTCTTCTCGGTGACAACCAATTATAGGACAAGGGACAACGAGTGCAAACTGGAACACAGGAGGTTCCACTTAAATATGAGAAGAAACTTCTTCTCAGTGAGGGTGACGGAACACTGGAACAGGCTGCCCAGGGAGGTTGTGGATTCTCCTTCTCTGGAGACATTCAAAACCCGCCTGGACGCCTTCCTGTGTAACCTCACCTAGGTGTTCCTGCTCTGGCAGGGGGATTGGACTAGATGATCTTTCGAGGTCCCTTCCAATCCCTAACGTTCTGTGATTCTGTGAAAACGCAGCTTTTACTTGGCAAAATACTACTCTGCACCAGGAAGAGACTAAGTCCCCTTTACAGCCCATTTTTTAGAATTTCAGTGGAATGTAATCAGTGCATTAAGCCAAAAACAGGAGTGAATGAAAGCTTCTCTGGAGGGAGCAGAGCAAATTATTCAATGTCACGGAAGTATTCTGGTTCGGCTCTGGCTTTCTGTTTGTGTTAAATGGCCATGAGATCCAGGAATATCCACTTTTCTGCCCTTCAGCTTTTCCAGAGAAGTGCCACCACAGAATGCAGAAATACAGATCTGAGTCTACCAGGCAGCATATATTCCTGACATTGTATCAAAACACCGTGGTTATGTTGGGACTTGGTGTGAAAAAGAAGAGCAGAATTAAAAGAAGTCAGCAGCTGGAGCTACTACACACTGCTGAAAAGAAGGGCATTTACAGAAGTGCCTAAATATGGGCTTGGTGCTTGAAGTTTTCATCCCATTTGCTTTCTTCAAAATCTTGGCCACAAAGTGTGATACTCAGCATGACAGATTCTTTCTGGAGTAAGCTGGGATGTATGAGACTGCCCGCCAAAGACACTGAAGGATGAGAAAAGAACTGTGATTCTGGAAGCAATTTCTTTACAAATTCATTTTCCTTTGGAGGTGGAGGGGAAATTATTTTAAGGTCAGGAGTAGATGTGTATGGAAAGCTAATTGCAAATGTGATAAAGGAAGAGAGGTGCAGGGTCCTTCAAACAGAAGCAGCAACTCCGAACAGCAGGCAGTATTGACTTCAGGCTCCAGCAGCGTCTTAACAATATTTATATACTTTTCTCTTTTTTTCCTAATTTCTTCCCCTTCCCTCATGCTGAGCAATAGTGAGAACTGTTTGCTAATATCAGTGAGACATGAGACCACAAACACTCGTGTTTGTTAGGCTAAACCAAAATGGGCAGAACATGGTGCAGATGCCTCACAGCCAGTCCGTGTCTGCCTTTCCTACCTGTGAATTCAAAGCACATCTCAGGCCCACGCATCCCCTGGCAGGTTACACCAAGGCCTGTCACATGGACTTTTCTCTGCCTGTAAACTCATGCAGGGTTGTTCTTTAGAACAGCGTTAATTCCACCTGGCCAGATCCTCAGCTGGAGCCAGTCAATACATCCATCGCTTTCATCATCTACACTGCCTGTGACAGCTGGGCATGATCAGTTCTTTATATCTAAAAAACTTTCTTTCTTAGAAGTTCTGAAATCTGGAAACTTACTTTTGAATGGCTTAGCATCCCTTCTAAAGAAAATCTGCTTTCAGCCTCTATAAACTGGACCTCCTTTCAATTCCACCTGGCTTTCACTGGTTTTGCCTTTGTGAATCTCCTTTAGGATTACTCCTGGCTTATATCAATATAAAAACAAGAAGACAGAGGACCATTAAGTGCATTTAGAACCAAAATGTGTGTAGCAATTTAGGTGCAAAGACATCTCAGCACAGTAGGTACAAATACAGGAAAGGAGAGAAGGGGGATGGGGCAGACATGAGTAAGCTGTGGCAGATATGCAGGAGGCCATGCAGTTTAGAAACAGTAGAAGCACTGCAACACCTGCATCTCCTCTTTTGCCAATTGTTGGTGATATAGCCTCACCTTTGCTAGATCTCCCATCACTCAGGCTATAAGCAGACACTGTCTTTTGGATCCAGTTATGTCAGTGAGCAAGTACTCCTTAGCACCTCGCTGATAGACTTTAAATCTCTTCTTGACAGGTCTGGTAGGAAATAAGCTTGCATAAACTTCTGCTGTTTTACTTTAAGTGGAATAAGTACGCAGCTCAGCCTATTTATGCCTGACCTTTCCTGCTGTGGGATAGAAAGTGTACACATGGACTACTCCTTCAGCACATCTGGAAAGACCACACTCTGAGGGTAAGGATCCTCCCCAGAGACACTACTACATGCAGAAGCGACTGTTGGTGCTGTAGACGCCCCGTTAATGCTGCCTTTATGCCCAAACAGCTATAGCACCTTGAGAAGCTGCAGAACAGCACTACCAATGGTAACTAGTGTAATTGGGTTTGTCTTGCTAAATTTACCCCTTTAAACGGCACATTAGGAGAGCTGTTACTTCTCATTCGCTTCCTCGCTCTTTTTTTTTTTTTTCCCCAGGAGCTAGTGCTGCTCCTCGTCCTAATCTCCCAAGCACATTCTCATCTTCTCTGTGACAGCAGCTCCTTTTGTGTCCTGGGCATTTACTTTTCAGCTCTTTTGATCTAATTTAGTTTAATGCTGGTGAGAAGCAGGAAGAATAGCTGTGTGATCCTGCCTTCAATCCCAAAGGATGGATCTAGTCTGGGCAGAGGAAGTGCAAATTTCCTTGCCTTTCCTTGGTCTCTCTCAGAAGCATACATGAGGCAGCACTGAACTTACTAGCTCTTCTGGAAGCCCAGGTGGGATAGTATGTTTTCCAGTAAGGTCCATGCTATGCCTGCTGCCAGGCTGACTGCATTGAGGCCACCAGACCATCAGAATAGCTGGCTACTGACTCTGCTGGGCTTGAGCCAGGAACCAAGGAAGAGATCCTACTTGTCCACTGCATGCAGCTCATTTTCACCTAATCTGGCTTCCAAAGGGCTGAAAGCTTTCATGTTTGCAAACCTTTCCATGTTACAATGATCTCCCTTCCTCAGCATTCACACATCCTGCTGGTTTTGAGTTAGCCCGTATCCTCAGCTTTGCTTTGGTTTTGAACTTTTAAAATCACTTCTGTATAGTGGAAGTAGGAGGTTTTTGTCCCAAAGAAACAACAATACTTAACGTGTAAAATGCTTTTCACCTTTCAAGCAAACTCAGTTAACTAATGTCATGGTTTAACCCCAGCTGGCACCTAAGCACCACTCAGCTGCTCACTCACTAATCCCCCCCTGCAGTGGGGTGGCGACAAAAATGAAAAAAAAAACTCGTGAGTTGAGAGAAAAACAGTTTAATAGGACAATAAAGGGAGAGAAATTAATAATAGCAGTAATAATAATAGAATATACAAAACAGGTGATGCACAATGCAATTGCTCACAATTCACTGACCAATGCCCAGCTTGTCTCCAAGCAGTGATTGCAGCCCCCTTGACGACTTGCCCGATTTTATATACTGAGCATAACATCATATGGTATGGAACATCCCTTTGACCAGTTTGGGTCAGCTGTCCTGGCTGTGCCCCCTCCCAGCTTCTTATGCACCTGTTTACTAGCAGAGCAGGGGAAGCTGAAAAGTCCTTGACTTAGTATAAGCACTTAACAACAACTAAAACCATTGCTGTGTTATCAGCATTACTCTCATACTCAATCCAAAACACAGCACTATATGAGCTACTAAGAAGAATATTAACTCTATCCCAGCTGAAATCAGGACAGTAAGCCAAGACCCAGGCACTAATTAATCCTTGCAGTATCCCTGGGAGGAAAGTAAATGTTATCTCACTTTTATACATGGGGAAACCAAGGCAGAAAGGTGAAGTGAATTGCTCGAGGCCAGTGAAAGATTTAGTGCTGCAGTCAGGTTTATAAACAAAGGAGTTTTCTGGCTCCTGGTTCCTCATGCAGGCAATTAGACCAAGTCTCTATTGGATAAATCAGGCTACAAGACATGACCTTCCTCTTGAAGAAAGAGTGTTGCTCTGGAGTTTGCAGAGAGGCTGAGGCTCAGAGCTGGAGAGAGGTGAGGCTGGGGCAAGCACTGTCCTGGATTGAGCCCTGGTGCCTTTCTAGCTGTGCTCCATCACCGCCTCGAAGATAAAATGAGCTGCATAACATGTACAGCAAGTGGAGATGCAGAATGTAGCAAGAGTTGAAAGGAGTTTTGTGGCAGCTGTGGCAAATCAGGGGCTGTAATTTGGTAGCAGTGTGGAAGACATGCATCTCCTGCAAATGAATCCCCATATGATGGAGATATGATGTGTTATGCCTGTCATCCAGGGGAATAAATAAGAATAACCCTCTGTCTATCTTAGGGGTTTTCCATCTCAGGAGAGGGTGTGAAGAACTTTTCTGATCAATATTTTGTGCTGGTACTGCGCTCATTCTGCTTAAAACAATTCCCTTTGTTCCAGAATTACACTGAGCGAGCAAGCAGCCTTATCACAGTACTAGACAAGGAGCGAGATTCAGGTATCAGTTACAACGGTACAATCAGAAAAGCTGTTTCGACTTGAGGAGCTACTCAAGCTTTCTCCTGCTGCATCTGAGCACTGGACTGAGCACTGGCCGAAAATATCTGTCTCTAGACCAGCTGAGAGAGGAAAATTAGAGCATCTGCGCAGCATACAGCAAGGAAATTTTGCTATGTCACCTCAGCTGGCACTATCAAAGGCTGTTCTAGGCAAGCTCGCACTGGTGCTTCAGTCTTGCTATTAATAATGAGCATTCCTGCTTTTTCTGAGAAGAAGGATTGGTGGCTGAGGAATTAACACCGTCCCTGCAAACTTGCCAAACTTTTCTTCTACTTAGAGGGTCCATGTTTTAAAACAAAACAGAAAGAGCACCAAAAATATGGCAAGTGAGTGCCAATAATTTCTATTTCTGTACTGAAGCAAATTGTGCCCAACATTTTGTGAGAGAAGGACAAGAGAGGACAATCCATCAGTGCAGAGTACATCAATGTATTAAAAAATGCAAGTAGTGGGGAAAGCTTTTAATTTGAATGATATTGGTGCCCACAAGCACAACAATAATTAAAGGTCTGCCAGCATGGCTATTATACATCCTAGTTTAGCACATTTAATATCTCAGCAGCTTCAAATCACATCAGCCTGATGGCTGGCAAGCATGTATCCACTCTGGATGCAAAACAAACTCTCACACACTGTTCTGACACCTCACTTTAAGGGTAGGACTTTTTTGCATCAGGACAGGACAGCCTGTCCTTCATCCTTGCAGTTCTGTGATGCTGATACACTTGTGGTGCCCAAGAATGAGGAGAATAAATCATTCTCCTTAGAGTTAGACCAAAGTGATATCGTACTGTACTTCGGAGCAATTTTTCCAGTTCTGCAAACTTTCCTTCTCCCCTGACAGGTGTACGTTCTGTGAACTGGTTGGGTTGCTCCCTTTTGGGTTGTAATGAGGGTAAGTGAAGGGACATAGTCCTTCTCTCCTCTCCAGCCCTAGGCTGGTGGCTGACAGGAATATTGGGTATACCTGGCATTCAGCTTGCTGTTGGTGGGCTTATTGCTAGACTGCAGCCATCTCTGATGGGGCAGGTGAGCAACCAAGTGTTTTTCCTTCATCTTCAGGTGCTTCCGCGCTGCTCTGTCCCTGCAGAGCCACAGGACCTCCTCTGGACGTGCAGCCCAGAGCAGCACTGGCACAGAACCAAGGTGGAGGGAAACAGATGATCGCTTTTGCTAACAGTAATTTAAAACACTTCCAAAAACAAACCAACAACTTATTTTCATTTTAGGAGGGAGGGAAAAAAAAAAAGAGAGAGAGAGACTAACAAGCTATGTGACTAGCATCACCATGAGTACTCTACTTACGTGTCTCCCACTCGCTTTCCCTCTGCCTGCTTTCCCTTTCAGCCCATAACCTCAGGAGGGCAGGAGCTGTCTCTCTTGGGGTGTTTATGCAGATCTGAGCACAATGAGGCCTTGATCCTCCCTAGGTCCTTCTGATGCCACTGCAGCACAGCTGATTAGGAGGCTTTAGAGTGAGGTGGCTGCTTGGCTGCTCGTTTCAACTCATAAGAGATTGAAAGTGCCCTGGAGGTCACTGGGGAGGTGACACATCCTGCAACCTCGGGAACATTAAGGAGTGGAACAATTAGCTGGCAGGAGGTTGACAGGGAGAGTGCTGGATCTGAAGCCACTAAGAAAAAAATGAGACCTTTTTAGGATTAAAAAGTGGAGAGTTCAAGGGGGTACAGGAGGGAGAGTGGGAGGTCAAATGAAGGATTTAGATAGACAGATACAAAGGTTAAAAAAAAAAAACCAACCCTGATGGCAGTTTTCTTTGCCAGTTTAGCATCTGCTGTTGTACCAACTCAGTCTCTTGGAAAATTTTTCCTCTTAAGAGATACGATAAGCGATGGTGCATGCACTTCTAGACTATTGCAAATGCAAGATAAAGTATAAAAGCATTTCGAGTGAATGTTTCACTGTGTATTTACAGTGGACCAGGAGAGGAGGCACCACAGGTTCGTATCACATCAGCTGAGGGGCAGGAACCTCTTCTTTTACTGCTCAAATATTTCTTATGCTATGCTGATTTGATCACTAAGGGCAGCTTTGCATTGAGGGTGGTGTCATGTGTGGATTCATTCCTCCCAGAGGAGGTGCGAGTTCATACTGCAGCCTTTCATTCAATGGGGATATTAGTAAGGCTCTGTCTGTCTGTTCCTTTGCATACACATGTTGGAGGCTAATTAAAGCCTTCCATACCCCGTCAAAGTGTTCAAAAGTTATTAGGAACAGGTGTCTACCTTAGCAATTTAATGTGCTGGAGAGGTTCTTGGTGGAAATTCTCCTTCCATCCTTACTTGAAGTCTTGCAGTTGCACTCGAGCACCCATCTGGTCACAGCAGCGATCAACTGAGAGCTATTTCCAACCTGTTGGACCCAAAGTTGGAGTCATGCACTGGCATCCCCCCCAGGGCGCTTCACTTGCAGAGCAGACAGGAGTCTGTCTGCTGTCAGCACTCTGAATTCGAGTGGTGCATTGCAGCACAGACTGCACTGGTATAGACTTGATTGCTGGTAAAGATGTGATGAAAACGTGTGGTTTTGGAACCATAAAGGGTGGCAGCAAAATGAACTAGCATCCTTCCCACTTAGCATGACTCCAGTTGGTTATGTCAATGTGTCCATAGATCATTTGAAGTCAGGTAAGCCTTGTATCCAGCGGACGCAAAACTAAAAACACCACCAGCCCTGATCAAGTGCTTTTGGCTAGATTCAGTTGTTAGCTATAATGAATAGCTTGAAACAGCATCAGTTTTAGTGAGCATGTTGTTAATTTTAATAAGAGTTTTGTTTTATGCCTATCCCCTTAATGATTAGTTTAAATATTGCTGTCTGCTATTAATTGGTGACTGTGCCGTCTGCCTGGCTGCATCCTGCCAATGCAGAGTGTGCGGCGTGGCGCTGGATGCCCGCAGGACACCCTGCCAAATGCAGCAAGAGCGTATGAAGCCTTTCACAAAGAGCTGCAGTCTGAAAGGAAACCAGATCAAATGCCCTTCCATTTGCCTTATGCTCCTCACTCACGGGATCGTACTGCCCAAACGTGGGCAGCGTTTGCAGTTGCCGCTGTTCATAGAATCACAGAATCACAGAATACTTTGGGTTGGAAGGGACCTTCAAAGGTCATCTACTCCAACCCCCTGCCATGAGCAGGGACATCTTCAACTAGATCAGGTTGCTCAGAGCCCCGTCCAGCCTGGCCTGGAATGTCTCCAGGGATGGGGCATCTACCACCTCTCTGGGCGACCTGTGCCGGTGTTTTACCACCCTCACTGTAAAAATTTTCTTCCTTGTGTCTAGCCTGGCTCTCCACTCTCCGGTGTCGTATCACACTGGCCCAGGCCCATACTTCCTACTGCTTTCCATTCTTTACTTGCATCCAGTGGGCTGGGAGCTACCTGCTGGGCTTTGTACATTGGAGATGCCTTGAGCCTGCTTTCCATGAGACCCGCTCCTTTTCCATGGCATCCAGCTCTCATCATGCAGGCTCCAATAGAAGCTCCCTTTCCCCTGCACTGCTCATTGGCCACGGGCGCACGCCAGATTGCTAGTTAATGTCTGAGAAGAGCCGAGTGTGAAACTTGATTTGGGGAAATGTGTCCAAAACCAGTGTCTGGGTCAGAGCACCTGGAAGAGACTGTCCAGCAAAAAAACTCAAGCACAGGGAAATTCTGGACACTAATCTGACCTGCCACCAGCTAGATGATGCTGATTGGAAATATAGCAAAACCTACTCTATCTGCCCTCCTGTAAGGGTTTTGACAAGATGGTACCCCACGACCTTGGTTGCTTCAGCGATATGGGCATTCAAATGGTTTTGGAGACAGTACCGTGTTCCTTCATTCTGCCAAACATGCCACTGCTCTGCAGCCAGTCTCTGTAATGAAACCTTTTTCTACCAGTCCTCAGGGGTCAGAGGGGTCTCATTATCTCGCCGCTGGGCAGCATCCTCAAAAACAGTGGAGGGCAAACACAAGGTACAATATGAAGTAAACACCAAGTCCTGTCATTGCCTGACACCCTCCTGATGCATGCCACGCCAGTGCTCATAAGCATGCCGTGTTTTGCACAGGGGAAACGCATGGTGTACTCTGATGTTTGGCAAAGCCTGAGCCCACGGGGGTGACGCAGACACACTCCATCAGCGTCCCCCACTATCCGAGCCGCACCACTTAGGTCCTCTGGGCCAACAGAAGTGTCAGTGACCTCCAAAACCTCCCCCAGCACAAGGTCTATCACTGCAGGCTCGGGCAGGGTGCTAAGGAGCCTCTGGTTCAGGCTGTGTGTGAGAAGCGGTGTGGGGGACTGAGGAGGAACTGGAGTGTAAGGCAGATGGCATGGGAGGAGATTTATCCCAAAAGGAGGGATGTATTAGGGCAGCCTGAGAGAGGACCATGGCGACATGAGCAATAATTAAGCTTTTTTGCTACAGAATAAAAAGAAGGAGTTAGACTGACATGCAGATATCTGTGCTGGCAAATACGGTTCCCAGGGAGTTTCCAGCTATTAATAAATAACAATTTTTATTATATGCTTTGTACTTCAGAGCCATTCAGATTCTCAGGGCTTACTTGCTTTGTTTTTGAAGCAAGAGTGGCACCTGGGCACTTGGGCACCCCATCTTTCTAATGCATAAATTTACCCTTGTCTTCTTGTACCTGCAGGTTGCCAGTTGAGGGTGGACACTACAGTTTGGGGGTAACTTCTGTAGTTTTCAGCAGTTGGACATTGCATCTGCTCACACCCAGCATCAGAGACGGGCCATTAGAGGAAATATAGGGGCTGGGGAAACTGGAAGATGTAGGTTCTGCTGTTTCCTGGGTGGTATGGGGATTTTTATACTCCCTTTAGCCATAAAATAGAATACAACAACCCCCAGGCCAGACCAGACCAGGCCCATCCCTGTCTGGTCTGTCTCCCCATATGACATCAAAGCTCCCCAATAACTTCCCATTCTCCAGGATAAAGGGGAGACAGATGCACGTGGACATCTTTGAAACAGCGCACCTTTATCTTCCCAGTTCATTTTTACTCCTGGGGTTGCTGATACCCAAATTTGATGTTTGGGAGCAGCAGGACATGAATGGAGCAAAGTAGCCAGAGGTTCTACTCTTGGGAAATGTCTGGGGAACTGCAGAAAAGCAAATCTAAACCCCAGTAAATCTTACCTGAATGCCGGCATCAAAGTCACATCAGGTCACCACATTTGTGAATTACATGCTTGTGATCACAGAGTAACTTCCATTCTTTTAAATGTAATGGTGAAGTCAAAGGGCAGCACAGCAGACGAATGGGAAATTGGTCATCTCTTCTGGACAGATACCGCTGTATCCCAAAATCTATGTGCACAGACTAGATACTACAGTGATAGATGCTTTGGAGACATTTATACGTTAGATGAAACTTGTGTTATTTAGGACACAGTGGTTGAATTCTGGAACTATGACTTGGGAGTTTATAACTTGCACCGAGTTTGCTGACCAGCACAGTTTATTCTTCTTTTTTTTTTTTTTTCCTCCCCCCAGGGATTTTGCTCCAACAAATAGCTCTAAAAGCACACAGTCTTAAAAGTTCACAGATTAATATTTCGTTGCACAGATTGGTTTTTTTTCTTAAATCCCATTTTTATTTCTAAAGGTCACTAAATAAAAATTCAGATCATCTAAGATCACTTTCATATTGGACAGGCATATTCAGATATTTGATACACAAATAAAAGTATGCAAGCGCTGTCTTTAGATCAGCCTCTTCATGGCTAAACCTCTATAATCTACATCTCTTGTTTCATATAAATGCTTGAAAAAAACACTCCAGATTTGGGTTTTTTTCAGATTAGCAGCAAGCTTGTACTGAAGTCCAGACCTTTGAAACATACTCTCCAGGCCAACTTTCATCTACCTGTACCCAAGATTAAAATGGTGTTTGCTCTCTCCTTGAGGACGCCTTGAACTTTTTCTCCCATGGGGCTGAAAAGCATTCCAGTCAGTGATGCAGCAGGCTTGGTGGAGGTGAAAAAAAAGCCCTCTTCAACCAACACCCAGACTTCATTCCATATACCACTTTGGGACCCACCTCCCAGCTAGAGATCTAGACGAACTACCAAAACCCTTGGGGGAATACTTACTACTAAAGCAATATAAAACCCTAATCCTCAGATTCCTGACATTTTGTTCTATTATGGCACCATTATGGTGTAGATTAAAAAGCATTTGTTAGCTTTATTGTTTATTTTATGGACTAGATTAATGTCACCATGTCAGTTATTTTGCCAAATTGAACCGTTAGTTCAAAACTCCAAAATAGGCATGAGAAAAATGCCCAGTAGAGCATTTGCTATCTAAGATTAATTTCTACCCTATCATCCAGGGTTAATTTAGGACCATTAATGATGCGTGGGCTGGACATAAGTTTTCAGACACGTATTATTATATTACCTGATCACATAATTAAAATGTCACTTATCAGGGGACAAATTTTAATGAAGTTAAAAGCACCTTGATGACATATTATTATTTGACCTGTTATATAAGAGGATTATTTCTTGCTTGTTACTGATTGACTTTCTTTGACAGCACAAAAATAACTGTTTTTCAATTAGCTTCTTCTTCAGAGAGGGAGTAAATCCATACACACCCTTCTTATTACCTCCGAGACCCCCTCTCGCTGAGGTACACTGACAAGACCCTCTGTTTTTACACTTTGAGCCCATCAGCTTGTTCAGCTGCTAAAGAAAGGGTAAATGTTGTTAGTCTGTGATAAAATGTGTGAAAAGAGGGTCAGGAAGAGAAGGTTATAATTATAATAATATCTGCTGAAGGTCACTCAAACTGAATTCGATTCAGCTGGGACTGAAAGAACTGACTTGGGAGACAATAGAAAAAATGTGGATGTCAACAAAGTGACAGCAAGGAGGGTGACAAAATATCTGACAGCACACTTCTGAAGCATGTAAATACCACTGGAAAGAGGTGAATCCAGCATGGTGCAAGATGCTCTAGTGCAGGATAGCAGGGAGGAACTAGAAAAGCACCGGTTGACTTGGCAGGTGCTTCCTACCGGTGCCACCGGGGTGGCCAATGAGTGGGGCTGGGTAGGAAGGGGTTTAGTCCTGCTCAGGTAGGCACAAACTGGATGGATCATTGCCATTTCAGATTCTGGAGCCTGGCAATCAGTTTTATTCAAGTACGTGTTCAAAGCATTCATAGTGAGTTTACTTAAAAGAGAACCTGACATAATGTGTCACCGTTTCACCAGTATTCTTAATATTCAGCCACCTTGCTTCCTGGCAGCAGTAGCAGGCTGTGCTATATGTTTCCTGACTGGTGAGAAGGGATGGGGCAGGTACTTATAGCAATGGACATTCTGACACTCCCTTATTAGACTCTTTCTGGCCAAGGTCACTCTCAGCTTCTTCTGAAGATGCTAATAAGAATTCATTGGTTTTTTGTGAAAGGAACCGAGTGAAAAAATAACATTTTGAGGGTGAAACAGAAACTTGGAGTTAATTCTAAAGAGGCAAAATGTAATACTAACTAGCAACAATTTAAAAAAATCCCTCTGGAGAGTCCTACTGAGTTTCAAGATAGTCTCTGAAGAGTAGAAGTTCTGTCATTTTAGACGCTTAAAACATACACAACAAAGCACTAGTGGGACTTAAGAGGGAAAAATGCTGCAAGGGATGGAAGATGGACTAGATTATCTAATGCTCTCTTTTATCTCAGTTTATGATCTTGAAGCTAGACAGACTGTATTACAGTTACATAGCCTCCAAATTACAACGATGTACGTTATACCAGTCTGGTCCACTTTAGAAAGGAATGAATGTAGCAACTTTGACCAACGTTAAGTGAGATAAGGCATTAAATACTGCTACTGCTACATTCATTCTCATAGTGGCGGTGGGTTCTTTTTGATGCCACCATTGTACCCCAGACTGGATGTACATCCTTTCTAAGAGGTGCAGGGATAACCCTGGCATTTGCCCCAAGACCAGTGGTTCCCAGAGTTTTGTTTACTTAGTAGATGGAGCATCGCAGTGGGAGATCACATAACAAAAGTCATTTGCAGTGCAGTAAGTACTTGTATCTGATGCAGCGGCAACAGCATAAATTCAGAAACTTTCTGTGTTTATTCTGGATCAGAGTTCAGCCTGGAGGGTGAGCACTCAGCCTGACATATGCTGCAACTTGCGGGAAAAGCCCTGACCACCATATGCCCCAGCCCATGGGACAGCTCAGCCCCCTGGGCCCTGAGAAGGGGCTGCCAAGCTGTACGTCTCCCACTCCTCCCATCTCCCACTCCTCCTGTGCCCCATGAAAGCAGAGAGTCCTTTAAGCCTCGGTGGTGCGGCACCCATGAAGCAAGCCCTGCAATGGATTCTCACTGCCAGTTAAAATCTACCTGGGATGAAGGAGGAGTGGTGAGGAGCAAGAACACACAGCTGGAGGGTGCTCTGGGCTTGGGCAGCTCCAGGGGTGTTCAGCTCAAACTGGCTTATTGCTCCAACCTAGGAGTGCCAGGACACTCATCCCAGCGCAGCCTCTCGTCTGCTGCTGCCAGGCAGAACCAGCGCAGCCTCCAAGACCAGCTGGATCTTGGCTGCAGATATGAAATCCCTCCACCTGGCTGCACAAAAAGGTTTGGTAGGCTGCTGCTGGCTGCAAGTCAGGCTTCCCCTCCACTTACCAGCCCCTCTTTGACCTTACCTAGACTAAGATCAACGTATTTTGCTTCTACATGTCTCCCCTTCTCAAATAATCTGGCAAAATTTGGATGCTATGTTATCCACAGCAATATAAAGTTTGATAAAAGACCTCACCTGTGTTTCAGTTCCTTTCAGAGCCCTGAGACCTATATTGCACAAGAAAGAGCAAGGGCAGGGAACCACCTACAGCCACTTATTACACACTATGGATTTCTTTCCATTTCTCCCTTTTTCAAAAAGCCACCTTCCACCCCCTCCTTCACAGCTATTGATTCCGTAGACCAAAACAATAATGTGCACCTTGCTGCAGCGAACTTATGAGTGCCTAATTTTGAACAGGAAAATGTCACAGACCTCCACTCACAGGCAGGACTTTGTACTGAAATATATATCCTATCTCTTCATCAGTGGTTTCCTGCAGGAGTACATTTACTCCCTCCGAAATTCGTTATTAATTTAAGCATCGTTAATGATACCCAGTGTCTTGCCGGCAGAGAGAGGATGCAATTGTCCATTTTGATTCCCAGGAGGTCCTTGAATGGCTGTGACAAGCACCAATAATAGGACTTCGATAAAAAGAGAAGTTGCTAACTTTGTCCCAATGAATCACAGTTATAATTTCCTTGAAAGATGAAAGAATTGTTAAACTGACTGGGAATACAAAGAAGCTCTCCTCAGATTGAACTGAATCATCTTTCCCTATTTCAGCTGTATTGTTCCTTTTCTTATCTGCCTATGGTAGAGTCCTAGCATTTCTTGCAAGTAGATTACTCTCAAACCTGTGCAGTAAGTGACATAGATGCTGGTTTGTGTGAGCTTTAGGTGCATTGAGAACCTGATCCTTGCAGGTATTTAGATGCATAAAGATGCAGAGGTGCCTAGTGACATTTTTCTCAAATGCCCAAAGTTATAAATCCTCCTGGACTATCATTTCCAGTATATGAAAATCAAACTGACAGTAAGATTTTGATGACAGTTGCGCTCATAGTGGGCTGTACAATTTTATGAGAAAGTTTCCATAGTATTACATTCTTATTACACATTACTGGGTAAGTCTGGATTTTGACCCATTTAAAATCCCAAGATTCCTATCGGAAAATAAACTCCCCCAAATTATAGGGCTTTACAAGAGAACCACTATGTTTCTTTTAGAAGATTGCCATAAAGGTTGATTCTGCTAGATATAAAGAACCTGAGTGTGTGGACAGGGGCAGATTTGCCCTTAACAAATTCAACAATTCTTATTTTATAATGATTAGGAGCTTTTAACAGAGCATATTAAACGAATAAGATAAATTTGGGATTTGCTGCTACTTTCTATTTTCAGCTTCAGACAAAGACATTCTTGGCACGGCAGCTTTCAGCCACACAGGATGTAGCACCAGAGGATGCTGACAGGTGAAATTGCCAGTGTAGGAAATTATCTTTCCTCAAGAAGAGGCAGCCAGAAAAAGAAGATCTTGTTGTAGGTCTTTGCAATAGTAGAGCAAGGGAAGACTTACACTGGGGTAGAAAAATTAGATGAGACCTTAAAAGAAACAGGCCGAGGACTCTTCCTTTTGGAGTGCTGAGAAAATCTGTAGTCTCTTCAATTAAGAATTAAGGACCTAAGAAAGTGTCAAGCAACAACTTGGAAAAAAGCAGGAGAAAATGAGGCAAGAAGATGTCAATGAAGGAGAGTGGCTTGTTTTAACTGTTAGGGTGGTAAAATGCTGGTAAAATGTGGGAGGTATTCTTGTGACAAGAAGCACTTGAAGTCAGAGAAATTCACTGTGATGTGAGATTGGAGCCTGTAATAGGTTTTGTGTTCCCATGAAAGACACATGATCAGAGCAAACAGCTGTAGCCTGTCTTGCTTCAAAGGTAATTTCTTTGTATTTAATTGCTTATTTCACTACTTGAAGACACGTTTTCTTCCAAGGGTATTTGTGGGAGATTGTCACCATGTTAAAAAGTTGTATGGATTTCCAAAAGAAGGCTGCACATGCATGTGCACACTGTGTTTACGGGTAGGTACTCATATCTGGATTAATTTTGTTATCATGCAGACTTAATTCAAAATACATTGGAGGAAGACATTATTCAACAACTAATAGATGTTATACCATCAACATATTCTAATGGGCTGATTAGCAATTTTATTGTATTCAATTTGCACCGTGGCAATTCCGTGTCAAGTGGAAGAGCTATCAAAATGAAAAACTGCATTAAAATTAAAAACCAATAGTCCAACTTCCAGTCTGAATGAGCTTCCTGGTGGAATGATAAAGTGCGGTTATCTGTGAGTCTGCCCTGGATACCTGGTAAAAATGGGCTATGGAAATCTTTGTATAAAGGTGGAGAAATTAATTGCTCCTGCTATTTCACACACCAGTTTAGTAAATATTTCTTTGGGGTTTTAGGGTTTCTTTTTTTTTTTAATCCACTCTGTTCCTTCATGAGAATATAACTGAAAAGTCATGACCTCGTGCATTTCTATTCAAAGGACCTTTTGTCCTGCATTCAAAACCAGCCTGGTTTGTCTACCACTTCCTAAAATACAGGGATGGAAGCAATAGTTTGTTGCACTTGGCCTCCCGTTTTCGCACCTATAAAGCAGCCACCTCTTCACTCACTGGCAAAAAGAAATGTATTTACTGAAAATGCAGCCACACTGTCCATCATTTTAGACCATTAGTTCTTCTATCACTGAAGAAAAATTAAGATTTTTCATGCATCCTACTCAGTCCTTCACAGAGCCTAGAAAACAACAAAGCTCCTGCCCAAAAGCCAGATTGAGTCTTGAAGGTAGCAGGTAACACAACATTTGTACACTCAAATGAGAAAGGGAACCTTCTTCCCTCTTGAACTTCTCCAGAGCCCCCATGTTGCCAGAGGTGACCCTCACAGCATGGTGGCTTCTGTGGCGAGGCTGGCCAAAGGGGACTCCTCTGTCCCCATGTCCTCACAGCTTGCTTCCACCTTGTTTGCACCAAAGCAACTGTTTTTGAAGCTGCACTTTGACATCTCGGGTCACCACGATGATCCAGTTAAAAATAGCCCTCCCAAAGAACGAAGCGGGAAGATGGATTTGCAGCAGGTGCAGGTACTGCTGCCACCCACTGCTCTGCTCTCTCTCTGGTGGAGTGTCTTGTCCCCTAGCAGAGGCACTGCCAAGCCTCTGTGCCTGAGGCACTGCCAGCCCCGGGTGCTGAGGTGAACCAAAAATTGACAGCAGCTTAAAGTAGCACTCGAACTGTAAACTCAAAACGTGACTTTGCCATCAGCTTAGCTGAACTAATGACTGGTGGATTAATGAAAGGGAGAGTGCCCACTTCTCCCTACCATGTGGTCCTGCCACTTCCCCGCGGGGTGGGACATGTCGCCTTGCTGACCTGGTGAAAAAGGATCTTTTTTTCCTTTTGCCAGGTGAGTTTTCAGCTCCACCAGCAGTTGGCTCACACTCCCTGTCTGTAAGGTCAGCAGCACCAGGGAGGGATGCACCACGAACATGCAGCCTTTAGCCACAAATATGATCTTAGGTCCAACGGCAGGACCATACCTTCAGAAAGTTGTGGAGACAACACCCATCCCACTCAGTGAGACCCCCTGAGTGACCGTGCCTGCCAGCAGAAGGCCACGGCAGACAGCTGGGACAAGAGCCGCTTCAGTTCTGGCCATTAAACTGATGGGGGGCAATGAGACAGGCCCCCAGCCATGCACATAAGCACCCACAAGGTTGAGGGGGTGTTTGTGTAACCAAATTTTTTTCACCATGTGTTTTTTGCAAGTGCATGCTCTTTTGGTACTTCATCTCGTGAAGGCAGTGGAAAAGCAACCTGCCTGACACAGCTGTGACTTCTAGGAACGAAAAGCTCTTGGAACTGATGCCTGGATGAGCCCTGCTGAGCCGGGCTCCCCGCAGGCTGCTGGAGGCAGTGCGAAATGCTGCCTAGCATGAGCGGCACTGCTTTACACCCCCTTAGCAAGTTGTGGCGGAGAGTGCAGTGCGGTGAAGCATCGGGTCCTCTGCGCTTGGGGAAAACCTTGGATGAAGGGGGAAGTGGCATGTCTGAACGCACACAGTCCTGTTACAGTCCTATTTCTGCAAAAGAGATGAACTGACCAAAGCAGAAGCCGTAACAAACTGCAGGACAAATTCTGTGAGCCAAAGTACACTGAGCATCATGTGGCACCTTTTAAATCTGATTTGGAACTAAAATATCTTCTTTTTTTTTCCCTCCCAATGAAAATCATGTTCTATTGTTATTTAAATAGCATATATTTCTGTAATAGCCTTTTAATGCAGAGCTGTTTTTCTTTAAGGCCTTGAATATATGCAAATGAAAATGAAAAAAAAAGAGATGAAGTATAAAGGAAGCACAGTAGTCTGGCAAAAACGGAGGGGCGAGTGACAGTAAAGATCAACTGGCAAAGCAAGCTTATTAGGCTTTTGGGGGAAGAAGCGGGCGTTATTAAATGCCTAGCATCTCATCCTATGTGAATATAACTACCTTATTATAGCAGCTCTGCAGAAGTCAGAATATGTGAAGGAAGCAACCTCCACTGAGATAAGTGATACAAATCAGAACATTTCCATTCCCTCAGTTGTGATGCCATCCGACTCCAAAAGCACTGTTTAAATATGAATGGCATCCTGTTTATGTGCGTATTAACAATATGTATACCCGTAAAGGCTTGCAGAAATGCAAATATTGCTCTGCACACAAGTCTTTCCCACGGAGGCTGCCTAGAAAAATAGCATCAGGACACAAATTGGTAACAATAAGTACAGCTGAAGCCAATAATGTGGTAAAATACATATGTATATATGACGGGTGTAAAATCTTGGCTCTGAAACACGTGCCTCTTAGTGTCTGGTGATAACAATCCCTCAGTGCCTCTGTCCCTCTGTCCTCGGTTGCCAGTGTGACAAGGGATCCCTTCTTCTGCTTCCAACACCTTGGATGGATGAGTGTCCATTCCACACAACAGAGGCTGCCAGAGCAGATGGGTTAGGAATGGCTTGGTTGCACATGTGCGGATTTAAGCAAATATAGTGATTATGCTGAAATTTGCTTAAAATTAAGATGTTGCTGAAACGTAGGAAAGGGTAAACAAATGGAAAGCCCGCACTGCGGTATTAAGTGGATATATTCTGTCTGATCACTGAATGCATTAGTGCTGCCCAGTTTACAGTAGCATCCAATGCACACACTTTTAAGGAAGAGCTCACAGAATCACAGAATGTTGGGGATTGGAAGGGACCTCGAAAGATCATCTAGTCCAATCCCTCTGCCAGAGCAGGAACACCCAGATGAGGTTACACAGGAGGCGTCCAGGCGGGTTTTGAATGTCTCCAGAGAAGGAGACTCCACAACTTCCCTGGGCAGCCTGTTCCAGTGCTCTGTCACCCTCACTGTGAAGAAGTTTCTTCTCATATTTAAGTTAAACTTCCTGTGTTCCAGTTTGTACCCATTGCCCCTTGTCCTATAATTGGTTGTCACTGAGAAGAGCCTGGCTCCATCCTCTTGACACCCACCCTTTATATATTTATAAACATTAATGAGGTCACTCCTCAGTCTCCTCTTCTCCAAGCTAAAGAGACCCAGCTCCCTCAGCCTTTCCTCATAAGGGAGATGCTCCACTCCCCTAATCATCTTTGTTGCCCTGCGCTGGACTCTCTCCAGCAGTTCCCTGTCCTTCTTGAACTGAGAGGAGACAATTCCCAGTACAAAAGTTTATGGGTTTATGTGCTTAGTTATTTCTGGTACATTATCACTGGGAGGATCATGGAAGGTCCCCATGACATTTCTGTACATAAGGGTGTGTTTTTTCCAACTCATCTGCTGTTCAAGCTAGTGTCCCTGGTTGTGCTGGAAACTCTGACTAAACAGATTTAGTTCCAGTCAAGACCTCTCCAAAACATTATTTGTGAGCATTCATTCAGAGAAAACTCTAAGATTTGCCTATAGGTTTTTTCACCAGCATTTGCACAAGTGATACCACTGCATTTTCCAGAACATTGGTGGAAAACACAAGTCTTACAAGGGCTCATGTGAAAGCATCTCCATGCAAGTTTACAAAGGAGTTATTTGCCTTCCTCTAATCACTTTTGCTGGTTTTGCTGGTTTTGCCATAGAAAGGGTAGAAAGTGATGCCCAGTGAATATGCTCAGCAGGGGATTTGTTCCTGTCACACATCTCTGAATTCTCACCACCTCTCAAACTGCAGCATATAACTAGTCCACGCCCTCATGCCAAGTTTCTGCTAAAGTTCACCCAGCCTTTAGAAACCAGGTTGGAAACAGGCAATTAAGCCATTTTTATAATGGTGAGAAAAGTGTCATGCTTTTTGATTAACTGGAGAATAGTTAACCAGTAGAAAATCATGTGAGTGACATTGCTCTGGACAACTCCCTAAAATCACTTATCTTCTGAGCATACATAATGTCAGCCAGAAAGCTGAATCTCTGAAGAGTGGGGAGCTTTTCATACAAAGAGAGAAATTAAACTGTTTGCAGTTTAAACTCGAACAATTGCAAGCCAAACTAGTTATGGAGGATACAAACAGATGCAAGACTTTTAAATTAGTTTTTGTCTGAGTCAGTTTGTGTTTGTTCTCTGTACAATAGCCCATTGTCTCACCTACAGTGAGGAATCTTTTGATCTGTGCAGTATCTTTTTGCTGTAAATTTTACTGATTTCCTCTGAAATTTTAGTGAACTGGAAATTTTGGTTTGGTTTGTTTTGGTTTGGTTTGTTTCACCTGAACTGTCATCTTACTGCCTTGCATTCAGAAAACTTCCAAATTGCACATATCATCTGAGAACAGAATTAATAATTATACAATCTATCACGGGGCATGATGGGCGATTAACACATAAATAGTGGGTGGCTTTTCCAAGACTCATTTATCAAGGAAGAAAGAAAGTTATGGGCACAAGGAGCCTCATGCCTTCCTTTCCAGCCACATATGATTTGACTACAAGCCAACCACTTTATTCCATAAATATGACAGCTCAGGTGAGCTTTCTTTGAGCTCTCACTGCTCAGCTCTCACTGTGCAGCAGTGATCTCCCCTTGAGCTGGGACACCTCTCAAGGTTGCTCCTCCAGGCAGAGAGACCTTTCACCAACATCAAATCTTTGGTAAGCAACTGATACCATGCATAACTTTGTAGTATGGTAACTTTGATTTTGCCTTGGTAACTTTGATTGCATGTTGAATTGATACTAATGAAACATTACTGATCCATGTGGCTATTCAATAGTAATCATTATAACCTCTGTATTCCTTACCTTTGCATCTTTGGTCTGTGTGAAACATTCCAACTCGAGGCTAACTCAATTTTCTTCTGTATATTTCCTCCATGCAGTAATTAATTAGGTGAACCATGCCATTGAACTTGTGGAACCTTGTCAAACCACTGTTAACTTTGCTAAATTCCATTGAATTCATTGAACTCTGTCAAATTGTTATTTTAATTCAATAAAGCATATTTCTGCTTCTTTCTTTTGAGTGAGGTGCATTCCACTCATCCATGACATGGTGCTTCACTGGAAGCTTTTATCCCAGCTTGGGGTATGGCTAAAATTCTGAAAGCTGGAGTGATTTAATTACAGCTGTATAGACAGTAAAGGAGAGCATGCTCTCGATCACAACCCCTAAAGTTGGGATGATAGAAGAATTTCCATTACCCCCTTCTTTTCTATCTCAGGAAAGTCTGAATAAAACCTTTCACTCTCTTTGAATAGTTTACCTAAATCAGTACAGCTTTCGGGATTTTAGCTCTACCCCAAGTTGGGGGTCAGCCTGTGCAGATAACATTCTTACCTCTGAAAGCTATTGTCATCCTACTAAGAAATAGCTTAAAAAAAAAAAAAAGTCAATATAAAATATACACTGGCATAATTTCACTCTTCATGGAACAGCTACATGAAATACTGAATCTAATTAGCCCCTTGAAAACAGGTATTATACATTCATATCTAGACTGTAACCAAACCGCAGCTTCAGGTAACACATGTTATGACTTTAAAGCTCAGCCCAGTTGTCAAACACCTGGTGAACTGCTATGATTAAGAAACAAAAAGTATTTATTTATTTTTATTGGAACATCCCTACTTTCTCTGCTGCCTGTTTTATCTGCTGAAGAAATTCCAACTCAGCTATCGGTTTAACCCCTCAAATTTTAGGATTAAAAGCTGTTTTCTGGTGGCTACAAACTTCTGTAAAACAGTCTTTATTCAGCCTTTGGCTTTCCAGTGTGGCAAGAGTTAAGGAGGTGGCAACCACGACCTGCAAGTGTACTGGCCTGAAGGCACCAGCCTGCACACCCATCCTGGTGATCCAGCATCCCCCACACCACCTGGGGAGGTGCTCAAGACTGGGGTCTGTCTCGTTTGCATGTTCATTTTATCATACATGTGGAGAAGCTGGGAAGAGTCGTGCATTGCTGAGGGTTGTTGAACAGTTGCTGGTTTTGCCCTGCCATGGAGACACTTCGTCTGCCCCTGCCATGATTCATTCACTATCCCAACACAGGATATTGTTACTGGGACCGGAATGTGGCCATGCTAACTTTATTTTTTCATTGAACTAAACAATGGATACTCAAAAGATTCACTGGGATCCAAAAGGGACATTACCATTTTTCAGCCAGTTTTCTTACCACTGCTGTAAAAGTATGAAGAGATACATTATAGACAATTCTGTGCCAGCAGAAGAATTTAGACTTTGTCCAAAATTAACAAATCAAAGATATTATTTCTCCCAGAGGTTTGATGGTATAGTTTTTTTTTTTTTTCCCAGCATGCCTAGGTAGCACCTTCTATAAACTACTGCCAAGGAAACTCTTGAAGCAATTTACCTGTTATTAAACTTAATTTTAGAGACAACTTCCAAAGCATGATTAACACATGTATCATGGTGAGGGTACAGTGCACTTTTATTTCACAGCCAAGAGCTGGTGCTTATTTTTCCCAAATTACAAGAACTCTGGGTCTCAGTCATGCAGACACGTCCAGGAACATCTTAGTTCCCAGGACCCTGCCAGCTTTACTCTGTGGAGTCTCTTGTGTGAGCCTAAGTGTCTGCAGGATTTGGACTCTGGTACGTAATTGTCCGATGGAGGGAAAGCACTGCTTGCCTTAGGTGTACTGGCAAGTGAAGGCAACAGGCAGAAGAGGAGCAAACCTCTCGAGAGGGCTGTGTGTGCCAGGGCAGATGTCCCCTTAGCTCAGCACTAGGAGAGCCGGAGTGGTAAAAGCCGTGCTCGTTCCCTAAGGCAGCACAGTAGGCAGTTGGACACTTTATCTCACTAGCAACACATGTATTAATGCTCCTTTGAACTAAGGCAATGCGGAAAATGCAAACTGCATGTGGGCACCAGGCTGCCAAATGTGCAGACGAGACATCTGCTCCTGCCCTCTCTGCCTGCACCCAGCTGTGCAGCGGGCACAGAGGAGTTTCAGACACACCGAGTTATCTCCTGATATTTGCTGCCGGTATTGTCTGTGGGGGGAACATTCACTGTGTACTCTTCAAACATCTGGGGACCATTTTACCTTGCCAGCTGTGCACAAGCAGCCTGCATGCATGGCCATGGCTGCTGTAGCCTACCTGGGAAGGCACTGGTGGATCCATGAAGAGTAGGGACCAAGCCATGTGGCACCAAGCTTAGCTGAAGAAATGAGCAAAGGGAAGGGGGAATAAGGACCTTTGAAAAGCTGTCCTTACATGTGAGGAAACAGTTGGTGGTACTTCTGATGCTACCTGTGCTGTTCACAGCCCTGTTTTAGTTTAAAGTTTATGGTTAGGTAGGTTGAGCAATTACTCCCATCCTGGAAAAAAAAAAATAAAATTAAATTAAATTAAAAAATTTCATCTCAAACTTCATTTCAGCTCTAGCCTCGAAATGTTATCTTGTGTCAGCATGTGAATGACCAAAGCATTTGTTCTTGTCACAGTACTGGAAGGGCAGGAGATCTGTCACAGATGGTAAATTGAAATTCAGTTTCTAATGGCCAAAATGTTTTCCCCTCTACTTACCCTATTGTGACAATGGATATTTTATGTCAGCTGAAAGGAGTCTGAAGATACATCAGCATCTTACTTTTTTTCTGTCCAGCCGACTGTGTTGGCAAGTCAATTTATGAAGTCTAAATTATAAACAGTAGACCAGAGATGGAAAAGTCTTTATTAGATAAAATAGGCAATGCAGGGTACAGGTCTCTGCCTGAGAACTTATCTGATGCCAGGCTGACAGTATTTTTGCCAGGCGGAAATTATTAGTCTTTGAAAGGAGTGTATAGTGAAACACATTAAAAATGGCAGTGCAAAAGACGTCTGTCTGCTCATCAGTTATCACAGGTAGCTGCACCGCACTGTGTGACAACTGTGGAAGAAACCCACCTGGTGCTGGAGATGTGCCAGCCTTTAGGACAGATCACAGAGCATATCAGATGACAGTGCCACGTTTTCTATAGGTGGATGTGACTAATCACAGAAATAGGTATGCAGGGTGACACCAGCATAACCAGTTTTCAAAACTCTCAGAGGTCACTGAGTGTAAATATACAATTTTATCCAATTAACTAAAGTCAGTTTTGTACGTTGCGTGCTCAGGGTGTTTGTAAGGCTCTGGGGTAAAGAGTGGAATGATGTCTCCGGTTCAGCAGGCTATTAGGGTTTGAAGCCCTGATTCAGCAAGGTACTTCAACATCTGCATAAATTTGAGCATTTGAGAAGTCCTGTGTTGACAGTGGGACTACTTAGGTGCTTCAAGCTGAAGAGCTGCTTAAATGTTTTGCTGAATATGATAAGGTTGAATAAATGTGGTACAGGTCTAAAGTTTTCAAATGTCATGTCAGGCAGAGCAAACGCCATTAATGAACACCAAGTTCCTGTCAAAAGGGTACCCTGCTTCTCCAGAGTGAGGGAAATTTTGAAGTGGTGCTGCTGTGTGGGAGTGAAAGCAGATCAGACTGTAATTCACTGCACGCTCACCTTCCCTTGCGGCAGAGACTGCCTCTCATCTCTTCTTTGGTAGCGGTTTTGTATTACTTCTCCTTATTAGAAACAAACCCAAATAAGAAGCGGCTCACAATCTAACCTCAAATTCCTGTGATTCTTGTGCAGTTTAATTCAAATCAGGAGCCATCAACATGTCTAAGATGTATTGATCTTTTGAGGAACCTCAAAGGCTGAAAAATCCAATGACAATTCATTTTTTGTTTCAACGGATTGAGTCATAAGCTGGGGAGAGGCAGGGGTGGAACATTTCCATGGTTGATACTGCATCCATGAATCCAGCCCTTTGTTCGGCTGCAGGCTGCATGCTGATAAATGTGCTTTTTCCTGAAAGCCGTAACATCTTTGTCCAGTATCCAGGTGCAGGAAGTAGGGTACAGATTGGGGCAGTCTGTTTCTAAAAAGGAATTTTTTTTGAATCATTTTAGGATTAAGAAAGCAACCCAAAATCTCGAGACATGCTTAAGATCAAAAGGACTCCAACTCAAGAAGATATCAGAGCATCTTTTCCTGCCATGGCTAGCCATCTTTCTCCAATTATGAAGCCTGGTTGAATCAGCTGTTAGCTATCCTTTTTCATAGATGCTGCCTTGTTTTTTCTTTTGGAAATCTTCTTTATGGTCATTAAATCTGCTTCAAGCTACAGATTAGGTAGTTATGCATGTATTGAGATACCATGTCAGCTTTCTCCTTGACTGTGATCAACAGAAGGCCGGTTTCATTGCACTGGTAATTAGTCAAGAATGGTAATACACTGAATGCTGAATTCTCACATATTGTCACATTAGGTCATTTTATCTTTGAATTGCCTCAAGACCCAAGCTAACACCCAGTCAGCCTATCAATTTCATATAGCAGTTCCCAGGTTCAAAATAAACCAGAGGGAAGCAGAGGGTGGTAGTGTCCCATGGAATTTGACAGCTTAGTATTGAAGCACAGTGCACACCTCTTAGCAGGAAAAGGTGGGACTCAGCTTGTGATAAAAGTCACTTTTTCAGTGCAGTGTTAGAGCTCAAAAATTGAAGGAAAAATATTTGAGATTGACCTAATCTTTTTAAATAAGAATTGAAGAGATTAGAAACAAAAGACTAGATCACAAGTCTTAGACATTAGCTTAGACACTGCTCATAAAACTATAAAGGAAAAGCTGTCCTTCTCTCTTCACCTTAGTCTAATCGTCTGCACTGCAGAAAGCCATTTGTCTGACTGTCTCCTGATTCAAACCCTGTGAGCACCATCCACAGTAGCCTATAGAGTACTGAGTTGATGTTTGAGCTCTCCAGCCCTTGGACCAACAAATGATTGTGTCAGTTACTGACTTATAAAGTCATTTTCTTTCTCCTATTAAAATGTATGTTCAAATGTCTCTTTCTGCTGAGTGCATCTGCCAGGACCTGAAAAGTCTGTCCCTCTGGACTTCTTGGTGGCTTGGAGCTGCGCCTGGCAGGGAGGAGAGCTAGGCTATAATTTCTATTCCAAAATAAGCAGATAAGGCTTGTATACCTAAGTGTCCCATGTTCTGGAATTGTACTTTATCCCTAGAGCCACCATGGACCAAAGGCTACTCCCCAGAAAATAACAAGATGGCTTGGATATTCCAAAATTTCAACATTCCCTTTTTTTTTTTTTTAATTAGGTCATAACTGTTTCTAAAATTCAGCTTGAACTGGAAAATGGAATCCTTTGATCCGAAAGTCCATTCTCCTGCAAATACTTTTTTTAATAGAAAAAAATGGGCCTACAGAGAAGTAGCTAGTATGTTTTTACAGCTGTAGCTATTAAAGGACCCATTCGCAGTCGAAGTAGGATCCAGCACTCCGTGAAGTTGACACAAAGCCACTGAATTAAATGGGCCTTGGACAAGCCATGAAACTCCCTGCAGATAACATATAACTGGATATCAGAAATAAAATGTAACCAGTGCTAAGTTATTGCAAATGATATAATCAAACCCCAATAATATGCTCTTGTGTTTTGTCACACTACTGGTCTGCCACTTAGTTTCTGACCAGCCTTAGATGAACAGACTCCGTGTTAGGTGTCGGGAAGAGCTGGGCTGTAACTCCACTGCTAATCCAGATGTGCTGGGCAGTAGTTATTTAACTGTCCTGGCTAGCTTAATATACCTCCTTAAATACTTTCTCTGGAGGAAGCCATGCTCACAGTCCTCGTGTTCTCAGCAAGCACGGTGCTGCCACTAGACACATAGGGAAGGAAAGGATGGTGCTTCACAGCAGTCAGAGGAGTACAGCTGGTGCGGAAGGGCCGAGAGTGACCTTCTGGCAAGCAAGGAGGCCACCCTCCCACTCCTCCTGCCCTTCTCCTACTCCCTGTGACGCCCTCTTAGCCACTTTTGGTGGAAGGGATGGGTGGGTGCTTCTGCCAGACTGGGATTATGGTGGTCCTATTTGTAGTTTAAGAACTTCAGGGTTTAGGGTAGTTTGAGGGGTTGGTTTTTTGTAACTGTAGTGTACTCTACAGCTGCTCATGGACTTTGCTCTTCTGCCTTTCAGCTGCATGTCATACGGTGCCCTAGGACACTAATTACTTGGGTGGCTGACAGGCAATCCTCCATGACTCCTGCTGCAGCGGTTTATGAAGTAACTTCCCCCAGCTTTCCACTGTGGCAGACAGTTTATGTCTTTGGCTCTTTCATAGAAGGAGTTGAGATGTCTTTGCCCACATTGAAGTCTCTGAGATGAGAGCAACCCTGTGAGGGAAAGGAACAAACAGGAGTAGTTTCCAGTGCCGAGTGAGATTCTTCATGACTCACCTGTCAATGGCCACAGTGAGTCTCACAGCGCCCTTGGGGACTACATGGGATGTCGCTGTTCTGGTCTTATGAAGAAGAATGTTGCAGCAAAAGGGGCCAGTGTTACGATCAGGCACAAACTCTGCAGTGACCTGTTCCAGCTCCTGTCCCACCTTTGCTGAAGCAAGGGACCATCTCCAGAGAAGAGGTGAGTGCTTGCAGCATGCCTGGAAATCCCCAGACATTGCACATAGTCACTGCACGTCAGGATTTAGGTCTATACAAACACAGAGATTTCTTTGTAAATGGTAGGGGCCTTCGGTACGTCAGAACTATGTCCCTATTTGATCTCTGTTTGTTCATCTAGCTTGTTTTGAAGTTGTGTGGGGGTTTTCTGAACAAAAAATGAGGCTTCTGGACATATGCATTGTGCCAGTATATAAATCACTGGCTTTGCTAAGCAAAGGCTCTCCTCTAAATCCCGTGCTGAATCTCTCATGCTGCCTGAGCCATCAGCTGTGTCATTCCTGAGGGATCCTCCCAGGCAGGGCAGTAAACCATCCAGCTACGGAGCATCTTCTTGAAGGTATGCTTGTTACTGTGCATTTTACCTCAATTGCTCAATAGCACCTATTTCTCTCCGTTCAGCAAAGACAGTTAGGAAATATTACACTTCCTGAACGTACACTCTTTCATTTCATGTGCCCATTTCACTCAGGGCACAGGGCACCCTGGAGGCACAACAAAAGACATTTGTCCATTTGATCTAGTCTATTTTCTCTTCTTTAATCTCCAGGGCTTTGCTCTTTTATTCCTCTCCTCTTCCATTGAAGACTATACATTTTGTTTAGTGTGGTGGTTTTCCAGTGTGAGGATACCATCAAGAATATTATAGTAACTCATTCATGCAGCTCTCCTGTCTTAAATCGTTCTTCTGCCCTTCAAGGAAGAGTGGGACAGAGCCAGGATGGAGCCCAGCAACACGCAGGCACCTGAATTCTTTTTGAATGTGTTCACTGACTACTGTCCATTTTCTGCCCCAGCATCACCTACATCACTTATTTTTCCTTCTAGTGGGGTGCCATGATGTCATACAACCACACAATTGTTGTGATTTCATTGGTCTTGAGGACATACACTTCTGAGGTTCTGAAGGAGTTAAATATTGGAACCCGTATCTCACAGGACAGCCTGCTACAGTGGGAAAAGATACTCTGCTATGCGTGCAGTTGCCATTAGATGTCTCTAGCCCCTTGGTGTTGAAAGTGGAAGCAGTCGAGCATGACAGTCGGTGGTTGGAAGCAGAAGATGGAATTGGAAAGTGGTTGTTTCTCCTCCTAGTTAGCAAGCAAGAGCTAATATGAAGTGTCCAGCTGCTTGGAAAGGAGGTCTTGGACTGCAAACTAAACTTCTTATAAAGCAGGGTCCTCTCTGACCTCTGGTGGACCTGGACTTTCTGAAGGAAGCAGTCTAGTGCTCCAGTGGAAACAGAGGCAGTGGTGGAAAGTATGCTGAAATCAGGTTGTTCTGCATGTTATAGACGTGGGCCTACAGGATTTGCTTCTCAATCATTGAGGAGGCCGCAGCTATTTTCATCAGTTTAGTCTGCTTATTTAAACAACACAATGGATTTTCCCTTTGTGATTAACAGGGACTTTTCAAAAAGGTAAGGCTTACTTTTCCGAAAAGACTTACCAAACCAAGCAAAGCTAAGCAAAGCCAAGCTTCTATTATCTTAGTTGGGGTTGGAGTAGACCCTTAATATGCATGAGTTTGCTATTTCCATTTTCTATATGAATAAAACAGCCCAGAGCAAAGTGAAATGACTTGTCATGGCCACATGGAACTTAATGGTAGAGCTGGAATTTGACTAAATGTTCAGTCTGATCAGTTTCTCTTCTTCTAATGTTTTCATGTAGCAAATCACAGAAGAGAATGATATATCTGTGCTTTGCTGTGGGCTCACTGAAAGTAATTAAGAATGGCAATAGGCGTTAAGATGAATGGAGGTCTCAAAGGTAAAGAGATGTAGATAGGAAAAGCTGAAAAGTACTAATTACATGAATTGTGGTCAATTAGAGAAAACTCTCCCCTCCCCTCTTCTCTGAGTGAAAGAGTTTGACTCATGAACCATGTCTGGTGCTCAGCAAAGCTTCATAGGCCCAAAGCTAACTGGAAGAGTCAAAGCAGCAAAACTAGACCAGCAGCAGACATAAGAATGGCTCCATCACCTCAAAGCAGAAGTCCGTTTCCCTCAGATCACCCAAAAGTGGGGGCCTCGGGGTGAGTGTAAGCCCATGGCAAAGGTCTGCTCCCTCCCAGAAGGTTCTTCTCCTTCTCTGCCTGCCACTGGCACCTGGCTATGCCCAGGCTAAGGGGACGCTCACACCAGCGCTGCCCCTGGGCATGGGTATTGCATGTGTCCGCACCATTCGCCTGGGCACCCTGGCTCTTTGTCACACAACCACTGCAGGCACTGGCAACCCCGTAAAGGACAGGTCCCTCATGGGCAGGATCAGGGCGGTCATGCTGTGTTTGGCCTCATGAAACTTTAAATCACTGGCCATGAAGAGCTGCAGGGCCACATAAATAAATAATCATTTCAAAATTTTCCGATAGCTGCTGAACTCCTTGTAAAAAAAGAGTTAATGAAGACAAATGAAGCAAATTCTAAGTGTTTGAGATTTATGGTCTATGTGATGACCTTCCTTTGAAACAGTGTCAGTGTCATTCCCCTTGCTGTCTGAGCGCACACACACACACACAGAGTCTCTGCAGCTCTCCCAGCCCATTTCTTTCTGGTTTTATTTTATCTCCACCCTGATTTATAAGGATGTGCCCTATCTTCATGTCTCAGGGAACACACAGGACTTCCAGTAAATATACACAAAGCAGTTCCTTTTTTCCCAAGAGTCAAGAGGAAAGGGTTCCTCCCCGCAAGATAAACAACCCACTCACCCATTCCCTCAAGCAAATATGTAGGAGAAGAGATGACTGACTTTGTGTTGTGCCCTGTAGACCTTCAGGCTGCTGCACTCTGTGGTGGAGAGCCCCATTAGTGAGGGCTGCCTCTTGAGACTGCCCTGCCATGAGTCACCCCAGGTGAGGTGTCGGGTCTTAGACTCAGCAGTACCTCACACCTGGCTTCTCTCTTACCCCATTGCCAGAGGGACAGGCATTTTTCACCAGGGCGATATAATGCTCAAGGAGCCAGGTTTTACAGACCACACTCCATGGTCTGCGGTAGCTGATCCAGTTCCTGTTGAAGTGATACCCAGTGATTTCTATGGCTGATGGTTGAAATGTCTTTTAAACTAATAGTGTGGTGTGATTTTGATTAAAAAAAAAATCCATTGACCTAGGGACCTTGAACCTTGTCCAATTTGCCTTACGACCTGACCCCAAGACCATTAAAGTCAGTTTAAAGTCTCCCTTTGATTTCATCTAACTTTAGATTGGCCCTTGGAAAATGTTTCAATTAATCTTTGCCAGGTTCCATGTTTGTAATGAAATCTAAATTCATGTTAGTTTTGTGCAGTTCCTGTTTTTATAACGAATGTTCTTCATCCCCTTATTTCCAATACGGAGATGTACTCACGCCCTACAGACCAAGTAGAGCCTTAGATAGAAGGTAAATCAGTGGCCACATGGGATCTGCATTTTAGAAGGATACCATAATAATGTCAAAACCATGGTGGTTATATTTCAGAGGGTCCCCAAATCACTTTTCACCACATGACAGTCTGTTTATCCCTTTACCCTCTGTACAGGAACAGTCTTGTTATTGGGGAGCAACTCTGGGCTCACTGACTTGGTTACATGAGGAGGGAGGAAAGAATTCCATCACAATAAGAAGAGCCAATATGGTCAAAATACAGGCAATGACACACTAATCCAGTCTCAGACACAGAAAAAAGAAACCACGGGAGAACCAGTTGCCACCAGTCAACTGGTGGAAGACAACGGTCTATATAACTGATCTTAGGCTACAGCATATGTGAGGTCATTCATATTAGCATAGACCTCTCTCATCTCCCCTTCCTTGGAGGATGCAGAGATCTCAAATTAACCCACATACACCACCATGCAAATCAGCAGGGACAGTTGCCATGGATCAGCAGACATCTGATTATTTGTTTCCCAGCAGTAAGTTCTTCATGTCTTCAAACCCATGATGTCCCTTCAGACTGAGAGGTGCTCTGCCACGTTTTGGAGTGTGCCAGGCTTTCTGCCTAGCACTCAGATCTGTTTAGCCCTTTTTAATGCCCTTGTATTGTTGTTTATTTTTAAGAATGTGGTCAGAATTGCAGTTCCTGCTATTTTTTATTAACTGGCATTTCTTGTTATTCACCTGCTGACTAGAGTGATTATTTTGGATTATCCTTAGTCCTTGCCCTCCTCTTCACTCCAGTTTGTGGACTATCCTTTTTGGCGCTGCTCATTTCTGGGAGGGCTCTGTGTTTGATGGTATCTCCTAGTGGGGATAAATCACTCCCAGGTGGGCTGTGAACACTCTTCCTTCAAACTACCAATATTAATCAGGCTCCAGCCATTATCTTTTGTATTGCTGCTGCTTGTCTCCCTTATCCCACCAGAAAAGTTTGAAACTTAACCAGAGCCAAAGGAGCTTAAATTAGCTTTCAAGGACACAAACTCTACACTATATTCACTTCCATTCAATTTTGTTTATGTTCTCAACAGTGTTGGCTCAACGATATCCCTATATTCCCGTCCAGTGCTTACTCAAGATCGGTCTGCAAAGCACATCTTCTGATGACAACGTGGGTTTCCCATTTGTAGTCCACGAAGGGTCAGGTTGTGAAGGTGGTAACTGGTTTTGGTGCCTTCTAGAATAAAACCTTGCACAGGCAGAAGCCACAGTATGTGTCAATCTCTCAGCATATCTGAGCAGAAAGGCAGGCTGGGTAGCACATAGCATATGGGAGACCTGGAAAAGTTGTTTTAGTGCAAGTCGAGCTTCCACGGCAACCAGCAGCAGTGTCACATCCTCGTGGTATGTTCTGCTAAGGAAACTTCTGCTGACGTGATGCTCAGACCTCACTGTCACCCAGGAGCCTTCTGAGGGATAAAGCAGTGTGGCATTCCAGTTGACATCGTCGCCGTTCTGCTTTTGTGTGCCATTTCAGTCCTGCGCGCCATGCCCAGCGTGGGTTTCCGCAGAATTAATAGTACATGCTAATAATTAAATGATGATGGTCTGCATGTTCTGCAGAAGGATAATTGAATACATTGGAGTCCCTTGCTGATCTGCAGTTCGGGTGCCTTTCTTTATCTGGTAGTCAGCTGCATATCCTGAATTAACACAGATAAGCTCAGCTGAATAAAAATTCCTTTCATTCAGGGTTTAAGGCCCCATTCCTTGAGGAGGTAGACAAATGTGTACTAAAAAGCCAAGTCTTATCCCAAAGTATAAGCTATCTTGGCTAGTAACACACTGCAAGAGATAGATTTAAGAAATGTATGGTATTCTTTGCAAACTCCAAAATATTGTGTTGTGTTGCATTGTGCATGTTGCGTTGTGTTAGAGAAGTTGTTCCAAGAAAAGAATGGGTTTAATATAAGGCAGATCCTTATGTCTGACTCAGGGTAGTTAAAACAACAAAAAACCCCTATAAAGCAATAATTAGAAGGACAAGCAGGAACAGAGAGCAAAAGCAAATGCAAAACATACAGAGCCTTGGAAAATACAAGAGAGCAGAAAAAGCCTATAAATACTTATGTCAATAACAAAAGCCACTGGCCCTCATTTAATTAGCAATTTTTATTAACAGTGGTTTGTTGACTAGTGTAGTGTTTACCTAGAGCCTGCATAAAAAGCATTACAATCAGTAGATAGTGGCATTTTAATCCCCCTATTCCCAGTGTAGAAATGAAAGTGCTAAAGTGGTCATTTGTGTCCATCAATAGACAAGGGGCGGAGAGAACAATCTTTGTATTTTCTTTGGGGGATGGGATGCAGGGGGCTACATCCGTGGGCCCAGCTGAGTTGGAGCTTGCAGAGACGCAGGAGGTAAAATGACTTTGGCCGATGTTGTTTCATCTGTTGCACATGGATTTGTAAGACTGTGGCCAGCAAAGCAACTGCTGGTTCCCAAATCCATCTCTTCCCACTGGTGGTGTAGGTGGATGTGAACCTGAGGTCACGTATTTTATGTTTGATATTTAGACTCAAAACCCATTAATTAGAAATCTGAAGTCTAGTCTACATCTGAAGTGTAGGCTTCCATTCCAGCAAGACAGATACACTGGAGAATTCGGGTTGGAGGCAGGGGGCCAGGACCCACCTCATCAGTTCATTTACCACAGTGCTGGAGTTCTTCTCCTCACTCTCTGTTGCCAAATAGGAAACAAGGTGGTCCATGATGTTGTTTGGGTTTTTTTTTCCAGAAGTAAGGTCCTCTGTAGAATTCAGAAAACATGGCTCTGTGCCCCATTTCTGCTTTCTTTAATCTGAGGTCAGGTAGGGACTCAGCCAGATCCAGAAATTGCTTAAAGGGGTCAAAATAAAGTATTAGATGGGGCTGTTTAGAGTGACCCCAAGAAATCAGTGCGTCACTGAGGCTTGCTAGTCCCACTCCACTCTTTCTTAGTGCCCTGTGCCTGCCTAGAAAGGCCTGCGCTGCGAAGGTCAGGGGGCTAGTGGCAAAGGGCTGGTGATGCTGGCCCTGGGGACAGGGTGGGCTTCCCCTCCACTCTGTCTGTTCCCAGTGAGCCGTGTAGAGGAAGCCAGCTGGAGCAATGTGGCTGGCTGGTGTAGGTGGAGGCCAAGATATTGTCTGCAGTCCTGGCCTAGATGCAGCAGTGGGTCATCCCCATCGCTGCTGGACCCTCAGCCTGCTGAGTGGACTCCAGGGATCGGTCCAGGGAAGGCTAGGGTGGCAGGAACACAACCTATCTAAGTTACATTACATCCAATCCCTAATTGCAGCCATAGAATCATAGAATTGTAGAACAGTTTGAGTTTGAAGGGACTTTCAAAGCTCATCTAGTCCAACCCCCCTGCCATGAGCAGGGACATCTTCAACTAGATCAGGTTGCTCAGAGCCCCGTCCAGCCTGGCCTGGGATGTCTCCAGGGATGGGGCATCTACCACCTCTCTGGGCAACCTGGGCCAGTGTTTCACCACCCTCATTGTAAAAAATTTCTTCCTCATGTCTATCCTGAGTCTTCCCTCCTCTAATTTATAATCATTATTGCTTGTCCTATCGCACCAGGCCCTGCTAAAAAGTCTGTCTCTGTCTTTCTTTTAAGTACTAAAGGTCATCTTTTAAGTACTAAAAGGCCACAAGAAGGTCTCCCAGAGCTTTCTCTTCTCCAGGCTGAACAACTCAAACTCTCTCAGCCTTTCCAGATACTTCCAAGTCAGACACAAGTGGCTAAACTGATGTGGACTGAAATCCTCTTCCTGGTGAGCTGGCTGGGCTCCAAGGAGGCAGCTGGTCCCCTGCCAGGTGGCAGGAAGCCGACCGACACGTTGCAGGGCTTTCTTGTGCCTGCTCCATCCCAGCTCTCCTCCTGTCACCCCACAGCACACAGAGGTCGGGCTTTCCAGCTATATCCAACAAGAACCCCCCAGCATTTTTCGGGCTGAGGCCAGCAGCAGAGGCACAGCGGTTCCCGGCTTCGCCCCGGGCTGGGGGCTCGCAGGCGGTGCAGCCCCAGGGGCCACAGCCTGAACCCACGGGCACAGCCCAGCTCTGCCTTTACCCACCCGGAGCGAGCATCCATCATGCCCCACCACACAAGGTCATCCTCTGGCTGATGCAGACATCTTTCTGCTTCCTCAAAAAGCACAACTAACAACTATCCCACCTCAGTCTGCTGCAGCGGGCGGTGAAAAAAATGAGCTTTTTTTCCAGCTTACCTCTTCCTCAAAAATGAAGGAGACTGATCTGCGCTGTGCTGCCGAAGCAGGCGTCAGGATCTCCAGCTTGCTGCCTCTGTGGCTGTGCTGGGTGTGAAGCGTACCTGACGGCTGATGGCATTAATGACCTTTATCTCCAGGCACGAGGAGACGAGGGATAACTCACAAGTGGCTTTAATGGGTGAACATAAATATAACAGGAGACCCGCAATCATGTAATTGTCTGTCTTATCCGTCCATCTGTCGTACACACACTTTATTGATTATACGAACACACACACACACACATAACATATATCTGTAATATGTATATATATTTGCAAAGCGCTTAACAAATCATCCACGGACTGGAAGATTTATCCTACTTGTCATGACCATGCAGGCTGCCGTTGCCATTATAGCTATTCTTTTCTAGCGTGCCTAACTTTCTTCAGCGTGGCACTTTTATGCTGGTGCTTAAACGTTGTGTTTCAGCAAAGTTTGAAAGGAAAAATATGAAGAGATCTTGTTCAGCCACTTCTAGGTTCAGTAAAAATGAAAAATTACTTTCCCCACATTTTTGTGTTAATAACAAACTCCTCTGCTCTGTTTGACTGTTGATGAGACAATTTACCTGGGAGGCATTGCAATTCTCTCAGCAAAACAAAGCAAGAAACTTCTGTAACTCTCCCTGGTCCTCACTGCCTCAGGGGAAGGGAAGGGAAAGGGAAAAAAAATGCAAATAAGTCCATTTCCTTCCCAGGGAAAGAAAAATAAATGTACCCAGAAGAAAAAAAAAAAAAAAAAAAAAAAGAACCAAACCTTTACAGGTGGATATGTCAGCACTATTTGTAAACATTCTCTAAGCTTGAAGCTTTTTCCTTCCTTCTTTTTAATAAGAAAAAATGTGGGAAGGGGTTCTGTCTTGTTCCATGAGAAGAATTCATTGCAGACAGGCCTGCCATTGCCCTGCTAGCCCAGTGCTGCAGAGCGGCGTTGCCAGACGAACAGGAGAGCCGTGAGGGACGTGAGGGGATGGCAACACTTCCCCAGGCCACTGCCTGCCAGGTATGACCTACATGGTAACATTCAGCTGCTCCCTCAGTAACTCTCTTCAAGAAATAAAGAGGATTTTTGCCCCCTTTCTCTCCCTCCAGCACAAATGAACAAGCAGCAAAATAAAGACCCAAAACGGAAATTTTGAGGTAGTATAGTTTTCAAAGGTTAGGCTATATATAAAATGAAAGTAACCCTGATTTGAGTGTTGTATTTCTTTTGTGTTATCAACAGAAATGGGTGGAAATAGGAGTGCTTTTAAGGCAAACAGCACCTGTGGGGTTCTGCCCTCTGCCCTGCCTTATGCAGGAGCTCAGAGGGATTGCTCAGGCACTCCGGCTGCTCTGGAGAGCTTCATGTCCCAGAGGTGTTAATGGGAAAGCATCACAGATGTGCCCATGGCCGAGATAACTTTGTCCTGGAGCCTTAACTCCCAAATTTCCTGGCTTGAAGTTTGTGAGTTAATTGTGTGGGCCTAATGACTCTCTTAACATAGTGTTTGGCAGGGAAAGGAAGGGAAGGGAAAAGGAGGAAGGAGGAAGGAGGAAAAAGGACTCTAATAAATGGTGAGAGTAATCAGGCTTTATTACAAGAGGATACAAAAGACACCTTCTGCACATGGAGCCAAGGTGTGGAGTGCTTCTGAAATCAATCATGGCCTAAATGCCCTAAAACTGTGAATGTGGCAGCACGCCCAGGAAAGCTGGACTCCTCTGATGTGTAACCATGGCCCACTGGGCTCTGGCGGCACCGTGGGGCTGGCATCCTCAGCAGTAGCCTCTGTGGTGGAGGTGAAGCTGGCTACCATTGGGCTCCTTTGTTTAAGACAAATCTGACCTTTTTGCTCTGTAGCAGTCCCTGACCCTCATCCTCACCCCTCCCTTCTGGAGCCGAAAGTCAGATATGCCAAGACAATACCTGTAGGGCAGGAGTTGTTGAGCCAAAGTTTGCTGAGGCTGAAGGATATTTCTGAGAGTGAGATCACTGTGTGTGTGTCCTGCGCTTGTACTCCTCCCTGTGCAGCTGTGGCCAGCTGCTGTTGGAGAAAAGATGATGGGTTAGGTGGATCTTTGATCTGACCTGGCACAGCAGGTCTTATTTTCTAATATGTTTTCTTTAAAAACTAGTCCCTCTCTGGTTTTGCATATTATGGCAGACAAGGTGCCAGCCCAGTGCCTTTTAAATGCATTGAAAAGCCATGAAATTTCCTGAATTCCTACCTGGGAAAAACACAGTGATGGTACTGCTACACCCCCGTGTGCCAGGAGGCTGCTTGCATGGCCATGCCAGTGGTGATCAGAGTGACCTAGAGGTTGGGCTTCACGCCAGGCTGCAGATGCTTGGAAGCAAGACCAGGGAAAAGGAGGTCTAGGGGCTTTGAAGACAGTGTGATATCGGTGTAGAAGGTACGTGAGAGCTGAAGGTGGATCGATAGTGAATTCAGGCTTTGCTGCTGATTGCCAGATTTTGAAGGATTGCCCTGATAAGAAAGGTGTTTTTGTAAGCAGGAACAGATTGGATTTTTTTTTTTTTTTTAATGACTGGGCTTTCCTGTCTTGAACATATATGTCAATCTTTCTGTGGTGTAAATTAGTCTCAGCTGATGATTTAGACCTACCAATAGTCTGCTCACATATCCTTTTGTTCCTTACTAACTTGTTTATGGCTCAAGTTATACTTCCTCCAGGGCCATGTTGAGCTTGCGGTGAGGTCCAGCAGGCTGTAGAATTTGCTGGAATACAGCCATTTCTCACACAGAAGCCGCTGGAGGCTGAAGGCCCCATGCCAAAACACCACAGCCCAGTTGTGGCCATGGCACACTTTGGCATGGGTAGGTGGGATGGAGCAACCTCCCTGCCTGGTCCTGGGGCTGTGCCGGCAGTGAGGAGGGCTAGCACTGGTCCCATCAGGGCTTCTGACCCGCCTGCAATGCTGCACACTGCAGCAGTGAAACCCCAGCGTTAGAGGCTGCCGCCCAAAAAGCTGGCATCGCCTGGGTGTCTCTGCCGTGACAGCGGCATCTTTGAGGAGTGTGCAAGTCCCTTCATGCCACTTGGCTACCGAACCATGGCCCTCTTCTAAAAAAAACATCACTGCCTCCCTGCTGGGCCTTCAGGGGGCCGGTCAGCCCTGCCAGATCGGGCAGCACGCAGCAGCAGCTCCCGAGGGCCAGCAGCCGCAGGGAATGGAGCAGGGAGAGGCGAGGGCTGGGGACATGAAGCGGTACCTCCTGGGTAGCAAAGTCCCCGGGCACGCAGTCGCCTGGAGCCAGCAGCCCCCCTCCCTGACTGCAGGATTCGGGACAGCCCAGCGGCCTGCCTTGCATGCCCCGGCGCTGGCCGCATACATAATCCCCCGGCGGGAGCTGTGTTTGAACTGCACGTGAACCGTAAATCCCCGCTCCTAAGGCTGAGGGCAGTTCCCGCTGGCACGCCTGCTGCGGCGGCTCGGCCTGGTCCCCGGCACTGCTGCCCAGAGCAGCCGTCTCATTTAAATTGCTTTATAAATGGGCCAAGGAACTCCGGCTCCAACCTTCATCCAAGTAATAAATACACAATAAAGCGGCCACAGTGGCTGGGGAAGGCCAAACGATCAACGCTTCCAAAACAGGGAGGATGCTCTTACTGAAAGGAGGTCAGCTTTTGTAATGTTTTAGCCCTTTTCTGCCCCTTCTAAGGATCCCTCCTGGAGGAGATGGCAGTAGAGGCTACATTTAGCCAGCTGTATGCCCAGATGGTCACAACACTTATAAACACTATCCCCTAGGAATAATTGTATTAAGTTTTCTTTGGATTTTATACTCCTGGAGTTTAAAAAAAAAAAAAATTCTCTCTAAAATTAATGGTTTAGTACTTCTGCCTTTGATTACTGTATTAAGAAATCTGTCAATACCCGGCAGATTCTTGTAGCCACCTCCAAACATGAGACATCACACAGACCTGTGACTTCCTAATGAAAAGCTAGAAAGTACATGATCGAGGCTGAGGTAGAACGTGCTAACATGCCAAAAGGACATTTGAACCCTGTTATACCAGTATGCCCACACAGGTTAAACTCCATACTCACCAATCAGGTGAGGAGCTCTTCTCGCATGGACAAGAAAAGCCAGTGAACAGCCTCCTGTTAAGCAGCACACATGGAAAGGAAAGTATGCTCTCTCTGGCTTGAAAATTTTACATCACCTATTGCATTTCCACCCGCTTCTTTCTTTGGGGTGAAAGAAAAGAGAGCAACCAAAGAAAAGAAAGCAAGCAACAAGAGAAAAAACAATGAACCATGGCAGAACACTCTGCTACTCTGCTGCACACACACATCACACTCGCCTTGAGAAAAGGCAGGGAAGAGCAGGGGGGTGAGGGACGAATCAAGGCAATGCCACACAGTTCAGTTAAGGAATATGCTGAGAGACAAGAGAGATGATAATGCAAAAACTTTTCAAGGAGACTGTTTTGAAGGGTATGTAAGTTTTTAAAGCTAACATGCACTTCCCTGGTACATCCCAGTGGAGGATCGTGAAGTGCTTGGCAAGCAATGTAATCCCACAGCAGAGCCCTCCTCCTACCCAACTCCTGCCTAACGATGTACCCATTTTACAGGCAGGGACACTGAGGCACAGAGAGCTTATCCAGTTTCTGCAACGAGAAATCAACTTACATTAGGGATTGCAGAGATCTGATCCTGATGGTCAGGAGGTTCTTTCCCAAAGACTTACATTTTTACTTATTTGCAATATCGGAAAAGCCAAGAATTAGAGACGTATGAAGGATCTGTAAAACATCCACCCCATACGCCAGGGTCACCAATGCTTCCCTGCAACCCATCGCAAACTGTAGTAAATGACCTGCAGCCACAAGTGTTATATTCCATAAAAAGGACCTAGAAATGGCATGACTGGTGGTCTGGATCCTTGTGATAGAGTACCAAATGGCTGAAACAGAAATGAAGACTGTTACTACCCTATTAGACCTCATCCAGCAAGGTTTGAATACCACAGGTAAAGCTTGCTGGAGATGTCCTACATGGCGAGCACGGGAAACCAAATCCATGCTTCCCCAAAGCCATAGAAGCCCACACAGCATCACACTGCAGGCAAAACCAGCTGTTACTGACCGAGGAGACCCCAGCAGAAACCAGTTGTCCAGTGTCAGAGAGAAGGGAGCATTGCTGTCTACCTTGTATTTGATAGTTGACTTCTGAAAAGTGACTGCCACAGGACTGCTTGTGTCTGGGTGCAACAGCCTCAGCTGCAAAAGGCTGCTCTGATGGCTGGGAATAACAAGGTTGCAGCCACCTTCTGGCTGTGGCCCATTATTCCTCACCATGGCCCTTGTTTGCACACCATGGGAGGGTCTTGGCAGGGTATGAGCGTGTGATTCCTGCTCAGCCACCCCATTCCTCAAGACTCCGGCAAAAGGTCTTCGCTGCCCCTCTCTGCTCCTGCAGCACTGCAGGGAGCCACAGCAAACCACATAATTTGGCCTCCTGGCATTATCCTCCTACCTCACACAGGATTTCTGTCTCTAAAATGGAGCAGAGATGAGATTAGCATCTTCTCACTCTCTTGCTACACCAGCTTTTGCCAAACAGGCAGACAGGAGAGTAGTACATGGTGCACGGATAGAGCTGTGAGTTTTGATAGAAATTGTCATCAGCCTCATAGCAGAAGTGTCAGCTGGGGACAAGGTATCTCTGACCTGCTGCAAGACACCATCTGGAGGAGAAGGTGGCAGAGAAACACAACATGGTGTGAAGGGGCTTTACCTCTGCACTGCCCATGGAGTGAATGGGGATAACAAACCTCTGCCTCTGCCCGCACCCCAACCTTTAACGCATAAAACCCTACAAATCCAAGTCACACGATTCACCCTATTGAAAGTACTACTGCAGCCTGCAGGATCAGGCTTGTACTTTAAACCAAATTAATGTATCATTCAAAATTAAACCAGGTCGTTTTTACTTGTCTTTTAGAAGACACATTTTTTCATTATATATGCACCAAGTAGAGGCTAAAGATCCAGAAACTATGGCTATGGAATTCTGGCGTTCCCTCTCATCAGTTTGGTTAATTGCTCGTTTCATTTACTAGCTGGGTTTTAACTTGCCTATGGATCACTTGGCTCTTGAAATTCCATAAGTACTGAAAGTCAGCAAATTTTGGAAAGTGTTCTCTGGAGGAAAGTCCTGGAACTCTTACAACAGGCATAATTTTCATTTGTGCAGGTTTAGTGCTCTCACAGAATAAATAAGCATTAACTATCCCACAACCATGCCAAAATGCCGTGGGTTTGTAGCCTGCCGTGTGCTGTACTAGAAGCCTAAGCATTTTACCTTGCAGGCTAAATGCCTCTGCGAACAAAAATGACAGTCATTACTCAGCAGATACCTTCCAGCTGAAACCTCACTCAAGAATAGCTATGTCTGGATTTAACACGTATAACATCAAGACAGCGGTATTTGCATTTAAATGCTAACTTTTATGCAAGGGGAAACATGAGAGACAAAGGTAAATTTTTTATTAACCCTTCTAGCCACTGGGTGCCACTGGTAATTTGTTACATTAACAGAATAGCAGCAATCTTGCAGCTTTACAGGAGCAATCCACACATTAGCGGTTGCAATAAACTGTTAATACATAGGGAGCTCACCTTTGGCGTACTCAATTTATTTAAAAAGCATCCATCCTGCATGCCTTTGATTTCCCTCTCTTCCAATTTTCAGTGACTGCATTTCAGTGTTGGGGTATTGTTTAAGGTGCTGATTTAGAGGCTGTGTATCCAGCTCTTACAAAGCCTGATGAAGCAAGCAGAACACTCAAGCTTATGCTTACCTTTCAAAGAACTGAGTAGTGCCCTTGCAATCAGTGAAACTGCTCACATGCTTACAACTAAGCATATATTTGACTGCTTTGCTGGAGTAATGCGTGAAGTAAGGGGAACTGAAGATGTGGTCAGCAAAGGAGCTTTTGAGCTATTGTCTTTGCTACCGGTTATCTTCCCCAAATTCATCTTTGCAATGCTGACTCAATTCCATATCCACACACAAGATACATATAGCTATTGCTATTAATTCTTAGCAGGGGACAGGATCAGACCACTGGTTTTAATGGTCTGCTTTTCGTCTCTGTAATCCCTATCCTATCTCTCATTCTGCTTTTCACTTCAAAATATCCTTTCCTGCCTCCCCCTCCTCCATCCTTATTGTTCTGATGTTCCCCGCCACGATTTCTCCAAAGGCAGGATGGCGAGGTAGTTCAGTAAGAACAGTCCATTTCCACAAATAGGCACATACAGGTTGAAGTATGTATATGAATTTAAGCTGCACCCGAAAGCATACAGGGCAAAATAAACCCCTGGGATCTACTTGAATGCTGTACCTACAGAGAGGTCTCCACTGTTTTTTTCATTTGATTAAAGTGATATAAATTCTGTGTAGGGCCAAGTCTTAAATAGCCGGTAATTTGCAAGTGCACATTAAACCCCTACAAGCCAGGTTTAAATTGAAGCTGGGCCCTTGAATAAGAACACCAACAGAGGAACACGTTGCTGGAGAGTAAGGAGCTACTGAGTATCAACTGCATCGGGGGAATTTGCTGGCTTGCAAATGCCTTTAGCCGGTGCTGCCTGCACCGAATGCGATGCACCCCGTGTCTCTGCCCACCCTGCTCCGCACATCTCCAACGTGAGAGCAGGCACACGGACTTTATACTAGACTGGCTGGTGTAGGTCCACACATCCATACATCTCGCAGTAAAAGCTCCCACAGACCCCAGTTTGCCCTGTTCTTTCTTTCCTCCAGAACTAGGCGTATCCAAAGTCCACTGATGGCTCCGCTCACCCTTCCCACATTCCCCGCTCCCCAGTGCTGCTCCAGCCGCAGGGGCTGGCTGCTCTCACGCTTCCATTTGTATGTCACTCACGAGGGTCTCCCCACTCAGAGCTGTCTTCTGTTTCCTGCTGCCAAGAATTGTCTCTGTTTGAGACTCCCTCTCGAACCCATGATTACCAGAAGCCTTGTTCTCATCTCATCTCTCTGCAACTCTTCCTTACTATTCGCTTCTTGGTCTGCATTTAATTTTTGTCTGCAGTTGATTGCTCTGGGGTAGGGAAGCCCCACGTGTATTCACTGCGCTGCAGAAATGACGTGACAGCATGCTCCTTGCTGCGCAAAAGTGGCCTGGAGAAATGGGTGCCTCGTCAGCTGAGGGTGGACAGGACAGCAGCGTGACGATTTTTTTAACTATTATCCCTGGTTCTGCAGTCAGGAACAGTCCCATGTCTTCTTCCCATCAGTGAGGCAGCTCCTGCATCAGGAGTATGGGAGAACAGGAGCAGAGGTGACATGCAGCTGCCTGCAAATCTCAGCTGCTCTGCTCTCCTCTGGGCCACCTTCTAGCATGGGCTGGAGACCAGGCTCAGAGCAGCTTCGTGTGGCAAGCTACAGAGCATACTGACGGGAAGCTGCGGGTGCAGAGAGACTGTGTGACTGAGCCAAAAAATTAAACCAGAGTTTCGTTTTCAAGTAGCTGTGCTAGGTAAGTGGGGCAAGGACACAGATGGGTAGCATGCATTGCTCAGGCCAAGTCCATGGACCATGTTCAACTGCTCATACCCAATGGGACTCTCTTTTAAATTAATTAAGGTTTTTCTCCTTTAGATATTTTTAAAATTGCTCAAACAGTTCCTCCGAGCTACAGGTTTCACACAAGAGAAGGGTTGCCAGAAATCACCATTTAATTAAATAAACATCTCTTCAGCTGATGACCCTTCTCCAAACTTGGGCCCTCCTTGCCATCATTACAGCCCCACATAAACCATAGTAGTTAGCAGTCTGCTTCAGGATTACAGTGTTCCCAGCAAGAGAAATTGCTCCTGAGATCATTTAACCTCCCCGGGGAGATGACAGGAAGGAATTAATCTTCTGCTGCTAATCCGCCCTGTGCTGCTGGATCAAAAATTGGCATCGATGGGGGTGCCTGCGTAGGGGAGCCTGCGGTGGCATTTACCATCCATATGTACTCCCTCCCTCCTCCTCCCCCGCACGGCTGAGGAATCAGGGGGCAGCTATTTCAGGAAGTCTGTGTAACGTGCTATTAAACTACTTGTGCTGGCTGGGAAGGAGGTTTAGTTTCTAGCGTTACTCTCCAGTCCTATCTATGTCAAAAAGGTGAATGCTACAGAAAAGCTTTCACTTCAGTCCATGAATCAGCCTCTTCATCAGTTTTGCTGCTATTTGCAGTCTTTTTTATATTTATTTGGGGGTTGCTATTACTATTATTATAATTATCATTATTATATTTATTAATATTTTTCTAATAACATTATTCACCAGTGCATCAGGTTTGTATTCCCCAGAGTGCTCATAGGAAAACAAAATGCACTGGCATGACCCCATGCCCATGAGAGCCTTTCTATTGGAAATAGCTCTGCAGCTGTTTTGGAAATCTCCTTTCTTTTTTTTTCCTGGTGAGCACAATGGATCCAAGGAACAGTTCGATATGTTTGTGGACAATCTGCAGGCAGAGAGGGGGTTCTGGTTTATAGACCGGTGAGACCAGTCCTGGAACTGGGACAATACCTTGGGATACAGCGACCAGCTGTAAGGCGTGAATAGCAAGCAGTAAATGCCCTTAGCAACTGGCTTGTGGAAAAAAAAAATAATTTGCTAAAGAGCATTGGTACTAAGTTGCCTTGAAGAGCTGTAAATCACAAGCCTGTAGATAGGGAAACTTGCTCCTGCGCAGCCTGTGAGCAGGGACAGACTGTTAAGATGGATTGGACTACTCCTAACTAGCCTGAACTTAATAGAAAGAGCTCAGAAAATAGTAGGCTCACCTAAATCAAAGGCCAAGTTCCCACTGATGTTGGCAGAGGGAGAATGAGAGTCAACAGGCAGATTTTTCCCAGTTGAGGACAGCTGTCTGTTTCCTTCTCTGCAGCACTCAGGTTTTCAGCCCAGGTCCAGCTGCATCTACTGAGACCTTGTGCTCCCAGAGCTCCCACAGCTCCCACCTCACCAGGCAGCAGGACCAAGGGGTGGGAGGCAGGGTGCCCAGCCCAGGACCTTTCCCTGGCATGGAAGGTGCTGTGGGTAGGAAAGCCAAGCCCTGAGTGGGACAAAGCAGCAGTGAGGGCTCTCAGGAAGGCTCTCACCAGCTGGAGAAGGGGGCTGCCCAGCGTGAGAGCAGCATCAGTCCCTTCTGTTGCTAAAACCGATCCTAACACAGGCTTTTTTCTCCCCTGACTGATCCAAACACTTGCAAAGGGCAGGTTTGCATGCCACCAAATGGGATTTGCAACAAGGAGGTGTGAAGGATAACAGCCCACCCCTCATGCCCGACAGAGCCTGCAGGCTTCATTTGCTGCTTTCACACTTCCCATGCATTAATCCCCACAATAACACACGATCACCAGGAAAAGCTTGGGAAATAGGGGGCAGGGGGATACATACACTCTTCAGAGAGAAACGTATAAAAGGAAGCAAAGAACATCACAGTGGAAAAATATAGGTCATGTGCTCTTCCATTTTTTTGTCAAATGGTGATTAGAAGAGAAAATAGTCTTTCCATACCACTCAGGAAAGGAAGAAACATGTTCCACTTCTCTTAAAAAAAAAATCTAATGAAATAAGAGTGATGTTATTTCTCTAACCCAGAGAAGCAAGGCAATCCTCAGGGGTCTGTGAAGGTTTGTAAAGGTGCCTTTGCAGTTATTGTCCCAAACACTGAAGAAAGCTTGTTTCCCAAATGTTCAGGGTGGCACAGATGACTCCTCCAAGATGCTCGTCGGTTCCTGGGTATCCCCAGCTATCTAAACCTGCCTCCAGTGTCTCTCACCTGCAGTTTTTCAAAGTTTTCTGTACATGTCCTGCTGATTGTGCAGCTCTCTGGAACTGCTCCGCCATTTGTCTCAAGATGTCATTGAGCCTTCCCAGCGCTGGTGTTGATGTGGCTTGGTCTTGCTGTGCCCTCCAGATGCTGATGCTGGAGGAAACCAGGGCTTCCTCTGAACAGATCTTTTGTCTTCTCTGCTACAGGTGGCAGTTAGGATGTACAGAATACACATGTGGAGCACGCAGACTTTGATATTCTTTATTTCTGCTCAGGAATCATGGGTTATTGTATTTTAAAATAAAGGATAGCTCAGATGAAAAAACCACAAGTTTCAGGTCACCTAACAAGTATATTTCTACTTAATTTCTTTTCCTGAGGTTTTCTACACTGTGATGCTTCTTTTTTGTACACTGAGCATTTTCACCTGGGCCACAAGAAATGTCTGGATGTGTTTAGGGGGACCCTACTCTGCATTTTGTTTCAAGGACAGCACATGTAGGTCCACCGAGGCAAGTCCAAAGAGCCTACGAATGCATCAGCTATGGTAACAAGCACAAGAAAACGTGAGCACGGCGCTGAACTCATGTGGCGGTCAGGGAGGCGCTGGGTGGGAGCTGCCTGGTCAACATGCAGCAACGAATGGGTCAGTACTCCCGCATGGCTGTGTCACCCCTGCGGGCTCTGCCACCACACTTCAGCAAGCCCTGGTGCCCAGTCATGGCCTGCCTTGGGTTTGTAGGCACTGAGGACGTGCACCAAGCACAATACAGTCTGATCTAATGCAGTCCATACAAGGAGTCATGCAGGCTAGCAGTTGTAAAATAGGTATATTCGACATCACCCTTTGACAGTCAATTCATGTTCCCTATCTAACACAATATGGTTAAAAACAAACAACCCAGTACAAAACGTAAGTAGCTGCAGCAGAATGTGTATTTCATTTTTACATTAAAAACTACTTACCATGATAAATGATAGCACTGTACAATCCAGAAACCAGTTGCCTATATTATGCATTAAATCAATATTTATTTTAATTCCAAAGAACTGTAGTTTGGGGACTTATAGTAAAATAGACGCTGTAAATGGTATCCTGATGGATTACATTTTGCACACAAGTAACTTTACTTGGACACCTCTGAATTCTGTTTGTCACTTTTTCTTCCCTGAGTTTTTCAGCACGCTGAAAAAAGAAATGATGGAATAAAAATAGAGCTAGCTGTGTATCTGTGCTGAGAATTATTTTCCCTGGCAATAGAGCGCAATTGCTCTCCAATCCTAATTACTGCCTTTTTACTCTCTAACAATAGATCTGAAATTGTGTTTTGGGGATATGGGGCTTTGCTTTACAGAGCCTTTGCTGTGTGAGTCTCTATGTCAAGGGACTGCACTTTTCCCCTCCCCCCACTTAATCCTTTCCCAATACTACTAACGTACCACCTAAGCAAATACTATACACGTATAGCATGCTGCTATATGCAGAGCATATTGCCTAAGCACATAACCCAAGCTGAGGCTCTGCCAGCACTGCTGATGGTGCTGACTCCACTGAGACCCAAGGCAGAGCTGAGCAGGGCCAGCCGCAGCCAGAGCCCTGCATGCACAGGAGCTTACGCTGGCTCTGAGTGACCCAGGAGCTTACGCTGGCTCAGACTGACCCGGCAGTAGCAGTACCCCAAGGCCACTTCTCTAGAAGAGACAGAGGCTCAGCATTTGCAAGCCTGATCCTCAAAGACCAGTAATAAGGGAATTTTGCTATGTCAGTGACCAGCAAGGTTTTTCCCCTGCTCTTTTCTCACAGAACCAAGAGTGAGGTATCATAGAAAACACAACATGGGAGTTATCAAAAAGGAACACGGACTGTTTTCATTCCTTGAAAATGCATTTATATTTTTGCATCTTTTTCAATGCATAGTTGCCTGTTTTGATGGGCAGCATGGCTAAAATATAGCATTCATTCGTATTAAAAATCAGAAACAGCGAGTTATTTCTTCGGTGCAGCCCTGTTTATTTGCAAACTCTTGATTCCTAGAATGCAGAAGGAATCAAGCAAGAGGAGAAAATTTCTTTGCCTACAGCTTCAACATTTTTTCAGAAAGCACTTTAACCCCAGAGCAATTGCTCTGATTATTTTCCCAGTCCTACTATAAGTGGTGTTATGCTTACTGCTTGCTGACACTTTCCTGAAGCTGCCCATGCAGTTTCTCTTACCTATCATACATACAGGGAACATCTTCTACCTTTTCCATAGCTACCCATTTCAGTTTAATCAATCTCTTAAATGAGAGAAGGTGGGTGCACACTTCATTTTCCCTGTAGCTGTATCAGCCAGGTTGATGATAATTTTTAAGACCCAGCACTGTCTTGGAGATACTCAAATCAATGAGCATTGCTTTGTTATCACTGTTACCACAATGATCTGGCATCATTCAGCCCAAATACTTTTGGGAGACCACTTCAGAGGGAATCAGGCACTGCCATATGGTCTACCAGTCTGTGCTCCCCTCTCTTCTCCAGGATGACTCCTATACACAGTATAGTACCAACATCCTCACTGCTCCTTGCTGGAGTCTGAGCCCTAGACTGCTTCATCATGGGGAGCCAGGGCAGAATCAGGGTATCATTTCCTCCCCCGGCACTGGAGGACTCAGGGTCCACCACAACAGCTGCATGGCCAGGACCTTCCAAATGCCTCTGTTGCAGGGAGTGAGTCTGAGGCAGGTGCCTGTGATGGGACTCAGTTTTGCCTTGGGTAGTTTGCAGCAGACCCAGAACAAGCTCAGCCTTCGTACGAAAAACTTCATCATCTCCAGACTGCCGGCTCCAAACAGGAGCATTTCTAAAACTCTTGAATTGAAAAGATCTCCCAGCAAATCTAAGAGAATCAATCTCACCTCAGAAAACAGTTTACTAAAATGTTATGATGCTTTTAGTATTGACATTAAACTGCCACCAAATTTTACTGGGAGGTGCTCAGTAGCGACAAGGCTTTTTCTGCACTTGCATTATTTAAAGGTTAACAGTAGAAGGGCATATTACTTAAGATATAGGACAGCATATATATGTAAGGTTAATGATTCTTCAAACAGCGAGCCCTGAAAAGGACTGTGCAGGTGTAGCCTAAGAAACCACATAAACATCAACCAATTATTTTTACTTTTTTTTCCTTCTTAGTGTAAGCTTCAGCAGCTGGGTCCCATATGAATATGTCATGACAGATGACAGTGACATGAGCAGATGAACCCCACGGCAACCCACTGTCCTGTCAAGGAGAGAGCAAAGCAGGGTCCCCTAAGTATGCATAGGCTGTGTCACTGACAGAAATTCACTTTAGTGGTCAGGTGCCTGGAGTCTGTATTCTTCCACAAGAACCAGATTTTAAAGTATTTTTAGACATAAATACCATTAAAGTTTTTCTTTAGTAAGAATCACTGACAAAGAAAAGTCAAATCTTCTACAACCTGGTGAAATTTCCCATTTTCTTGCATCTGGCATTTGAAACAATGCTTAACTAAACCCCACTAGCCTTCTTAGCTGTCCCATACAGGGTAAGGTCAGGAGTGTCATTTTCACCAGAGGCCACATCAGCCTCGCGGTTGCCTTCGAAGGGCTGAACGTAATTTTAAGACTGTATCAATGTAACTACTCCTACATTCATACAGTCCTAAAATTACGTTCGGCCCTTCAAAGGCAACCACGAGGCTGATGTGGCCCCTGGTGAACGTGAGTTTGACACTCCTGGTCTAGAGCACATTAAGCTGCAGAGAGAGAGGAAAAAAGGTTAGTGGAATGATTTGTCATAAAGTCTTACATTATTGTAATTGCGCTTACACCTGTGTTTTGTCTGGCTCTGGCCATGTGGTTCAAAACACTGAAGATGGAGGCAAATACACAGTTTCTTCCTTTAAGGTGAGGCCAGAAATGTTTTTAGTGTCAGTAGGGTGAAAAAGAGTGGCTAATCCATCACCTCCATCAGGAGTTGTATAAACAAACCAGCCACCTTGTGATACTGATAAGTACAGCCTGTTGCTCTAAAGCTTGGATCAGTTCCTCTTCTGGCATGCAGCACGGGCAGCACGGAAAAAGGCAAGATGACTGTTGCAGAGGTGCGTATGACAGTGCAAAGCAAGGGCCAAATCTTGCTCCCCATGCCTCTGTAATTGGTTAGGTTCACAGCCTGGTTTAAATATTGTCTTTCCTTTTCCGTATCCCACTTTCAGTTGTATTCTCTGTTAGAAATAGCTTCTCTGCTCTCAAGAGGTGACCAAACACTTTCCATGGCATTTCAAAGGTGTGTCAATGATTTCTTATGGCAGGGATTCATATCAAGGGAAGCCGGTATGCATACTAGCTAAAATAAACTGTCCTCAATCTAATAAAAGAGAGGATGTCACTACTGAGGCCATAGTTTACAATTATTTGGAATTTTCAGCCAAAACAGGAATCCAATTGCACTGTATCAAACTTTTCTGACTAAGTTTAATCTCCAGGTTTTAGAGACTAGCTCTTGCATAAGGCAGGGAGGGGTTAGCACATTGTTTTCTGGCATATTTAGTCATTTCTAAATGATGTTCATTTTCTTTCACATTTATTTCTAAGTAACTGCAAATACCAGACTTTACAGATGAAATATCTGATGGCATCTCAAGACTTCTGTTTCTTTGTACCTTGGAAATTTCAGGCACCACAAATCATTCCTCCTGTTCTGGGTGGTGGATCCAAGTAATGCTGAGTTTAGCCAACAGGACTGGTTGGGTTTGCGATTAATGCAGGGTTAAAAGCCTTCTGCCTTTTGCATTGCTCACCTGAAAATAGAAATTACACAGGTGAATTTTCAAGGTACCAGGGGTGTGAGAGGAGTGGGATACGCGCGTCTGCGCGCGCACACGATGTGACAAGCGAGTGGCTGAGCACTGGATGTGTGTAAGTGGTCAAGCCCTGCTAAGCCCCAAGTGCTCCAGCCTGTCTCTGCAGTAGAGGAGGAAAGGACTAAGCCTGGCCTGGGGCCCTGAGGTACTGCACCACATCAGCAGCGCTTGAGCAGCTCTCCTTGTGGATGTCTCCCCCGTGTCACCTTCCACTTCTCTGCGCTCAGCCCCTGCCAAGGGAGCTGCATCTCTGTGCTGGTGTGCACCAGCCCTGACTGCACCACAAGGCTGAGGCAAGAGCGAGGGGCTCCTTCTGAGGGCTGTCCCCATGGGGGTGCAAGCTTTTAACCCTCCGGGAACCCAGCCCTGGTTTTGCTCCCTTGGTCTCTCCTCCCAGCATTTTGGTTAGCTGTGCCATGGTCAGCTTGGCTGGCAGGGGCAGAGGGGATGCAGCTCAGCTGCAGCAGTAGGGTTGTGTGAGGCAGCGTGGAAGAGGAGGGAAAGCCTAGAGGAGAGATGTTTAGGGGAGAGGGCTGTGCAGGCTTTGTCAGCATGCAGTTCCTCTGTTTCTCCCTGCTCAGACCCATTCTGGCTACAGAGCCAGTTTTCTCACATCTCACTCCCCCTTGGAGCTTATCAGTCCTGCAAACCCAGAGAGCACATTACAGACAAGCCCCCACCTACATTTCAATATCTTTACCACACCTCCTCATGCTGCCCCTCCTTACTATCCTATACATATCCCCTTTCTGTTTCCCTGCTCCCTTGCCACCTTTATTTTTTTCTTGGTGCCCATATATATCAACTCATGTGGCTATTTCCAGTGATTCTGTATAAATGAGCAGTGAAAGAGCAGACCAAAGAGTCAGAAAACAGAAGAAAAGGGTTAATTTGCACTCTAGGAGCAACAGAGTATAGATTAAATCCAGGACATGGTCTGGAAAAGGAGACAGAGAAGGGGAGTCAGATAAAGAGATCATACAGAAAGAGGGGTGATATGTGAAGACTTAGGGTTTTGCAAGACACTACGGGAGCATCAGACATGAAAATACCTGAGCTACCCATGCCATCTGTCAGTGTTTGCACAGAAATCCCACCAAATAAAAAATATTGTTAAAAATCCATTAAAGTTGCTCATGGCACTTCCCACCAACAAAAATATCAGAAAGCCGTGAAGTCCTTAGCCAAGCCTTCGCTCCTGTTTTGAAGCCCTTAACCACAGCTTCACCTTCAGCACATCGCTCCCCCAACTTCTAGAACCCACAGGTTTCCTCCCTCCCTTCCCACTCGAAACCTTCAACCTGAACCCTGTGCACAAACCCCTCCTGCCGAGAAAACAAAATGCAACACTGTACTTCCTCGTTGCACCACCGAACTCACACGATGGTACAGGGAGCAGGTGAGAACTTCTCAAAACCACGAACTCTCCTATAATCAATTCCTGCTTACAAGAAAACTAATGACTGGCATCAACCACGATCCCCTGACATAGCACCCTTCTACCAGCTGCTAAAATCATATACCCTGGACTTCAGCTGCTTCACAAGACACCCCGATCCACACAATTGCTCCTCTTGCAAACCACACTGCAGGGTTTGAGCTTATGGTTATACAGCTTGTGTGGGGATGGAGAGAGGAAGCAGGTGGGTTGTGGGTGGTGGATGTGGCTGACATCATGTGGAGAAGGTGAAATCATGCTCGCAGATAGTCAGAGCTGGCTGAGAACTACCCTGGACATTTCGTTGATTATTTATATGGCTCTGGTAGTGCCTTGTATAGGTGAGACACTTTTCTGAGTAAATTCAGAGAGAAGGTAAGGAGTGACTGTGAAAACATGACAAAATTATATTTTGCTGTCATTCTTTCCAAATTGTTGTACTGTTAACATGTTAAGGTCACAACTATTGGCTTCACTGAGTTTTTCCCCCTCCCACTTCTCTCCACATCTTGGTGTGAATACATAAGAGTGGGTTTTTTGCCATTACACTGTGCGCAGGCCACTGTGCACTGTGCACATGGCCATAGCACCTCACAAAGCTCCAGGCTGTTGCAGGATTGGGTAGGAGGAGCAGATGGCCTGAAAGTGCAGTTGTTGATTAAACAACAGAAATCAACTGTACTTAGCAAAGGTAGCAAAGTAAATTATTCTAAAACAGGTAAACTCATTGTGCAGAAGCAGTAGAAAATATCTTAAAGTGCACCCTCTGGTCACAGTTTTCACCATCCTCCAACACTACTGCACCTTGCCTCCACGTCTTAGCATTTTTATCCATCTTTGGCCAACCAAAATTAAGCTAGGCATTTTTTTTTAAGTAGATGCAGATTGTAAGTGCACCCGCTTTTGCATACAGGGTGTAGCTGACTGCTCCAAAAATGAAGACTTCCATAATAAGTGCCTATTTCTAAAAGCATCTCCCAAAAGACACCTATCCAGTGCACCGAACCTTTTTTTCGGAGTACTTACAACACAGAGAGAGAGCAAAAGCACCATTTTTCTCCTGATGTCAATATCTGTAATGAGCATTGCTATTCCAGTGGTACCACAATTCAAACTGTGCATGACCCCTGACGACTCGGTGCCAGTTGATGTGATACAGGCATGAGCAATACCTGTCTTACACCCACTGGGAGCTGCCTTGTAGCCTAACCTAGCCTGGCTGCACATCCACCTCCTCTCCACCTGCCTCGAACTCCCCGCACCAGGGTCCCGCTCTTCCTCAGAGCTGCAGGATGCCTTCCCTGTCTGAGTAGCTGGGAACTACAGGAGCTCTGCACCCTCCATACAACTCTTCCTTCTCCCAGTGGCATGCCCAAGCAGAAAGGATCCCCGAGGGACTCAGTGTCCATGGCTCCCAGGAAGCGAATGAGTGAAGGAAGAGGGGGAGGTTATTGGGGTAAGCAGTCCTATACCTTGGGGAAAGGCAGGGTAGGAAGAGAAACCAGGCTTCATCTTGCAGTATACCTTGGGTTTAGTGTAGCCCAGTTACAGGGCTTGATCGCCTTGGTGAGATCACATCAGCCAGGAGACAATGAAATTGCTAAGTACCTCTTCTTCCACCCATACCATTCTGCGACTGAGGAGATTATGATCCTCTTTGCACTACTATAAAAGAATCAAATATTATATTATATTATATATCATTATTTAGTAGGGTACATTCTGAAATCACTGACAGCAACTAGAGAAGTAAAGAGCAGAGCTCATTTAAACAGAAAGGAGCAAAAGCCACTGCTTGAAATCTGGCAGCCTTGCTCTTTGCAGGGCCGGCTGGCCGGGTGCTCTCCTCTGGCAGCCAGATCAATGCTTCCAGCCAGATGCTACATTCAGAGGAGCGCTTCCCAGCAAATCACAAGTCTCCGAGAGAATCTTTGCTCATCAAATGCTTGGCTTTTCTACCAAGGTTTCCCCAAAAGATACCAGTTGTGATTATACTGGCTACTCAGTCCGGCTTAGCTCATTGAACAGAAAACATAAGCTTAAAAAGACTTTAAGGTAACCCCGGACATGAACTTAGTGCACAGGTTAGATATTACCCTGCATAAGAGCTGACTTGAGAGAGAACTGACATGGATCTTTCCAGTGACCAGTACACTGATTTCTGCAGATTGTAAAAGAGTTTGGATCAACCCAAGAAATTCTGCCTATGCTAAACGTCACTTACAAGGTGCCAAGTGTTGTCAGAGCACCATTGATGTTATCGAGGCTGGGCCCCTATGTACAGCACATGAAGGGTCGCCCGTTTTGGGGTGTTTGTTTGACCAGGTCCCTAAATTGTAGGAGAGTCCAGATGTAACGCAGAAAGAGAAGTAGACCATACAAGAGCATTTGAACCAGGTGTTTGGTATGGTTGCTGGTGCAGAGGCCACCGACAGATAAAGTAACCTAAACCAGTAACATAGTATAACATAAAGCCACAGAACACGACATAAAGTAATAACATGAAATCGCTTGCGTGCTGCGGCGGGTTTCCCATACGGCAGGAAAACATTTCTCCAACAGGAGGAGCTCTTTGCTTTGGTGAGACGATGTCAAAGGAGTGGCCACAGTTTTACTCCAAGCCCCCTCCTCCTCTCCCTCCCCCTTTTTATACGAGAGCGGCGGCTTAATTGATTTGATAACAAAATAAACAGCAGCCCAGGGCTGCCCGCGGGATACGGCAGAGCAAGCTGAAGGATGCTCGTTGTACGGCCCATCGCGACTTTCCCTTGACGCCGCTCTCCGGCTCCGGGGGGTGCGAGGTGCGGAATGCCTCTGTGCATCCCGGTACCCCCCTTCCCCGCGCCTGGCACACCGCGGGGGCGCAACTTGCGCCTGGCTCCGCAGCCCTCCCGGAGAGCTTTACCGTGCGGAGCCGGTAGCAAGGCTTTCCCTGCCCTTCCCCCGGAGGAAGAGCCGGAGGATGCCGTGCAAAGGCGATGGCTGAAAGCACAACCGGGATCAACTCCTGTGGCTCCTGAGCGGAGCGAACGGTCAGATCCTGGGATTTCCCCTAGCACTACGTGCTGGTGATGGTTTGGGCTGCTCGGAAACTTGGAGGGAGCGGGGTGGGGAATAATGGGCAGCGCTGTCCGCACATTTTATTAGTCTGTGGGGACGGAGTCGGGGGGAGTGGGGGTCCTCCCTGAGTTTGCGGGGTAGCTCTTGTCTTCAGGGCGGTCGCTGCTGTCACCTTAAACGTCCTAGAGGATCCCAAACTCACGGCGGGGAGAAGCTGCATCGCTCCCGTGGCTCGCCCGCTAAGTCTCGATCCCTCTAAACACGGCGGCCGTGGTGGTCGCAGCCGGCCTCGCATCTCCCACCTAATTTGCCACCCATGCAACAACACCCCCCACGCCGCCGCCTCAAGCGATAGCAACTTCGTAGCACAACTTAAAGTGCTTGCCATTAAGCCTCTGCGCCGTATTTCCGGGAACTAACGCACCGAGTGCATTAGGGAAGGAGCCCGCTTAAAGGTTGCCGCGGAGGGAAACCGCCGTGGAGGCTGAGTTTGCCCGCGGGGCATATTGTGAGGGGGAAAAGTGGTTCCCGAGCAGCCGCAGCAGCAGCAGCGGAGGAAAAGCCGCGAAATAACTGCGCTAAGCTGTACGCGGCGACACTCGTCCCCTCCCGTGGGGACTGGCTGCGACCCTCGCCTCCCGTGGGTACTGCGGGCTGTGCTCGGCCTCCTGGGACAGTCCCCACGCTGGGCCTCGGCAGCCGTCTTTGCCACGGGAGGGTCACACCTCGAGTCCCTCCCCGGACCCTCCGTGTCCCTTGGGCAACCGCAGCGCGGCTTGGAGCCCGGCGACCTTGGCCGGGGGCTGGTGGGATCCCTCGCGGCTGCCCACGCGTGTGCGTGCCGCCAGGGTGGGGAGTCAGCGGGCAAGACGGCGGGCAAGGCATCAATTTGCTCTCTCCTGCACGGATTAGCGCAGCCACGAGCAGCAGCAGCAGCGCGGAGTTCCCAGTGTCTTGTCCGCAGTTTCAGCTTGGTTTTCTTCCCAACTGTTTTTTAAAGACTCGATGACTTCTCTGTGTGGGGTTTTTTTTGGTTGGTTGGTCGGTTGGCTTTTTTTTTCTGGTTTTGTCTGCTCTGCTCTGCTCTGCAATGGGGATTTTGAGCTGTAGAACCCGAAACCAGGAACCGTGACTAATTTAGGGGTGTATTTCTTCAGCGCATTCATTTTAAGACAGTAAAACTTAAGAGATGGAGTTGAGGGGCTGTGAACCGGAGAGAGGTGCGAGCAGACACCTAGAGCTCTCCTTGAAGTTTTATACACCTTGAGCCACGGTAAAGTCGGGTCAGTGTGGGGGGCTGGGCGGCGCGGGGGGGCACACGCAGCAAGTAAGGAGCAGACTGCCGTATGATCTAGAAGGATGATGAGGTTTATCATTTGAACACTGATGGGAACATGAAAGCTGCAATTGACATTCTTAAAAACAATTAAATCGGTGGGGAGTACTGCTGGAAAATCGATACGTCCCAATGTAATATGGTTTGACTATAAACAGATTCCTCCTCTAGTAATAAACCACGAAGTGAGTGTGAAGTACGGCAATTCCCCAGCTGAAAAGAGGTCTTCAGCGCCCCAAAACGCATCGTCCCTCCCCCTCGCAAATGCTTCCCGGCTCCCGCGGCGTGTCCTGGTGAGCCGGGGCGACAGTACCAAATACCCTTGTGAAATTCTCCAGCAGCAAACGTTCATAACCCTGAAGGGAGGTCGAGGAAAGTATTTAAATAGCTTCCCGAATAAGTAGCGAACGCCTTTGGTCTAGGACGAAAATAAACTGGGAGTTAAGCTTTAAATATCCAGGCTTGATTTAAGAACAACATGCACTCGGCTGAGTAGCTCTCGGGGTGGGTCCCGGGAGGGGGGCGCGGGGAAGGGGAAAGGGAAACGTGAAGAGAAGGCATGGAAAGGGGAAATGAAGAAGAAAGCAAAGGGAAGGGAAGGACGCCCCGGGTCCCCGGGCCCCGGTCGGGCCGTGGCGTCCCCGCTGCTCGCGGCTGAGCGCGGCGAGGAAGTTTCCTGCGCCCGGAGGCGGTGGCCCGGTCGGAGGCGGGGGAGAATAGCAGACCCCCACCGCCGCGGCCCCGCAACGAGCGGCGGTTTCCAACAGGGGGCGAGGGAAGGCCGGCTGCCGCCCGCCGCCGCGCTGGGAGGCCCCGCTGGAGCGGGGTCGGCGAGGGGGGCCCGGGGAGAGCTCGCCTCCCCGGGCCCCCCCAGCTCCGCCTGCGGCTCCCGCTGGGGAGAGGCCTGCCCTTCCCCGGCGGCTGCGGGGAGCAAAAGGGGAAACCGGCGCCCGGCAAACCGCGGGGACGTTTGCGGGGCTGGCTTTTATTTCGGGTTTGGCTGGCGAGCGGAGCGCTGCGCCCGAGGCCGCCGAGCCCCGCTGTGCCCGCGGCTTGGCACAGAAAGGCAGCGCAGACTGCCAGCGCCGCGCCGCCTTCCGAGAGCTGCGATCGTGCGGTTTGCAAAGCAGCGGCTGCACGCCGGGGGCCCTCGCCTGCGGGCGGGGGCCGGGAGCCCGGGCGGCGGCCAACCCCCCCGACGACGCCTGGCAGGGCCCAGGGGCCGCCGCCGTGCGCCGGGCGGGGGCGGAAAGCACCCGCTTCCCGCGGAGCTGCCGCTCTCCGCCGGCTGCGAGAGAAACAGGATCTCGCTGCCGTGCGCTGCACGGGAGCCTGTTCTGGCAGTCTCCGGCTTCCCAGTGCCTTCACGGAAGAGGATACAAGTTGAATATTGTTTGCACGGCCGGGACAAAATGTCCAGAGCCGGCGGAGGGGGTCGCGGGGACGGATTGTGTTCGTCCGCCCGTGATGAATAATCCGGGCCGGCCTCCCGGCTGTGGCGGCCAAATCGCCCTCAGATCTGCCAAGAGATCAGCCGGTACCTCTGCCCGCGCCTCGGGCGCCGTTGGCCTTTCCCCGGCTGGCTCTGGCAGCACGCACATCGCAACCGCCGAGCGCACGGCGCTAACCCCGCCGGGGCAACCCGCCCGCGGGTCGGAGCGCAGCCGCAGCATTAGTCTGGGACGGAGGAATGGAGCGAGGTGGGGGGAATAAAGAGTATCAGCGAAGCGAGAGCGGGGCGGACGTGTCCCCGGGGCGGGGTTGCTCGGTCGCAGGTGGAGTCCTCGCCGCTGCCCCGCGACCCTCGGGCTCCGCGGTACCGGCTGACCCTTCCTACCCCCGCCCGCCTGGCCGTCTGGTGGGAGCAAACACAAGCTGTTCCGGACCGGGGCCGCGCAGCTGGCCCGGCAGTGGCGGCGTAGCGCTGCCAAAGGGGCCGCAGGGAGGGTCCTCGGGTTTCCCGCAAGCGAACACACGCGGCCTCCCGGTTACGGCGCTGGGGCCGCCCCCGCGGGGCCGCCTGCCGCCCCGGGCGTGAGCGCCGGAGGTTCGAGAGGGGGAGGCATGTACGAGTGGCGACGTGCCCGGGGAACAGCCGAGTACGGCGTGCAGCCACACACTCCGTGTGTGGAAGTCTGCGGCGGCGAGTGCCTGCGAGACGATGCGCATGGGGGATCGGGAGCGTGCTGCGAGGGAGGCAGCGCGCGTGTGCCTGCGTGGGAAACCCTGAGCGTGTACGATCGCGGGTGCGGGTCGGTGGGAGTGTGTGTGGCTGTGTGGCAAAGTCCGTGTGTAAGAGAAGGGAACATGTGGCTGCGTGCGACCTCCTCGGCGTGTGTCCGGGGTGAGAGAGGTGGCGAATGTGAGAGCTGGCGGGCTTCCCCGGAGGAGGCAGTGCCCGTGCGAGAGAGGCAGCAAGTGTGCGTGGGAACAAATGTGAGTGTGACACGGAGCGCGCGCGAAGAGGCCGTGTGTGCCACACGCAGCGTGTGCGTGACACTGTTCCGAGAGGCGGCGTGCCCGTGTGACTCAGCGTGCGTGCGAGTTCACGCGTGGGCGAGAGCTGCCGAGCGGCGCGGCGGGTGGGCGCGCCGCGGGGCTGAGGACGCGAGCAGAAACTGCCCCGCTGCCGTGCCGGCGCTCTAGCCGGGCGGCTCCCGCTCCCAGGAGCGCCCGCGGAGGCCACTTCCCACCGTCAGCCCCGTGCCTTCGCCGGACGGAGCCCCCGGGCCCATCCTCCTCCGCACACTGCAGCGCGGCCCGCCGGGGGAGGGAGCTCCCGGGGCAAGAGCCGTGGCTGGGCGGGCAGCGGGCCACGGAGGAGGGACCCCACGCCCTTCCCCTCCCGCGCAGCGCCGAGGGCCGCTCTGCCCGTCCCCACCTTGTTTATGTGCGGCAGGAACTGGGATTTTCCATCTGCCTGTTCCGCTGGTCGTGACCTCCACGCAGGGCTCACAGTCAGCTGCCGTCCTGAGCGGGGTGTGACTGCACGGGCAGCGGGAGCTGCGGCCTCCTCCGTGGTGGAGAAGGCAGGCTGGTCCTCGCACAGGCTACCAGTGTAAAAAGGGGACGATGGCAACGGCGGGAGGAAGGGATGGAGCCGGTGGTGGGAGGCCCTGGAGACCTGCCTTTCCCGGGAAACCCTGCCAGTGTTGTCTTGCCTCTGCACGTCCAACTACTTTGCACAATTTTGCTCTTTCCCTGCCCTGGCCCGATCCCTCCTCCCGGGGACAGCATAGGCCCTTAAAGGGGTTTTGGTTAAAGGGGTTTCGGGGTGGTGGTAGGGATCCCCAGCTTCCCTGCTCTGCATGGAGTAGGCAACCCTGCTGCAGCTGTTGGAATACTGCCGGGAGAAAGGCCCTCAGTTCAGCGCGGGGAATGGTGCTGCTCCGCTGGGTCCCAGAAACACGGGCTCCTCCATGGGAAAGATGCTGCGCTGGCGCGGGCGCCAGTTCCCGCTTGTGGCTGTGTGACTTTCGCCCGGGGAGTGGGGGGCAGGGACACGTGTCCTGCTTTCCCTGGTAGGGATACGACTGCCTGGGGGGGCTGGATGCGGGCCGGGCCGTAGAGCTGCCGCGCTCCCCCGGGAGCCACGTTCCCGCCGCCAGCGCCGTGCCGGAGCGCCGAGGATCCGCGCAGCCCCCGCGCCGTGCGGGTGTCGGATCCGCCCGTCCTCGCCCGCTCCCGGACAGGCGAGCCGACGCTGCCCCGCTGCTACGCTCACTCCTGGGGGGTGGGAGGTCCCTCAGGAAGCGGACGAGGGGTGCCGGCAGGCTTCGCCTGGAGGCGGCACGGAAACAGCGCTGCGAGGGAGCAATGGCTCTCCTCCTCCGGCGCTGTAAAGCAGAGGCTGGCTCTGCCTGAGCAGCCATCAGTGGTAAGAGCTGATTTACAGGTAGGGGTGAAACGTGCTCTGAAAACCTCGTGACACTTTCCTCCGGTGGATTCAAATAATATATAAAGACCGTGAGGTGGCGATCTCCCGGGTAGCTCCTAGGATGCGTGGCGTTGTTGTTAACACATGTTTCAATTTTGGATTGAGACTGTCAATTACCCGCTGAGCTGCGAGTCTTAGCCTCAGGCGGGCTGGGGGAGAGGGGACGGGTGTATTTATTAACCTCTCAAGCCTGGCGGAGCAAGGCTTCCAGCCTCTCGCTCGGGCTTTCTTGCACTTGCCCCCCCATCCCAGCCGGTGCTACCCGGGCTACTCCAGCGTTCCTGCTGCCTGTGGCAGCCGTACTTTGCCTCCTCCGGCCCCTGAGGAGGAGGCTTTCAGCCGTCACGTCAGCGGAGCACCGCTGTGAGTCGAGCCGGGAACGGCTCTCTTGGCCGAAACAATCCCGGACGGAGAGGGGAAATGCACGGGCAGCGTCTTCCCGCTTACCAAACGAGCTCTCGGTCGGGAAAACAGGCCAGCTCTGCTTGGCGTACCAGACTGGGTATAGTTTTGGGGTTTGGTGTTTTGATTTTTGTTTTCCCCCAAGAGGAAGAGACCCCCGTCTCCCCCGGAGCAGAAGCAAACAGCTCCGAAAGCCAGCTTCAGAGGCAGAAGCGGAAGGGCTGATAATTAACATTTCATCTGGTGGCGGAGATCTGCAGACAAATCGCTCGGGAAGCGCATCGCCCCCTCCCGCGGCATGCCCTCGCCGCATCGCGCGGTGCCTGCTTAGGACTCAGCGCCGTTTCCCGAGGGGCTTTCTTTCTGGAGGAGCCCTCCCGCTGCCCCCGACCCTTCCTCCCACCGCCCTCAGCATCGCGGTTTGCCCTATTTGCGCTTTCGCCGCTTCTCCCGTCGCCTGACAATCAGCCACCCTAAATCGTTAAACGCGGCGCTTCTGCCGCTTGTCTTCCTTTCCCCCACCCTCGCCGCCCCGAGCTCCCAAATTTCGGTGGCCGCGGCCAAACTGAGCCCGCCCCGCCCCCCCGTACGGCCCCGCACGCCTCTCCGTGCTGGGAGCCGCGAGTGCGCCTCTCCGCACCAAGCCTCCGTGACGAGAAAGGCATCGTAGGCAGCCTATAAATAATTTCCATTATGTTCAGCTGACAGCGCGAGGCGATTAATTTTAATAGCTGTATATTTGCCTGTTTCTCCTAATGCTCTGTAATGAGATGAGAAGCCATCCAACCCCAGATGGCTCCAGCCGCCTCGTTATTTATTTATTTTGTGTGTGCGTGTGTGTGTGTGTGCAAAAGGGAAGGGGAAGGGGGGGAAGATGTTCCTGCGGGGCCGGCAGCCCCCTCCCCCCGCCCCGAGCTGCCCGCGTCCCACCGCCCCCGATGCTACCCCCGGTGCTCCCGCGGGCCGTGGGAGCCATCATGACACTGCACATTCAGACGCCGGGGACCGGCCACTCGTGCGCACCTCCGCGGCCGCGGGGCCGGAGGAGGCAGGGCCGGGGGCCACCACCGGCTGGATATTTCGGGGATATTTATTTATTCTCTCCGGTCGCGCAGAGCGTGACTGCGGGAGAGCCAGGGGCCGGTCGGCGCGGGAGTAAATGCAGCGGATCGATGTCGTTCGGGGTGAGGGGAGGGCGAAGGGGACCACGGATCAAAGCCCATCCTATTAACCTAAATTTCGGCTCTGCGTGGCTTGTGGTCCGGGGGCCGGCGGGAGGGGAGAGCTTTGTGGGAGCCGGGAAAGCAAACACGCCGCCGGCACCAGCCAGCGCCGTGGTGGTGTGTGTGGCGGTGTGACAAAGCCTCGCCGCGCTGAGCAAGCTGTCCCTCAGCCCGGGCGGCGGGCGGGGGAAGGGGAGGATGAAGGAGATTTCGAAATGTAGGAACGGTGGAGGGAGTCTCAGATTTGGGGACTGCAAAGGCGGGGGAGGGGGGTCATTCCCTGGTAGGACGAGGCTGCTCAACCAGGTGGAACAGCACCGACGCAAGCACTTGTGTCCTTTTCTAAAAGGCGTGTACTGATAATTACGAGAGTTAATTGCATTGCTTTGAAGGTCATTTGAAGTTACGGGGCTGTGTTTTCTTTTCAGGCTAGCAGACAATGCCTGTGCGCTGTTTTAAATGTAAATCAGAGGGTATCCGCATAAACCTGTATTGTAGGATCGAGGCGTAATGGATTCACTCCGGCTGTGCCTGAGCTCGCCACAATACAGCTGAGCTGCCGAGCTGGGAGCGCGCCGGGGTTTCTCTGCGGAAACGCAGTTGCCGAAGAACATGAAAAGCATTAAATCGTGACGGGAAGGGGGCGGCAGCGGGGGGGATGCGTTTACGGTCGGTGGGGGGGAAGCTTGGGACCGGAGGATGCGTTGCGGCGGCGCAGCCACCCGTCGCTAGCAGCCAGGAAGTTTCTTACCCCGAAGAGGCACGGGGCTGGCGTGTCACGCACCGGGGCACCGACGAGGGCAGCCCCGGCATCGCTCCTCCCGCGAGCCGAGGGGGCACCGTCCCTTGTGCCCCGCCGTCCCCCACCTCGGGCACGGCCGTTCTCAAAGGCTGCTTGGCCCCGAGGGTGCCCGGGGGAGAGGGGCTGCTCCCCCGACTGGCTAGGGGACCTTGTCCTCGCCGCCTCTGCCCCCTCCCCAGAGAGGGGCGAGTCCCAGTCCGGCCCGAACCGGAGGAATGCGACACAAGGGGCATCGGCCTGCAATCCGTCCCAGCTGCTGCTGAGCCTTCATTAATCGCACCGCCCGCGGCCCGGGCGTCCCGCCGAGTTGACCTGCCATGCGATTAGCCCGACTCCCTGGAGTACGGCTCTCCCCGGCAGCGCTGCCAGCCAGCCCGGCCCCCGCTGCCCGCTCTCCGGCACCTGAAGGCGACTCCGCCAGAGGCGAGGACGGGCAGCACCGAGCCCGCAGAGAGCCTTTCTTCCTTCCCCCCTCCCCTTTCCCCGCTAATAACAGGGCATCGCTCCGAAGACGGTCGCGCCGCACCAAACAAACGCTCATTGATATCCTCTGCCGGGCTGCGGAGAGATGCGGGCATCCAGGGAGCGGGCAGCCGCGGGGAGCCGAACCGTGCTGGCCCCGCATTTGGGGATGGGGGCACGAACCGGAACGGTACCCGACGGGGGGGTGTGTTCCCTCGGGCGCATAGGGTATGTTTCGGGGGCCGACTGTAGGGAGAACGCTCCTCTCCCCAAACATGTGCCGGTGACTCAAGGTCGCCTCCCGGGCGGGCAGCCGGTCGGAGGGGCCGCGGGGCGAGCGGCGGTCGCGGGACAAGTGGCCGTGGGACCGCTGCGGTCTGTCCCTTCCCGCAACGCCGGCCCACCCTCGTGCAGATCGTGGCGTGTCACCTCCCTAATGGCAACCACCACCTGCCTCTCCAGAAAAGTCGTCAGCCCGGTACCGCCGCTTCCCCTGTTGTCCACGGCAACCGGCGTATCTGATTGAACCTCGTTGTAGGCAGTGACACCCGCGTAATGGATCATTCTGTCAGTGCTTTTTTATCACAGGCATTTATTTTGGTCACGGCTGGTGATAACTTTGGTGTTTATCCCTTGTGTCGTTACGGGACCGGCCGCGATCTCCCTTCTACCCCCACTCCCCGGCGGGCGAGCGGGGGGACGTGGTACTCCGGGGCGGCTGGGACCGAGGCTCCCTCTCCCTCCTCCCCCGACCGCCCGGGTGCTGCTGTGAGGGGCGCCCCCCCGCACCCCTCTAGGCTGCCGCAGCTCCGGCTGGGGACAGATCGATCTGTTTGGTTTGGTTTGGTTAAGCACCCTCCCCCGCTCGCCCCGGCCTCCCCGGGGCCGGGTTATCTTGGGTCATGCAGAGCTGGCGCGGAGCGCCGGGTGCGGTAAGAGGCTCCGGCGGAGCCCCGGTGCAGGAGGGAGCTAGGGGAAGAAAGTGCCGTCCGCAGTGTTCCATCAATCCAGACACTTCAAAAGTAAATAAAGCAAGGCAGGGAAAGGCCTCCAGGGAGGGGAGAGAAGAGGCCTCTGACAGGCGATTGTCCAGGGCGGAGCCAGGGCTATTTCCAGCCCGGGAATAAAAACACTGGGGCTGCGGTGGCTCCGACCCGTGTGTCCAGGAAAGACCGGATCGGGGTGTTTGTTTTGCCTTTAATTATTATTTTGACGGCGAGCTGGCGCAGCGCAGGCAACCAACGACCCCAAGCCATCCGAGAGGGGCACGGGGTGGGGGGGGGAGCAGCACCGCCCCAGCCGAGGGGGAAGAGCCCAGCGATGGGGCGGGCGCGGGGCCGGGTTTGCTGCCCCCGCGGAGGTCGGGGCCGAGGCCGTGGGGCCAGGAGGAGCCCGCTGGGCCCGGGGGCAGCCGGGAGGCGGCCCCGCGGGGCGGCAGCGGGAGGCGGCGCAGCGGGCAGGGAGGACTGGTGGGAAGGCAGGCCGGGGCCCCCGGCGAGCTGGCTGGCGGAGGTGGAAGGGAGGCCGCCGCGCTTATCTGGGTCACTGAGGTTAGAAGGAGCAGCTGATAGGAACAGAGGAGCTGAGCTCCCGCTGCTGCAGAGATAGAGCCGCGATACGGGCCAGGCAAGCACCGAGCTGGAGGAAGGGCGGGAGGGAAAGAGGGAGGAGGAGGAGGCGGTGGCTCGTTCCGGCTCCCGAGCCGAGCCCAGGTGCGCTGTGGTTTCCCTGCGCTCAGCGCTGTGCTCGGCAGCCCCCCTCCCCTCGCTCCCCATCCCCCGTCTTCCCCCCGCTCCGTCACCCTCCGACGTTTAACCCTTTCCCACCTCCGCGGGGCTGGAGGCAGAGGCGTGCGCTGGCCCGGCCGCGTCCCCTGCGGTTCCCCACTCCCTCCGTGGCAGAGGCTGATCGCGGTAGGCGAAAAGGGGGGGGAGAAGGAGAGAGGCTGGCCTTGTGGTGCCAAGTACCGCCCTCGGGCAGCTCCCAGGACCCGGCTTTGTACACACACACGCACGCACACATACACACACACACCCAGCTGCGCCGAGTCGAGCCAGCCCTGGGGCCAGCCCACGCCTGCCGTCGCCGCCGCCGCTGCTAACGCGGCCGTTCTCGGTTGCAGTCAGCCACGCAGCGGGGTTTGCTGTTGCAGCCGCCTCCTTCCTCCCTCCTCTCCGGTCCCCGCCGCCCTTTTCCTTCCTGCTCGGCCTGGGCTACCCCGGAGCTCCCCTGGCTCGGCGGCGGCGGCCAGTCCCCGCTCCCGGGCCGCTGCCGGCGGGGAGGCGGATGCGAAGCGGCCGGGAAGAGGAAGGGCAAGGACTCTCCGAGCGCCCCCATCGCGCGCCCAGCCCTTTAATCAATTTCACCCTATTAATTATTAATTTTACGCCAGTCAAGCTTGCCCAGGAGGAGCGAGGCGGGGGGGGGAGGGGAGGCGAGGCTGATGTCAGTCGGAGGCGGTGGCGGGGCCGTGTGCCAGGCTCCCCGCTCAGCCCCGGCCCAGCAACTTTCGGCTCCGCTGGCTCGGGCAGCTCCGCTCGCCGAGAGCCGGGGGAGCCGGCGATTCCCATTCCGGTGGATGATGCGTCCCCCCCTCACACACATCCACACACGCTCTCTCTCTCTTTTCCGCTCCCTCCCCTTCTCTCCCCGCCCGCCCCCCGTGTAGACACATCCATACAAGGGCCCATTGCATCGTAGCGATGATGGATCGTGCCTGGCGGGGGTGATTTGGTGTTGATCGCATATTATCACGGGCAGGTTGGACTGGTTGCTGATGGACGGCTTTCTAGCAAGCCGCTCCTTCCGACGCTCGGGGAAGCAGCTCGATCGAAAAAGCAGCTTGCTTTTAACTCCTTCTCTCACCAGCACGCGTAGGGCAAAGCTTAGCATCTGTCACAACAGCTCTCCGGGTAGCACTTTTCCCTCCTCCCACTCCATTTTCGCCTCGGCAGCCGCGCCGCCGGCTGGCTCTCTCCAGCACCGGGCGGGTACCGGGAAGGGCTGGGGGCTGGCTGGCGGCGAGGGCCACCCCAGCTCTTCGGGCAGGAACGCTGCCTGCCGAGCGGCGCGGTGCCGCCGCGGAGGGAGATGCCCGTCGGGGTACCCACATTCGCCCAGGGAGAGCCCCCAGCCCGCCGCCCCGGCTCGCTCCTTGCTTGGGGAGGGCTGCTCTCTCTCCCTCGCCTCCTCATCGCCTCTTTTTGTTTCTAATGTAAGTGCATGCAGATACAAAGGCGGTTTCGTAATGCCTCCCGTCTGCAAAAGCTGGGGACCTTGGCTAACCTTTCGTAAAACTGATGGCAAGTGCCCGTTCACAGTCCGTGCTGACCGCACAAGGGCACCAGGGGAGGGTCGTCATTTCAGTGACAGGCGAGGTAGCCATGGATCCACGGCGAAAGGCCTGCTCGCAGCCTGCCTCCCCAGAAACGCTTCGTGCGAGCGCTTATTCTCTGGCGAGAGAGGAGGGCGGTGGAGGGGAGGCTTAACCCTTTCGCTCCGCGCCGCCAGCCGCCTCCCAGCTGCCCGCCCGTCCGCTTCGAGCCGCGCCGGCCCGGGGCTGCTCCCGCTGTGGCCAGAAACCAGGTTCGGCCCTGACCCGGGACAAACTGCCCCTTACCCACGTGATTGTGCATGACGGGGAGCCCCTATATGCCTTTTTTTTTTTTTCCACACAGGACTCGAAAGAGATGGTAAAGGGAGCTGCCTCCTTATCTCGCTCTTCGCGGCCGGTTTAACTCCTTCCTGCAGCCCCAGCACAGGTTCCTCTGGCCGGGGATTGTTTTCTGTTTGGAAACCCGAGAAGAGGGGAGGCTATCGTCAGGGAAGCAATAGCTCGCTCTCTCTGGAGAGCTGCTCTCCAACAGGCAGCGCCTTGAAATCTATTTAAAGAGAGGGAAAGGCGCGGGGGGGGGGGAGAGAACAAAGGGGGAGGAGGAGGAGGGGGCCGAACCAGAGCCAGAGAGAGAGGGAGAAAGCGATGGATCAGCCGGTTTGCAGTGTACATCAAGCTATCACATCTGTATATGCTCCGATCGATGAAAAGGATGGATAATATTTGTCAGCTGCAGACCTTTTTCTTCTCACTTCCTAGGGAAAGGACAGGAGGGGGGAAGCAAGAAAGGTAATAGGGAGCTTCAAGGCCAGAGGCACTTCCTGATACACCAAATAGAAAATAAACCCTGGGGATGATTATTGTTATTAATTATTTTTATTATTCTACAGCAGCCAAAGGGACGATCAGGGGACCGTGCAGCCCTCTTTGCCTGCTTTCTTATGCTTCCACTCTTTTCTTCTCCCCCCCTGCTTCTTTTCTTTTTCTTTTTTTTCCTTATTTTTTTCTTTTTGTTGAAACTCAGCTGCTTTCGTGCAGAGCTCCGAAGATTTAACCCTTTGCCCGCGGAGGCTTGAGGTGTGAGAGCACAAAAGCAGATCGCGAAAGCCTTGGACTGGAAAAAACAAAACAAAAACACGCGCCCAGCGAGAAGTCAGTAAAACGCACCGTTACACACACAGCGACGTGGTTTGGCTTTAGGGAAGACGAGGGGAAAAAAAAGCGAGAGAATCTCCGCCGGCCCCCCGGCTCTGCCAGCCCCTCGCCTGGTGCCTGCAGTTGCACTCTGAGTAAATAGTTCCCACACATGGTCCACATTTTGCACAGCAGCAGCGTGTTTCCTCTTGGTCTCTCGTTGCTGCACTCCGAGCAAAGGAAAAAAAATAAAATAAAGGTTTAGAGGAAGTTAAAAATCAGGCGAGCTGAGAAAAGTCTCTGTGTTACACACATCCTGAATGAAAGCGAAAGCCCAGCATTTCGGCCCTCTGAGCGCCAAGCTCTCACCTCCTTAGTAATGTCACTAACATACGTGTTGGACATATCACAGTAATTGCTTACACCCGGCGGGACGGGCTTTCGGGTGTTCGCAATAGCCGGGCTCCCCGTGGGGAGGCCGCCCGGCTGCCTGGTCGCTGCCTCCTTGCTGCCGGCGAGGCGGGCCAGGCTCCAGCTGCCCGGGGGTAGCGCCCCGGGGAAGTCGGGGTCCTTCCCCGCCGCCGGGGGATTCCTCGCCCCTGGAGACGGGAGTGCCCGGCAGCGAAGCTGTGTTCGCAGAAACGGCGATGTCCTAACCCGCCCGGCGTTCGCTTTCGCAGAGCAACGAGCGTCTCTGGAGGGGCGGCGGGAAGAGGGAAGAGGGGAGAGGGGATGCTGATGTGCCGGGTGGCCCCCCTCGGAGGATCGTGCCCGTCCCCTGCACCCGCGTCCCTGGGCCTGGGAACTGCTGCCTGGCCCGTGGCTGAGGAGCTGGACTTCAGGGTCCCAGGGCGATGTGCGCCGCTGGGAAACAATTATCTGGCGTCCTTCTTTTCTCCTCCCGTCAGGCCCCGGCTCCGTCCCAGCCTGCACTAAAGCCGGGATCAGGCATATGATTCTCCAGCCGTCGGCTGAGCGGCCGCCGCTTCGTGGGTAGCATTAGGGCTCGGCCACTCCGCGCTCCCGTGACCTCGCCACGTCTCTCTCTCTCCATCGCGGCCCCTCCAGAGCCCGGTGCCTCACCAGCTCTCGCTGTGTGATATTTAAAAGAAGGGTTGCATTCTCCCCAATAGAAGCCCACTCGTTTCCTTGTTGCCAGGAACAAAGCGTACATTCAGAGGGGTGGCTGTTGACGGCTCCCTCTGTATAGCACTGGAAAGCGGGTGGCCTTTGGTTACTGGCAAGGAAAATTCTAATCAGGGTGCTTGTAAGCGGGGCTTTATAGAAGCTTAGTTACAAAAGGCTTACACCAGAGTAATGCAATAACTATAATAACAGCCAGGGAGCCCTAAAGAGGGTGGAATGTGCTTGTGTCTGGATGATTTTCCCCGCTAGCACAGAGAGGGACTGTTTACCGCGAGTGCCATTAAGTATTGCTGGAAATTCACCAACCGCAGACTTATTTCAATATACTTTATTGTTGTATCTGCTCTAAAAGCTGCTTGCTTCGGACGACTTTTAGATCATTCTAGAGAAGAAGGGGAGAGAGGCCGCTCTCGAGGTGTCAGAGGAGGCTCGGAGCAGAGAGGCAGTGCCAAGGGTGAGGGAGCTGCGGGCCGGGGCCCGCCCGGGTAGGGCTGACCGGAGCGCGTCCCGGCAGGCAACACCGCCTCCGAACAAAGCGGCGAAGAGAAACGACTCCCCAAGCCCAGCAGCACAAAGCTGTCGGGCTCCCGCCCCCCGGGGTGGGCAACGACGTCGTCTCCGCCGCCCTCCTCGGCTGACACCACCGATAAGGGCGAGGGAACATCGGGGGCCCACCGGGGGGAGCATAGTCCTCCCGCCGCTCCGTCCGGTGGCCCGGGGCGCCCCGGGCAGCGGTGACCCGGCTGTTCGGGCTCAGCCCGGCTCCGGCTCGGCGCGGCTAATGGGATCATCCCCTGTTCTCCGCCACCGCCGTCGTGTGTTGATTTTTCCATCCCGCCGCCGCCGATTCTCTGCCCTGCCCCGCTGCCCGCCGTCCCCCAACCAGATCCAACTACCGCTTGGCCGCCGGCGAGGGGCCGCGGCTGCGAAGGGCAGGAAATGTCTTGGCTGGGGAGCCAGGGCGGTCACCCCGCCCCGCCGGGATCCCGGGGCACGGCGGCGGCGGGCGCGGGATCGGGCTGCGCCGGAGGACGCCCCGGCAGTCCGCACCGGACCCAGGCGGGACGCGTGAGACGGGCATATCTCCACTGCCCCCCCCAGCACCCCCGACTTTGCAGCGCTTTATTTTAACGGAACAACGGAGCGCAGCGAGCGAAGTGCTGCTCCGCGCAGGGCAAGAAAAATGGGTTTTTAATAGGCAAGGTCGGCGTGCTTGGCAGCCGGCCACCGCGGCCGGGGAAATAAACAAACAGAGGAGCTGCGGCTTCAGGTCGGAGCAGAAGTTACGCTCCCGGCGAGAGGAACCCGCGGCACGGTCCGCGGATCGAGCATGCAGCCGCTCACGGAGCCGCCGTGGCGAGCACGTCCGCCCCCCCGCCTTGGCCCCCCACCTCGCCCCGCTCTACGGCTCCGGGGGCGGTGTGCTGGCTTCCCGCAGCCCCGGGACAAGAGCGGGCCGGGCGGCGGGGTGGGGGCATGCTGTCGCCCTGCGGGGCCGGGTGCGGTGCCGCCAGACTCGCAGCGGGCGGAGGGCAGCCGGCCGTCCTTGTTTATCGCGCTCCGGCGCTGCTGCACGCGTAACCGCTGCCGTGCGGTGCGGCACGGCCCCGGGGAAGCAGGCAGGGAGTGAGAGCGGAGTCTCTCGATCGCGAAGCGGCGGGACGGCGTCTGACGGACGGTTTCCAGCCGTGCCGGCGGGGCTCCCGCTCCACCGCCGGGTCGGCAGGGCTCGGCGGTGCCGGCCCCGCTGACCGCACCGCGGGGGCGCCGCGCTCCCTCTCTCGCCGCGCGTTCCGGGCTCGCTGCCGAGAACTCCCGGCTGCCGCTCATCAGCCTCCCCGCTGCCTCCCGCCGCCTCCTCGGTCACTCCCGGCTCTGCAGGCGGTAGGGCAGCGCGGATCCCGTGGTCTCCCCAGCGGCACTGACCGCCGACTGGCCGCCTTGCGTCCTACTGCAGCTCGTGGAGGAACCTGGGGCGGCCGTCTGTTTATACGTTCGCCAGCCATCCCCCAGGTCCCTTCCAAGCCTCTTTGCAGGGTCGTCCGCTGCAGGCCCACGCGGGGCAAGAGGCGGCCCTCTGCCCGGGGAGGGCTTGGTGGGCACAGCCATCGCTTCAGCACAGCCCGACAAACCGGGCTAGGGAAGCCCCACTGCCCCCCGAGGGCGGGAGAGACTGGCCCAGCATGCCCTCAGGAGAGGGGGCGAAGGGAGCCGGGGCAGGAGAGGCGAGAGCGAAGTCCAAGACTGGGGAAGCTGGACGAGAGCTCGAAGAGAGGTCGGCAACCCCCACCCCGGCGGTCACAGCCCTTTCCCGGCGCTGCGGAGACAGGCGAGCACCTTTCGTTGCTGCCCTCGGCTGTCACCGGAGCACGATCCGGGCTGGGGCCCTGGTACGCCGGGAGAAGGCGCGGGGACGAGCCGATCCCCCCAAGTTCCCACGGGTCCGCGGCCTAGGCTCCCAGTGTTGATTCATCGTAACCATCACCTCCCGGCCACACCGCGGCAGACGGCAGAGCCCCCCCGGTCCCATTCCCCCCACCGCCGCTTTCCCCAGCGCAGAGCTCGCAGCTGGTCGCAGAGACAACGGGGTTGCGACCGGGACGGGCGCCGGGCAGGGCGGCGGCGGCTGTCAGCAGCACTCCGGCCCCTCGCCGCCCGGGCAGCTGCCAGCTTTTTGGCAGATCGCTCTGCAGACGTCTCCCAAGAACTCCTGCAAGGGCTGAGAGGGGTCACAGGGAGCAGCTGAATAGTGCAAGAGGCCGGGCTAACGGAAGGCAGCTCCGCCAGGGAGTGAACGGATCGGCTAGGGTGGAGGAAAGGGAGAGGTGGAAAGAGTCGTGGGGAGACGACAGGCAAAGCCACCAGCCTGCAAAATGCTGAGTTTGCAGCATGCCGGGGAGCACTGCAGTCCCCAGAGCCAGGGAAGGGGTGATGAAGAAGCAGTCTGAGTGGGGCAAAGACTGTCTCTTACAGACCTGGCGTGACCTATGGCTTACAAAATCTGGCTTCCCGTTCTAGTGCCAGGGTGTACCTACAGGGTAGTCTCTGCCTCTCTGTCTCCCGTCACATTATTCCAGTAGTCTAATCCTTGTGTTGTGACCTACAGCAGCGCTCTGATTTATTTTTAATGCGTTCCGATTCCTGTTCTGTTGTCAGGAGAAGCATTGAGATTCATTTTCCATCACCTGCTTTTCAGACTTCTGTTCTGCTGGAGGGTCCTGCCAATAGAGTTTCATTCGATTTGATACGATTTAATGAACACCTTTATCTTTTGTTTTTTTTTAGCAGGACGATGAAGAACACAACTGCATTCAGCTTTTGCTAAATCAGACACGTTTCCCACTGAAATTCTATCGGGTGACACACACTCACTGTAACATTTCATTAACAACCACCTTGATATATTGATTTTTAATATTTGTATTAAATGTTGTGTAAAATTGAACTCAGGCGTTAGAAGAGATTGTGCAAGTCACAAGACATGACTCCTACTTAATTGTTATTTTTTTCGGTCCTAGAACAACAGTTGGAAAGAGGCCAGCAGGAGGAAAAAAAAAAAAACAACAAATTATCCACGGGGGGAATTAAGGGCCGTGCCCGGGAAAGCGCGGGAGAGATGGAGAGAAAGCGCACTCCCTCGGGAGCGCGGGCGGCAAGGCCGCCCTCCCCCCGCCCCCGTGCCCCCCAGCCCCGCAGGGCCTGCGGGGGTCACCTCACCCGCCCCAGCGCCCCGGGCCGCCTGGCTCCCCACTCCTTTCCTTGCTCTCCCGACTCGCTCTCTCCGCGTCGCCTCCCTCCCTTCTGCTCCATATGGTTTCTCCCCTCCTCCTCCTCCCATTCTCCCCCCTCCATGTTGTCTCCGTGACTCTCCCCGCTCCATGTTACGCCTCCGGCCCCCGGGGGAGCGTTTCCCCGGCGCGGCGTGGAGGGGCCCCGCAGGGCGGCCCGGCTCGGCCGGGATGCCTGAGGCGCTCAGCCGGGCCGGCACGCATCGCGGAAGGGCGAGGGGGTGGGAGAGAGACAGCAGGGGGGAGACTGGGGGTGGAGAGAGGGCCGGGGGGGTGGTACCAGCCAAAACTCCTGGCCAGAGTTTCCTGGGTGTGCGGAAGAAGAGCCTGAAGAAGTTCATCGCCCCACGCTTCCCCCCTCCTTCTTGTTTTCTTTCTCTCTCCCCCCAGGAATACGAGGCATTCAGAGATCAACATAATTCACCTGCATCAAAAAAACCTCGCGAGCTATAAACTAGCGGCTGATCCTCCGCTTAGACTAGTGTTTAGCCGTTCATGCATCATGAGTGTCAAATAAATGCCTGATTGAGGCCCTCAGCGGAGGAATTAGCTTTCCTTGTGCTGGAAATGCATAATAGAGAAAGTGCTGAGGCATCCTTCCCGGAGTTAGCTCGGGCTTCACTCCCTGCGCTCCTCGTTTCGGGACCTTTCCCTCCCGCACCTCGACTCCATCCCTTCCCCGCCCATTGCACGCCCTTATCAGGACGCCCAGCTGGCCAGGGGCGAAGGCAGCCCTCCCGGGGGTCTCGGACAGAAGGGGCCGGGATGGGGGCGGAGGGAGCAGCTGAGCATCCCTCCCGGTGCCCAGGTCTCTGGCACTGCTCCGCCGGTGCTGCGGGGAATCCGCGGGAAGCGCTGCCCCGGGCCAAGACGGCGGGAGCGGGGAGGACCAGGGGGGAAGCTCCCTTCAACGAGCAGCTTGTCGCTTGGTCGCCCTTCGGTGCCTGGGGCCTCATCCTGCCGGCGGGTGCGACTCAGCCCCGAAGTGTGGTGGCGAAGCTGGGTGCAGCGCTCGGGTCCACTGCCCTGGCGCCTCTCCGCGGCTCTGCACTGGGCTCGCTGCTCGGACGGGGCCGAAGTCCCCCCAGGCAGGGAAAGCTGGCGGCCGAGGCACACAGGGGTTAACTGCGCCGCGGCCGGGAGGAGCAGTTTAAGTGCACGGGCTGCAGATGCTTTTCAGGCCTCGGTGTCTACCGTTTTAAATTAAAAAAATGCACCCGGCCCGACCATGCACCAGTGACCTGCAATTTCCCCTTCTTTTCAAACTGAAATACGGCCAAACTATCTTTAAGTTAACTTAGGGGCTGGGGACGGAGGCGGAGGAGGGGGGGAGGAAATCGCTCTGGGTTGAGATCTCTGTGTCAAGTTTCATCCCCTCCTGACATTTCTGGCTCCGCGCCAAAGTCCTGAAAATGGAAAATTGGGAAAGGGCGGGCGGGGGTGGGGTGGGTGGAGGGGGGGAGCGGGCTAGAGCTCTCGGCGGAGCGGCAGTAACGAGAGGCTCTGGCCAAGAGGGATGCATGAGCGAGCCCGTCTGAGCGGAGCGCGGCGGCATCTTCCGCCATCCATTCTGCCGCCCAGACGCGTGGAGAGCCGCCGGCCGCTGCCATTGTTACCGGCGGGCGATGCGGGGACCGAAGCCGACGCTCCAGCGAGAGATAAATAGCCCCTGACAGCGCTGTTCGCACCCGCAGCTCGGCAGATTGCACTCGGCGGACAGCCGCAGGTCTGTGTCGCTCCCTTTCGCGGCAGTCCCTTTAAATCACCACTCCCTCCCTCACCTCTCCCAGGGGATGCTGGCGACCTTCTCTCCCCCCTGCCCCGCACACCGTCCTCTGCGCGCATCCCCTCCTGCAGCGGGCTGCAGCCCCGCTGCCAAGGCTTGGCACGGCGCGGAGCCACCGGCCCAGCGTAGAGCCCCGCCGGGGGGGGCGGGGGAGGAAGAAAAGTCTCTGCTGAAATACTTTCGGCGGGCTGTGCCTTTGCCAGGAGGGGTCTTAGCGCCGAGTCTTTTGTCTTGGGGACTCCGCCTGCGTCCCCCGGGGCGGCTGTCGGCTGTCCCGGGAAGAGCCTCCGGGGAAAGCACCGAAGCGTCCCGGGCTGCCGCCGCGGGCAGCACCGCCCCGGCCCCCCGCTACCAGCGCCCAGCGGGCACTGTTGCAGGCTTGCCTACCTCCCCGTTCCCCTTTCCCGCCGCAGGAGCCGAGGGGCTCGGGCTGAGTCCTGCCCTCCGGAGCCCCGTCCTACCCGCGCCGCCCTTTCGCGTGGTGAGCGTGACAGTGGTCCAGGGTAGGGTCCCCTCGCCAGCCGGGGTACTCCCCTCCACCGGCCGTGCCGGGAAGGGGACCGGGGAGCAACTCTCGTAGCCAAAGCGTTACTTTCCAGCTGCCCCGCCCTGTGCCCGGCGGCACCGGAGCGAAGCGGCCAGGCATGTGGGTTCCGGGGCCTCTAGCACCTCTCCGGGCTGCTTTCGCTCGGGACACCGCGGAGCGCCACGTCCCCCGCGGGCTCTGTGAGCAGCTGCGGCGTGAGGCGAGCCCTCACTTTATTTTTTCCGGCATGCCTTTCCTCACCCCTGCGCCCCAGCCGAGGCCAAGCCGGTGTGTATGTGTGTGTGTGCGAGACGAGGTTATCGCCAGCCCGAGTCATTATTTCCAGGCCGGCTGCCGCGGGAGTCTCTCCCAGGTGGAGCCGGTACGGGCGGCCGGCTCCCGGGGAGACAAAGGCGGGAGCCCGGGCTGCGACTGGAGCTCCGCGGCGCGGGCAAGTCCGGGCGCTGCCCGCCCAGCCGGGGTCGGCTCGACCCCCTCGCCGCCGGCGAGGATCGGCCGGGGCCGCAGGGTGCTGCTGCCGCACAGGGGAGCCCGGGCTGGGTTTTCCGAGCGCGTCTTGCCATTTACATTGAATGCACTTTTAGGCGATTTTTTTCCCTTTCCACTTGTTTGTCTCCTGCTCGCCTCGTAAACTGCCTCATGATTTATTACCTAGGCTAAGTGCTTAATTTGTGAATATGAAACAGATTAAAAGGAGATCGGCGTATTTTAGCAGGCAGGCCAGAGCAAAGCCCGGCAGCTGTTTCGAGTTTATAGGCATCTCCAACCAACCTCGTGTTAAGCAGGCTAGGCTGCTAGTGCTCAAGGGGGTATCCCCGGGCTCTCTCCGAGAGGCCCACCGCCGCTGGCTCCCCGTGCGCACGGCTGGCGCGGAGACCGGCCGCGGGATGGGCGCTGTGGGGCTTTTGGGGTGGAGGACACACCGTCAAAGCGACGCCCACGGCTGTGGGATTCAGGACACGCTGTGGCCCCGCCGAAGGCGGGCTCTGCCGGCGGAGGGCCCAGCGGGCACGCACAGGGTTAACGACGACTCTGCCCTCGCCTTCAAAGGACTCACTCGAGATAGAGTAAATACGGTTGGGGGGGGTGCCGCTCAGGCCACATGATGCAAAAGTAAGACAAGCACACTCCGGAGAACAAAGGCTTCCTACCCCCTTCCTCCCCCTCCCCCCAAAATCTGTCTTAATTCTGCAAGTAAACTTGAGCAGCTATAAAACAAAGGGGAACACTGGAAGTTATAGCCAAGGGACAATCAAAATAAATACCTTTGATGCAGTCCAAGCACGCACTCGGTGTTTTCTGGAGTCCCCCGTACCCTCAGCCAGGCGGGACATCGTGAGCTCTCCCCACGACAGGGTGATGTGCACTGCCAGGATTGTGACTCGGGCTGATCTAGGCCACATCCCAAAGTCCGGGGAACACCCGCTGCTGGGGCAACCACCACCTCACAGCCCCACAGGAGGCATGCCGGACTGTGCCGTTGGGGCTGGGGCCTGGAGTGGCAGCAGTGAGGCAGGGCTGCCCCAGGTGTCCCACAGGGACAGCTCTCTAGGACTGTGGGGATGGGACATGTCCCAGTAAGCGGTGTGCAGGCCCTCGAGGAGGCACGGTATGGGGCTAGAAGGAATGTCTGGCCCTGCAGCGAGCCATGCCCCAGCCCCACGGGAGCCTGACTGGAGCCAGCCAGGGTGGTTTGCCTCCAACCTGGTGGTGGCCCTGGCCCCGGTTTATGCAAGTGACACCTCTCTACCCGTGACCCCTTGCTCCAAACTGCCCTGGGTTTGCAGAGCAAGCCAACTGCTTTCATGCTTGTCACCAGCACCCTGGAACAATTTCCAGCTCCAGTGCCCACTGAGCCTACCTGCTCCCTCTGTGTGTGTCCCCACCTTGGCCCAGGGGAGGATTTAATGCATCAGGGATGGCAGGGCAAGTGAAGGAGGAAAGCAGCAAGCCAGCAGCCTGTGCAGTGGAGCTGACAGCATGGCCTGCCGAGTACAAAGCGCTGCTGCTAAGCTCAAAAGCCAGAGAGAGGCAAAAATCTGTAACCTGGCATGTACCTCTGAGTGCTGCTTAAGAACTGGGAGCAAGCGCACAGCAGACAGGGCTGGTTAGGAGGAGAGTGACTCATGTGCCCTTGTTGCACCTTAAGTGGTTGCTCTGGTGCTGTGGACACAGCTGGTGTCAGAGCTGTGCAAGGAGCAGGAGATGGAGACAGACCCTGGGCAGAGCATGCAAACCAGGTGTGGGGTGGCACGTGTCTGGCCAGGCTGAGCCCAGGTCTGCCAGAGGGCGGGAGAGAAAAACACCATGCACACAGCGTTCAGAAAGATCCTTGTGTGTGTGTGCATGAAGATGTCAGAGTAACAACTCTTGTCTGGGCAAACCTGAATATAAGCTGTGGCTGGTAAACAGTCCTTTAGGTACATGTGAGTGACGGCCTGGGGACACCCAGCAAGGAAGCACCTGAAGGAAGAGTGCAAGAGCGAGACAGTAGTGGATATGTGTGTGTCTACGTAACTATTTCAGGTTGGCTTGAGACAAGGTTCTTCTTCCATATTTGGGGCAAGGTTTGTGGCAAATCAATGCTGGAACCCATTTCCCAGTGGTCTGATGGGGTTTAGATGTAGTTGACGGGTCCTTGCCTTGTGACAGGAGAGATATTGCATAGGTATTATACGCCACCGCTGTTTCTAGCCCTGGGCCTCATTGTTCACTGACTGGAGGTAGGATCGAAACTTTTCAGCAACCTGAAAAGCAGTAGGCAAAAATGGCCCCAGGGTCTCCATACCTCGCTGTAGGTTCTGCACAGAGCTGTTCTCGCCAGCATTTTAGCAGGGAGAGATAAACACAGGCTTGTGTCATGATGATAAGATACAGTGCTTTTCTCTTCGAGCAGTATACATAACAAGAAGCCGGAAAAAAAGACAGTGGCAATGGAAAAGGAAGAAAACCCTTTCCAACTTGTTGGCTTGGTCTTTGCTGTCATTCCTACCTCAGGGAGAGCTATGGCCACAACGTTAAACCTTGGTTACACTACTGAAATCCACTACACTAAAAGTCACCTGGTCTCTCAAGCACTCTTTTAAAGCACTCCAGGTCCCCATAGAAAATGTTTTGCGTGTGCTTAAAACTATGTGAATTGGATTTGCTTCCAGCAGCGCATAATGCCAGTTTCAGCCTGATCCCGTCTGGCTTTCACTGAATTAACGCCTGGATGGATCTAAGTCCAAATGTCTCAGACCAAAGTGGTTCAGATAGTCCTCCTGCTGCTGTTCCTCATTGCCCTGAAGGCATTTTAAAAATCTCCTTGGAAGTGCTCTTATGCAGCGATGGCTAAGCCTCAGAAACAAAGCAACGAAGAGCACTATTAAAGCAGAACGGGTAAACCCCAATGGTTTGGAGCAGTCAGCAGGGACACCGAAGCATATGAAAGCTGCTTCGGTTTGGAGCACAGGCACATCCAGTCTCGCTGCATAGCCCCATCCCTTTCCTGCCACCAGCAGCAGGCTGCAGGTGCCCCATCCCCGCCAGCCTGCAGCCCTTCTTGCAGCCGGGCTTACACATTTGATGTTTGCTCAGTAACAGTTTGTCAAGTCACAACATCTTTCTTTTTCACCACTTCCTAGCATCTCACCACCTCCAGAATGCTCCTGAGAAGGGGAAAAACGTTTCAATAGTCCTGTTGTCGAGATCTCTTAAAGACCTCTACATGACCACCTAGACAATTTCTTCATATTCTTATAGCCTCTGTTTATGCTGCCTGTCTGGGCTCTGTTTAGATTTGTAAGCTCTTCAGGGTATGACTCTGCCTTGCATTGTCTAATGTACTGTGGCTATGATCTAAACACAAAACAGCGGGGAGAAGTTTTGGACTAGGGTAAAGCTCAGGACGTTCAAAAGTAAATGGAGGGATGGACGCAGGCTAAATTTTAGTGGTGTTTTATCTTGCCAGGTTCACGAGTATTGTATTACCTGCTAGCAGCTTTAGTGTGCTGGGCACTCTGTACGCACAGGAGGCAGATTGTGTCTGCCCGCCCAAAAAAGGGAAGCAGAACTGTAAAAATTACAATGGCAGCTGACCAGGAGAGCCATGCTGGTGGTATAGTGAGGCAGGGAAGCTCCTGGCTTCAACCTTGGACTCCTTTGCTGCGACTCTCTAAGGCCACCGCTCCCAAAGCCTGTGTCCTGCAGTTAGAAGAGAACAGTGTGTGTTTGTGTGCGTGTGTTCATGTGAATATAATTTTGTTTCTACATAATGTGGATTATCTTTCTTTTGGCAGCAAATCTGTTCAGGGGTTTAGATAAAAAGAGAAATCCCGTAGCCGTTCCGTCCCTGGAAAAGGGCATGTCTTCTGTCACTTTCCCTGGTCCTTTTTCCAAGCAGTCCCCAAACACCCTTTTTCCTAGCTCAGCATCCAATCTCAACTTGAGAACGTGCACACTCTCCAGGTGAAGCACTCTCACACGGGGAACAGGGGGAAAGTGTGAGGCATAAGACAGGGCAGGCAGGGTGCTGCTTGGATGACTGGGAGGAGAATGGAACTGGGGTACAGGGGTGTGGAAGTACCCCAAAGTGGCATTGCACTAGGTAGTGCAATGTGGGGGTTTCACCCCTACAGCCCCCAAGGAAGCCCCCCAGCAGGGAGATGGGGTATGCTGTAGGTGCAGGACACCTAACAGCTCTCTTCTTCTGAACCCCAGTAGGACTGCTTGGCTTTACAAAGTGTGAAGGCACCCTTGTCAGGAAAGAGAGCTCCATTGATTTAAATGCAAAATTACCCTCCTGCAGTTCTCATTTCCCAGGCGAGGGCTGTGCAGGCTCTGAAAACATGAAAGTTGTTGATGTATTGGTTCAATTAATTTTTAAAATAAGTTTGAATGCCATTTGTTTCAAATTTTATAGGAAACTGCTGTAGATTTTTGCAAGTGAAGACTGAGGTGAGCGTGAACGGTGTATTTTGTATAGCTTTGAAAAAGGGGCTTAAATGAGGCATTCATTTAGTACCAGGGCTCCGCGCAGCAATGAGTGAGACCCGCAGTGAAAGAAAAAGACCTGAACATCTGTATTTGCTAAGTGGCACCGGCAGCAGTCAGCCAGCTCGCGGAGAAGAGCAGACGTGCGGGTGTGAGGCCCAGCGGAGACTGCTGGGTCCCTGGTGCTTTTTAAAAGGAAATAATAGCTTGTGGGGGAACCCTTTCTGGTGGCCTTGGCTCCCGTGACCCTCCTCTGATGTATGATATTTAAACAAGGAAATGTCAATATTGGTTTTCCACATACAGCCTTGTTCTGCTCTCCATGAAAACTAATGACAAACCCCTCAGAGGGTTAGAGGAGAGCAGACCCCAAAACAGCCACTCAGACCCAAATACTGTTGGCTGCAGCAGCCTGGAAGGAAGAAAGAGCAGGTTGGCATGAGCTGCTGGGTGATGTGCACTTGCAGGTAAATTAGGAAGCAGAGAAGCAATCCCATCCTGCGGTAAGCAGTCCCTCAAAGCTGTGCAAGTCTGATGGTTTGAATTGTTATTGCTTTTTTAAATTATAAATTGCATTTTGGTGCAGCGAGTGAGGATAATATGATGCTTACTAAAATTACGTACAACTCAAAGGTGTTTTGTTACAACACAGGTGACTTCCCTATGCTTGCTTTTTCATGGTTGGAGCTAACAGAGAATTTGATTTGAACTCGATGGCTATCTAGAAGTGGTTTTGGAAAGGGGTGATGCCAGTTGTATGAGAAGACACCCATAAACTGGGCCATCAGATGTATCTTCTGATATATGTGTCCTCTGAGGCAGGAAAGCGTAAGTCATAGGAAGAGAGGGCAAGTGTGTCTGACTCATAGTAAAATGAGGGCACGTGGAAAGTATAAACGAAGGGAGGGCTGCTACTAGTAGGGTGTGCAGGCTGTGCCATGTGTCATGGGAAAAATAATTTCATTGTGGATAATTAAAGCTTAAAGGGGCGGCTGTGGTGCAACTGTGTGGCATAGACCAGGAGGTAGGGCATATACACAAAAGCAATTTAACCCTTAATCCTGTGCTGCTCTTGTCTTGGTGTTGGTTTATGCAGGCTGGGCCTCTCTGGGTGTTGCAGCAGTAGCTTCAAGGTCCTCTAAAACAGTGTGAACTTCATCATAGTTCACCCCAGGGCGAGAGCATAACTACACAGGCTTTACACTGTATTGGCGCCATGTCCCTGGAGGCAGTAGTATGAGTCCCCTAATCATTTCTGTGCAGATGGAGAACGACTAATATATGGGGAACAGCTTTCCTGGACTGGTAGTAGCTGCTTTCCCACTAAAAGGTGCCCACAATGCAGGCCCACTACGCTCACCTGGTCTCCAGCACATACCATGACCTCTGTTAGGGCAGAGAAGTCAGTGGGAACAGCCTGTGGAACTGAGTGAACTAGAAGACACTGTGGGCCAGTCTGATTGCCTTTGGTGGGAAAAGCACCTTTGGTCTGATGCATGACCATGACTTCATGATTAACGTGAATCTCCAACAGGGACTATGGAAACAGACCTATAATTGGTAGGAAAATAAATAAAGGAGTGTTGCTCATATATGAGTCCTGTTGGGAAGTACAGGGACCATGTATAAAGCTGAAGCCAGGCCATTTCCAAGACAGTGTCTGTCCTACATGATTTTCTGCTTTTGAGGGTACAAATGATATGAAATGAGATCTTTGGGCTGCAGACTGTTTCACCCTCATTATACAAGACCTGGCACAATGCAGACCTAGATACAGCTGAGACTATTGAGTGCCAGTCTCACCTAGATAATCCAGGGCATCTCAGCTACAACTCAGACCATGCCTCATGCAGAACAGAGTCCACGTTTGCAGCACATAGTGCAATGGCACTCACTGCATGTGGCGTTTCCTGGTGTAGCTTGAGAAGATCAGAGATTGGGAAGATACTGGAGCAGTGTAGTTAATGCTTCTCTAACACATGGAGCTTGGTCCTCCGAGATCCTGCAGTTCCACACTGCCTTTGCACAGCAAGGCTGTCCCAGGAACTGAGATAGATTGAAAATCAGATGGGCATCAGCAGGATGGCCAGAGGAAGGACAGCTCCTCTTTCTTTATCAGAGGACATGTTTCATCTGGTATCTAGTGGGACAGCTCTGCCTTGCTTACTGTCTGTCCTTTGGAGCAGACGTTCATGCATGTCCATGAAGGGGGAACCCAACCCCCCCATAAAGCAGGCCATGTTCCATGGTTGAAGGAGCCCTCATGGAAGCTGTCTGTGAACTGCCTGGGGAGGAATGCCTCAAAACTGAGCCCCACCATGGCCACTGAAACGACTGAACTACTCCTAGTCTTTCTGGAACTTAACTGGGGTTTGCTGCATTGCAGGAGAGGAAAAGGGAAAAGAGGGAATGATGTAGTGGAGCTCTGTGTATATGCTTCTCTGTTAGTGCACAGCCAGGGCCAGTGCCAGTGCCATTGTGAGAATATGCAGCAGTTCCTTCTTACAGACAAAAGAAAAAAAACCCCAAACAATGAAGTCCTACTGGAGGCTAGGTAGGGCCGATGAAGCACTGAAAAAGTCCCAGCCAGAAAAACTAAGCTAGCTCTGCAGTTTGGTCAAGCGATGCTCAGCGTTGTGAATTTGATGAACAACACTAGTGTGCATGAAAACAGGCGACTTTTTAAATGGGGTTTTAATAAAGTCCATATTGCTAAGGCTATCTATAAAGATAATCTGCATAGGGTTTTAAACAAGTAAACTTAATGATGCCATTAACACTTCTGACGTGAATGAGACCATTGCTGGAATACCGTGCCCGGCTCTGTTGTGGTGTTTGCATGTTAAAATTGCATTGGCAAATTAATACGGGATCAGAAAAGAGCCACAAGAGTGATTCAGGGTGTGGGAATCGCATCTTATTGCAAAAGACTAAAGAAATCCCATCTATTAATTTATCCAAGAGGAGGCTATGACTTGGTTTGATCATAGTCTTTAAGTGCCCTAAGTGTCTCTATGGGGAGATTTCTGATAGTAGAGATCTCTTTAATGTGGCAGACAAAGGCATAATGAGATCCTATGTTGGAAAATGAAGCCCTATGAATTCTGAGCAGAAATAGGTGCATTTTTTTAAACCAGCGAGGGGACATAACCACTGGAACAACTGAGGCAAGCAGTGCGTTTCTGTTACTTAAACGTCTTCAGAGCAAGATTGGATGCCAGGCTAAAAGCTCGGCCAGAATTTATGAGTCGGATACAAGAACGTCTGGCTGAAATTCACTGGCCCATGATATGTAGCAGGTCAGACCAGCTGATCACAATGGTCCGTTCTTCGTTTAAAAACATATATGAATTAGGTATTTTAAGTCCCCTGAGCCCCCATATTGCTGGAGGTCTTGAACGAGTGCATTATAAGCTGTAATAATTTAATTGTAAGCAGGTAGGGGGATTGCCTTTTCTTTTTTCATTAATAAAACTTCTTTTCCAAGAGACTGTTAGGCATCAGGGTTAAGCAGCTGTTGATAAACATGACATTTTAAAAACAGTTCAAATAAGTTGCCTTCTTCTGTTTGCTCAGCTTTGTTTTGCAACAGCACAATTTCATTAACACTGCATCTACCAATACTTCTCCAGATGAAATTGCAAATTCCAGCAAAACAAAATAAGCAACCTACGTACTTAGGGTAGCCCCCTTACTCCATGCCCTTCTTCACGTGCATTCCTTGGTCTCACAGATACGTTTCAGGCTATCTCTCCTCGCCATACGTGAGCAGAGCAGGGAAGTCCATCCGTTTTCTAGTTCAGGCCCCTCAGATAGGTGGGAATCTATTGTTTGCCACAGGAGCGCTTGGCCTTTAGAGCTCCTGGCTTGTCGGAATGAATGACAGGGAAAGGGAAAAAGGTATTAAGGAGACACCTGGTATTCCTGAAATTATGCAAGCTATTAAGCTCATTGAGGTTTCATAAAATGGCCTCCAGCAAACGGTCAGAATGTTTTTCTTACACTGGAGGAGTAGTTTTCAAGACAGCACAAACTTTGTTAATATATCTTCGAAGGGAAGAAGAAAAAAAAAAGTAAAAAGATAACAAAAAATTCAGTCATGGCTCTCGGGAGTCTTAAAAATCATATCCACGGTTGCGTAAACGTACTAAACCTATGATACATTCAGTGCCTCGTTAGTCTCAGCTATCAAAACTGAAACAAGAGGTGGTAAGGAGTGCAACAAAAGGTGGAGTTTAAAGTCGCTCAGGGACTGGGCTCCAGTCAGCGGGAGTCCTCACCCCCCCATCCGCCTCCGCTTCTAAACCCCGCAGTGTTTGATATGCAGGCAGTGAATCAGAGGGACGAGGCATCGGGGCTGGGTGAGCTGCTCGGCGGAGCGGCCGGGGCGAGTGGAGCTGCTGCCTCCCGGGGCGCGGGCGGGGAGGTCGGCGGGGAGCCGAGCAGTGGGGAGAAAGGTGAACTCGGAGCCGAGCGGGGCACAAACCCATTAGTCGCACATAACTTGGGAAGACGCTTGGCCTCGCCATGGCAACCAGCGGCCCGGGCTGCTCCCACGTCCCGCCGCCTCCCCCGGGAGCCCCTTTCCTTCCAATTTCCCGGCGTTTGGGGGATGCGGGGCTGGATAGACGAGCCCAGTGCGGGTAACAAAAGGGGATGAAAGGGGCTCTGTAGTTCACTTTACACGTCCGAGAGGCATTTTCGTGCTCCGTAATGAGAAGGGATCATTCCGAGGAAGTTCAGATCAAAGCGGAGAGCATCTCGTGTATTTGCATAATTGCCGGATTTCGGAGCACGGGCAGCCGAGGGGCAGCTGGCCAACCTGGGCACCGCACCGGGAGCTGCTCCCCCTCGCCCGGGAGAGTCGGGAAGAGGAGAGACTGCAGACCATGCTGATGCGTGGAGACAGCGAGGCCTGCCCCGGGGAGCGGGGCTATGGAGGCCGCGGGGCGCTGGGCGGGGTGCTGGGGCACAGCTCCGGTGCCCGACGGCAGGGAGCTCTCCGGGACTCCGAAGGGCGAGAACCGATCCCCCCGGCTGCGCGGCCGAGCGGTGCCCAGGTCCCTGGGGGGCCGCCCCCCCTTCCCCCTCGCTGCTGTTGTGAAGGTGGTGCTGGTGGGGATCGGCTCCCCGCTCCCACCCGGCGACATCTGCGCCGCGGAGCCAGCACGTCGCCTCCCCGGGCGGCTGGCGGGTGGCTCCCGGCCCGGCAGCTCGCACCGCCACCAGCGAGCGGGGATAAAGGGATTAACTGGCACACTCGCTCCGCCGGGCGGGGAGGCACTTGGCCGGCTCCAGCCTCCCGCTCCCCCCGCACGCCTCCCCCGCCGCCTGCACCGCCGGCCCCGCGGCGCTGCCCCCGGCCGGCCCCGGCAGCGGGGAGGCACCGGGCGCGCCCACGGTGGCTCATTGTTCCCGTAACCAGACGGGGCTGTCGCAGGCAGCCGCGGTTCTCGGGGCGACAGGGCTAGCCGCTGCTGCTCCCGGGGAGGGGATGCCCGGGGACACCCTTTTCAGCCATTTTATAGCAGCATAGCTGGAGTTTCGCGGCTGGTACCCCGGCCCTCCCGCCTCTGCTCGAAGTCAACTCCGCGCCCGGCTCGTCTCTCCCGGCTATGCGGGGCTCCCCCGCCCCCGAACCCGACAACTCCCCCTCCCCCCCGAACCCGACACCCCTACACGCCCCACACCTGCGGTCCCCGGGCGAAACTCCACCCGCAGCTCAGCGGGGACACCATTTTTGCACCGCGCCCTGTCCCGGGGATGCGGTCAGCCCCGGCCCCTGTTCCTGATCGGGTGCAGCCAGCCCCAGCCCCAGGCTGGGGCGCAGGCTTCCCGGGGGAGCGGCGGCTTCTCCCCGCATGGCTGGGCCGGGGCCGGCTGGCCGGGAGCCAGGGAGGTGAGGTTAGCCTCAAAGCTGGCTGTCGGATGGCATGTTATTGTGAAAAGCGAGCGAGGAAGGCAAATAAGAGTATGGCACCGTATAGGCTCGCCACGTGACCGAAATGTGTTTATCTCGCCCCAGAGAAGCCGGGCTGCCTGCGGAGGCCAACCTTGCTTTCATGGCACGGGCACAACTCGCCGGCCTGCGGACGGGGCTGGGCCCTGCGAGAGAGCAGAGACCACTTCTGTTTGCTTTTGCTGTCGCTTCGGCTCTTATCATTTGCCTTGTCAGTCATCATCAACCTCTCCCGGTCCCACTCCCTCTTCCCCCTCCCCGCCGCCTCCCTCAGGGTCAGTCGGGAAAAGACTAGGAATCCATCTGAAGAGTGAGACGTGGGAAGAAGAGTCGGATGGAGATGTCGCTGGGGCGGAGGGGGGAGAGATAAAAACAGCTGTATGCAGAACAAAGATGCGGGAGGGTGGCTTTTGGTGGTGGAGCAGAATCTCGTAAATGGGAGATTTCCGTTCACAAGACTCCGCTTGCACAGTTTCTGTCCTGCCCTTGAACTGACAAGTGAATATCTGCATCGCAACCAGAAAGTAAATCACACCGAGCCTGGCTCTGGGAGGGAGGGCACAACGCTTCAGTCGGTTGCTAAGTGCGAAAAAGTGGAAGATTTCAGCTTTCCAGCACGGCAGCCCCGTTTCTCCGATACAATATTTACGTTGGGAGCCCGGCGAAACACGCTCAGCGTTTATTACGGAGAGTGCCGGAGCAAGCTCGCATTTGCGTGATTAGGAGCAAGCGGAGGAGCGGCCGTGGTGCGGAATATCAAAGCGAGACCGCCTTGGCAGGGCTCCCAGGCAGGGCTTTACTGGCACCCGCGGGATTCCGCGGGGCAGGGCGAGCGCGGCCCAAGCGGCGGCTGCCGCTCCCCGCTCCCCGCCGCCCGGACACGGGGGGAGCCGGCAGCCCTTCGCGGGAGGCCAAAAGCAAACGTCGTTTCTGCCGTGGGCTCCGCGTTAACGAGGCGCAGCGGCTGGGCTGGGCTCTGCCCGCGGGCTCGGCGCTTCGAAACATCAGCTGCGGCCAGCCGGGCGGTAATCTCATTAGTGCCGTCGCGTTTGGGGAGAAAAGCGCCCGCCGTCCCCGCCCGGCCTCAGGAGAGCAGACAAAGGTCTGCGAGGCAAGGCCCCGCGGCCGTGCCACGGCGGGCCGGCCCTGTTAATGTTCAATCGGAGCCGGGGAGCTGTGACTCTCCTTCCCGGCTCCGCGCCGCAGGGGTGCCGACCCCCGGCCCGCCGCTACCGGCGAGGCTGCGCGGAGGCGGGTCCAACGCAACGCGCCTCTTCGGCTTGGCCCGCCGGGATATTTTCTCCTTGGAAGTTATGCTAAAATAACATTTGTGTGCACGTTAATGATTTATTTATGTGGCTAATAACGTTCACATTCTCGCTGATATTTGTCTAGGCGAAGGACCAGCTGTGAAATGCCCCGCAGCTGTAGCCAGTGCTAGAACAGAGTGCCTTGGAACCAGAAATCAATGCTCCTGAAATGAACAAGTGGACAACTTATTAGGCTCAGTCACTCCACACTCTGTCCCCTGATAACGAAAAGATGAAGTAGGTGCTGGAGAAAGTACGAGTCTAGGAAGGCCACACATGCCCGCTACTTCTAGAGAGACCGAGTAATTCTGCGGGGCGCAGCTGGCCACACGGATATCCAAGGGCAGGGGCTGCGACACGGCACTCGCGAGCTGCCTGGGGTTACATGGCGATAAACACGGCGGGCACTCGGGACAACGGCTCCAGGAGTCATTGATAAAAGTGTCCGGTTTCCCTGCTCCAGAAAGCAAAACGGACAGGTTCAGCGAGATCGCGTAATCGTGGCGTCTCTGCCTGGAAACAGTGGCGCTAATTTTGCATTTTTACCATCCACGGGGAGGAAAAATACCTGTCCTCCCGCAATGCAAATCCTTACGCAAATAGATCTGCGGGCGGACAGGGAGCCGCTGCCACTCTGAGTCGCTCGCCCGGGTTTCAGAGCGGCGGGCCGGCAGCAGTACGCCCCGAAAGGACACAGAATCGTGCGAACTCCTCGGCAGCCCCTCGCAACTCGCTGCTGAGAAAAAAGACCGAATAGGAGCCTGCGGTTAATCTCCGAGGCCTTCAAGCATCCCTGGCGAGCAGCGCCCCAGCGCTAAGTGCAATTAACATAACAGACACGAAAATAGGAGAGAGCGGCGCTGAATTTAATTTGCAGGCTTAAAAAAAAAAGAAAAAAGAAAAAAACCCCAACAACTTAGCACTTGGAGCGGTCTGGTGATGAACGCGAGGAGAGAGGTGGAAGGCGGCAGAAGAGCCCTCCCGCCTCGGAGAGGGGCCGCGGCTAGTCCAGCGAACCCGCTCCGGGAGCTTGGACCACCTTAGTGCACACAGCATCGTAAACCATTTCTAGACAGGTAGATTCCTCCGCCGGGGATGCCTGAAGCTGCTCCAGCACGGCTACCCCCGGGCCTCCCTCGGCGGGCGCTCTCGCGGCGGCTGGGGCAGCCGCAGCGCGACCAGGTCGCCGGCGCGGCCAGACACCTCCCGGATCCTCCTTCCTGCCCTCTCGACAGGCGCACACCTCGATTCGACTCGCTTTCTTACCCCTGCTGCCTCAGGGGAGAAGAAGGAAATAGATGGAAGGGGGGAGAAGCGGCTGGGTAACCCCCCTCCTCGCTTTTCCTCATCTCTCCCCCCCCCCGCCTTCTGCGAACTGCCTCCCATTAGCCGCAGAAGTTCACAAAGGAGCGAGACATAAAGAGAAGGGAGATCGAGGTTTCCGAGAAAAGGGAAAGGCGAAAATAGCGAGGTAGAGATTAAAAAAAAAAAATCGTCGCAACCGAGGGACCCACCGATCGGCTGGGAAGCTGGTGGTATCCGGCCGGGGAAGAGGAGGGGAAGGAAGGGAGAGGGAGAAAAGAGGGCTTTAAAAAACTGGAAGGCAAAAGCTGTTGGGGAGGAAGTGTAAGCCGAGAGGGAGGCTGGGGGAGGGGAGAGAGCGCCATCTTTTCATGTCACAGTCACAGAGACAGCACTGGGCTCGGCCACAGCGTCTCTGTTTCTTTTTAACAGCGGAAAACGTGCGATTAGCAGGCAGACGGGCGGAGACTACCAGCCCTGCGCACACACACAGCCCGCAGCTCTGTCTCCGTGCCGTGTAATGCCAGCGCTCAGCCCTCCTGCACCCCCTCATTAAAAACCCGGAGATTTCCTCCTCCGCTCTCCGAGGAAAACAACGCCTGCCACCGCCTGAACCCGGGCAGCGCCGCCCGCCCGGGGGCCGCCCGGGGGCCCCGCGGCGCTGCCCGGCCCGGCCCTGCCCGGCGGGCTTCGCGATCCCCACCGCTCGGCCCCTGCTTCCCCCCGGGAGGCTGATGCTCTCTCCCCATCCCTGGGGGCCGCCCCCAGGGGGGCGCGCGGGGCGCGGGGGGGGCTGGCTGCAGCCCTTCCCCGCGTCTCTGGAGGCTGCTGCTCCCTTCGCGCCCTCTCTTATTCCATGCCGAGGGCGAGGGTGGGGTGCGCTGAGCCGAAGCTCCCCGCACTGAGGACGGCTGTGGGGAGCCCCGCGGGATCCCCCGGGACACGGCGATGCCGCGGCGGAGCCGGGCACCGCCGGCTACGGCCCCATGAACGGCGCTTTATTCCGGAGCGCTCAAACCCCTCATTGTGTTTGGCAGAATCACCTGCCTCCTCCGGAGCCGGGCGATTAATTTAATGCGATACAGAGCGCGCTCCGTCCCGGCCTCTCCTCGGCGGGGAGATCTCCGCCGGGCGCTCTCCCCGCAGCCGCGTCGCGGAGGAGTGGCACGGCACGGCGGGGCACGGCACCGAGCGGCACGACACAGTAGGCTGGCATCCTCCGAGCACCGGCTCTCCCGGAGGCGCCCGGGGAAACCTTCCCCGCCCGGTAGTGGCCGCGGCGGCAGCTCCGATCGGAGTTACACAAGCAGCCACCGCAGAGACCTGCTCGGTGCCCAGGGGGGGCTGCGAGGCGGGCGGGGGCCGAGCCGTGCCTGGCGAGGGGATTTGCTGGGTCGTTGGCTGCGCCTGGGGAAAGGCGGGCGGGTGGGGGGGGTTGGCTGCGCCTAGCGATGTGGGATTTGAGAGGGAAGGGGAGGGGGTAGCTGGGCTCAGTGGAGGGAGGGGGGACTGGCTGCCGCGACTGCTGGGGACGGCGGCTGTTATTATTGTTATTACTGTTATTGTTATTTTTAGGGGGCGGCGGTGGCTGGGAGCGGGGGGGGGGGCTGGTGCGGGCTGCGCTCGGCGGGGGGTGATGAGGAAGGGGGGCCGCCGGCTGCGCCCGCGGAGGGGGCATGAGGTGAGGGCGGTGGGAGAAGCGTCTCCTCTGTTTCTAATAAAGGAAACGACTTTTATTGAACGATAAATGCAGGGGAACGAAAGTCGTGTGGGTGCGCCTGGTGGGGGCGATTGATTTGGCGGTAGGGGAGGCGGCTCCCCGTGCCGGCGCGGGGTGTTTGGGGCAGGGGGCGCGGGACGGTGAGAGGCCGGCTGGCCTCGGCTGCTTCTGCCCGAGGAGGATCTCGGGGAGGGGGTCTTGCCTGCCCCGGTGGAAGGGAGTGAGAACTGACCCTGTTTGTGGAGGGGCTGGAGAGGAGGAGAGCGGGATGCTCGCGGTGGGGGGTCCGGAGCGGGGGGGGGCGTAGGCCGCGGGGTGGTTCCGCCTGCCCCTCTCGGGCAGGGGGGGGCTGAGGGGGAGGTGTCGGCTGCGCCTTGCCAGTTGAGATTTGATAGGGGCGGTAGGAGACACGTCTCCTGTTTCTAATAAAGGAATCGGCTTTTATTGAAGGATAAATGCAGAGAACCAAAGTCGTGTGGGCTGCAGCCGCCGAGCTTCGTTAGCTGCCGATGTGACTGTGAAGATAAAACGCTCCACAATAAGTCGAGCGCGAAGAGCGCCGGGGATGGGGATGCGCATTCCCCGCTGGCCCCAGCCCCGGCCCCGGCTTTCCTCCCCCACCGTGCCCCCCGCCCTCGGCCTCGGCCCCGACCCCGCGGCGGAAGGTGCCCGGGAAGCCTCAGACCGTGCTAACGGCTCGGCCTTGGGACTTTGCCAAGTTTCTCTGACTTAGGGGAACTCTGGGGATGAGTAATCGCGCTAGGCTGGGGCTTGGGAGGGTGTTCGTTTTTTTTTTTTTCGCTCGTTCTCTCTCTTCTTTTTTCCCCTTGTCATCAGCTGCTGACCCACTCACTTCGAGAGCACGGCACCGACTGTTTTCTGAGAAAGGGCGGCGGGAGGAGACGGGGGATGTGTCGAGCCCGGGGAAGTCCCCCCCACCGTCTCGGCTCCCCGCCGAGCCACCCCGGCTCCATTCTGGCCCCGAGCACGTTTGGACTACGCGGGGTCCCCACCATCCCGGCTTCCATGCAGGGTCCTGGATCTGGCTTTGCCGGGGGACAAAGGGACGCACGCAGGTCCGCGCCATACATTGTCCACTGCTTCGCATGGAGGCCTGAGCGGAGGTTTCCCAGGGCAGCGAGGACACGGCGTAGCTGTGCCTTGCCCTCGAGGAGGTATCGGGAAGCCTTTTCTACTCGGCATCTCGGCTTATCGCAGGTGGCGACGGCTCAAGGACGGCAGGGGGAAACGCTGAGCCTGAGGGGAGGCCCCCGGGGATAGGAAGGCAGCGCGTAGCACCGTGGCGGCGGTCGTGGGTGCGCTGAGCCCTGCTGCCCGGCGGCTGAGGAGGAGCGGTGCCCATATCCTGCCGGCGAGCTCCGTAGCGGGTGCGGAGGGGCCTTGCCCGGTGCCGCTCAGGGCAGGGCCGCCGCCGTGTGCCGTGCCCTGAGCGGCCTCCGCCAGTGCCTGCCGGGCGGCGGCTAGCGGGGGCATCCGCAGAGTAGGAAGAGGCCGGAGGAGCTGAGGGGGTGGACGGGGAGGAAGCCGAAGCCACTCGACGCCGAGCGCGGCCGCCGACGGCGGATCCTGTAGCTTGGCTGGGGGTGATGCCGTCGGGGGTGCTGCGGCGAAACGACCTGGAAAAGCCAGCCCGGGTTTCACTCTGTCTCACCCGCTGCCGCGTGTGGTGCCTGCGTGGGGCTCTTCCCAGCGGAGCTCCCTGCTCGTTTTACACGCAGCGAGGGGCCAGTGAGGCGGACTGCGTCCCCCGCCTGAGACTGCGGTGTAGGCCGGGCACAGCCGGGGAGCTCCGCGGAGCGGGGCGCGCTGCTAATCTCGGCGCCTGGCGGGTTTCAGTCCTCTGATTACCTGCGTGATTTGGCTTCCGAGAGGCGCGCTAGGAAGCAACTGCTGTCCTGGTTTGGGTACTGGGGCGGCGGGGGGACACGACATAGGCAGATGAAGTGAGGACGGGGTTTTATATGGTATTTCTGAACGGAAAATACTTTTATTTTCCCTTGGTTTTTTGAAGCTGCTTTCGAAATGAACATTTTATGCGATAAGAGATGACCGATCAGAATCGCTGGGGGGAGGTTGTAAGCAGACGTTTTGCCCCAGCTTACTGTTATCTTATCTTTCACACTTGCAGGGCGAAAAAGTGGCTTATCTTTATACCCACCCCCCTCTCGCCTTAATTGCTAAAAACACTGTGAAGTGTTAAGTACAGAACTAAAGAATCTCTCCGCGTGTCTGCCATGGGAGTGAAGAAAAAAAAAAATCCGATTTGAAAAATTAGGGGCTTTTCTCTGGAAAAGTACACACGTGTACACACCGAGAGCCCCTCCCTGCCCCCGCTCCGCTGCCGCTTTGATGTTGCAGGCTCTCATTTCATATGTATGCACCCCGACGAGCCACCCGCCGCTGCCGGGCTTCCAGCCGTGGCGCAAATCCCGCTCCGCACACAAGCGAGCCTGGGGGCCGCGCCGCGGGGCGCGGACGCGGAGGGCGGCAGAGGCCTCCGCTGTCACCGCTGGGGCGGAGTGAATAACCCCAGTGTTTATGAACCCGGGCGCAGAATTGGTATTCAGCGCCGAGGCACGGCATCGTCTCCTCGTTTTCTCTCCCCACCCCCTCCGAAACAAAACACAACACAAAAACAAAACCAGGAGGACGGAGGTGATTCATCGACTGTATCCAATTATTAACATACAAGCTGTAGTCTGCACAAACACACCTTCAAACCATGGCGGTTCCCCGGCCGCCGTATTATATTTAAACTCGGGAGCGTGGTAGCAGCCGTGCCTCCGCCGAGCCGCCGCTTGCTGCCGCTCCTCCCAGGCCATCAAGGGACGGCGACGGGTCGCAGCCTGCGTCCCCCGGGGCTGAGGGACCCCACCGGGAAAAAGGAGTGCAGCGCTCGACTAACGTGCATCGCATTCAAAGGCGAAGACTAAACCTCAGCCGCACCGGTCTCCGGCCGCGGCCGGGTTTTTGTCTGCGGCTTCTGTCCTCCACCGGCGTCCTCCCCGCCGAGCCCCGCCGCGCGCGCTGCCCGCTGCCCCCCGCCGGGCAGGGGGAGGCGAGGAGAGCGACAACCTCGCCGGGGCTATTTTTACTCCTCTCTTTAGACTTGTGCGGCGCACGCCCCCTCCCCTGCAGGGCCTTGCCTGGCGGCTGCATCTCCCTGCTGGCAGGAGCAGCGGTCGGGCCTGCCGGCGACCCTCCTTTCACCTCCTGCCCGGCCGGCCCATCCGCGCCACCACCGGCAGGGTCCCCGCGGCAGCCCTTTGCCCAAGGGGAGACAGTGCCGGGGCGAGGCAGGGGGTGACAGGCGCGCCGCCAGCCGACAAAATGGCCGAGGTATGCAAGTGTAGGGGGCAGCTTGCAGCGGGGCTGCCGCCCCTCTTCCCCCGCCCGGAGCACAGGCTGTACCTCCAACCCGTCTCCCGCGGCCGCCCCGGTGGGCTCGGCGTAACGCCTTCCGCACCGAGCTGCGCCCGGTGAGGGCTTCGCCCGGCCGCAGCTACAGGCGGCCGTCGGCAGGCCGAGCTTTCCAGCTGGGGGCTGGCCGAGTCCTGCGTGTGTTTATGTGCCTGTCCCTCCTGGGTTGTCCGTTCCAGACGGCAAACGGGGCCGGGAGGACCGCGAGCATCTCCGCTCTTTTGTCGAGCGGGGAAAGGGTGCGGAGCAAGCAAACACAACTGGAGAGATTTGTCATCCGCCTTTGTAAGAAAGATAGCGGCGCTTAGTCCGTGAACCGAGAGCGTCTCTGGCCCTTCTGGGGAAAAGGAGAGAAAATAATGGATATCCTGTCAACAGAGTGGCCCTGAACTACGAAGTAAAATTATAGTACTTGTGCTATGCAAAACCCCCTTGATTGCACGAGGAGTTTCTATGCGGTGTAACCATATGCTGGCATCGTGTCAGGTCTGAAAGCGCTGCAGACCCTGTATAACGCCAATTGAGGCTTGTCTTGTTTTGTTATTCAGATTTCTACACTTCCATTAAAAACAGCCTTACAATAAGAAATGATAAAGGTCTGATTTAAGACACACTCAAGCAGGGCAATTCAGAGCTTAGGACAGTGATCTGTTATTTATAGGCTTTTCCTAGCACTCATCGCCAGGCTGTCTGAGCACCTCGCTTGCATTAATTCATTTTACCTTCGCAGCGCCCATCTCCCCTCTTTTGTATTTCCTCTGCCCGGGAAGACCCGCGTGCTCCGGTTGCCATTTGGTGGGCAGGGGAGCGGGAGTTGGAGTGGGCCGGCCTCGTCGCTTCTGGTCTTTAACCCCCAACTTTCGGAGATGTGCGAGCCGGGGGCGGAGAGAGGGGGGAGGCTTCCAATTAGAGCCGGCGCTGGAGGTAAATGAGAGCCGGCGTAAAGCCATCCCACTTGGAAGCCTCCTGCGAGAAGCCCATTCTGCCATTAACAATGGATTTGTCTTTACGAGGAGGTTAAGTACTTAGAATTATCGGAGCAGCCGTTTTTGCGAGCGCATCCTCGCCCGGCTCCGCAGCAGCAGCAGCAGCAGGGCTGAGCCCCGAGCATCTGTGCGCGGAGCCCCCTCCCGCCGCTCCCGGGGAGAGAGCAGTGTGCAGCGGCCTGACCCGGGGGTCAGCTCCCTTCGGGGCGTGTGGGAGAGGGGGAGGCGGCCCAGTAATCCGCAAAGCAAGATCATGCTCTTGAATTTTCCGGGGTTAGCTCGGCGGTGCTCGCCGCACCCGCGGCAGGCGAAGGCGGCGCGCAGCCGGGCCGAGCCAGGCCGCGAGAGGAGCGAACTGAAGCCCCAATGTCTTCGCCGGGAGCCGCCAGCCTCCCGCTGCAAAGCTCGGGGACCCGGGGAACAAAAAAGGCACAGAGGCGAACAAGCGCGGGTCTGTTCCTCCGCGCCACGGAGGAAACTGCGTTCACAAAGAAAGTTTAACTGCTGTTAAAAAGAAAAGTGGAGCGAGTTTACCCCTATTTCTCGAAGTCATTAGTTAAAAAAAAAAAAAATAAACACAACAACCCCAACCATCAAGCCCCATGCTGTAGGCGCACACATGTGATCCGGAGTTTGCAGCCCGGGGGAAGGGAAGCGGGCGACTTTTGTGATGTAAGTGCGGGCCGATAGCACCGCGGATCCAGACTTGCGGGAAGAGACAAAGCCCAGATCCATGCAGCCCTGAAGCCGCGGCTGCGGCCACCTCGCCGGGAGACGGGCTAGTTCTGATTTTCTACCGAAAGGAACAATTTTAATGAGGTTTTCCGTAGGAAAGGGAGGAGAAAAAAAAAGAAGAGAGGCCTTTCCTCCAGCTGTGTGTCTGTAACTCACGTGTGTTCAGTCTAATAACTTTTAATGTCTAGCTCTAAAACATCTTTATAAAAAATAGCTTTACAGCGTAATAGGCCAGGTGTCCTTCTGCGTGTTATCAGAGATTAAAAAAGCGTGTGGGACGCTTTTCAGATGCGTGGACTGCCGCGCCGGGAATAAATCAGGCCGGCGCCCCGAGACCGCAGTCTGGCTGCTGCGCTCCGTGGCTCCCCGTGCTCCCCTGCGAGGAAGCCGAGCTGGAGTTTCGGTTTTCAGACGGTGGATATTTCACTTCTGCTTTGAGACGGGCGAGTTTTTGAAGAGCGACATAGCAAACACCCAAAGCCCGTGATGGCACTTCCATGAAATACCAACCCGCTGGCCGTGACCCGGCTGCGTGTGTATGTGTGTGCGCTGTGTCCTCCTTCCGAGCAGCTGGCAATCCCTGCCTTTTCTCGAGACATCGCTTAGATTCTCGATTAAAAACTTATGGGCGTTTTTTTGTTGGGAAGGGGCGCTTTGGTAGAGACCACTTTCGGGAACTCCTGCTTCCCATCCTCGGAGATAAGCAGCAGCGGCGGTCCTATTCTGGTGCTGCTGAATGCTCGTCACCCTGCTTGCTGCTTGTGCGCTCTCGGCGGGGAAAGCCCCCGTCTCCCCTGCTTTTTCGTGCAGCCTCTTGGACGTGGCGATTAAAAATCCCCCCAGGGGCGAACTGTCCGCGTTAATCGCCTGGCGTTTGGCTGGCGGTCGCTCCCACACGGAGCGGCGGCGAGAAGGGCTCGATGCGACGCCGAGGTGGCAAAACTCCCGTTTCCCCGGGAAGGCGCCCGGCGGTGCGGGGGAGCTATGGGTCCGCGGGCCCGCCGGGTCCGCCCTGGGGCCGCCCCGGGATCCTCCACACCACGGGCTCCATGGGAGCAAACCAAGGAGTATCGGCGAGGCTGGGCGTTGTGAACGTGAAATTTACGAGTCGAGCTCGCCGAGCCAAAAGTTGCCTTGCCAAAGTAAATAGATGCAGCCGATAACTACCAACCCGGAGATTAAAGGGCTCCTCAATCCGGGCAGAAATCTTAAAGCAGCCGTAGAAATGCCAGCGAGGGAAACGGCACTTCAGTCGCCACCCCACCCCGGGTTGCCACACCGCTCACACGCGGTAAAAAACCCGTAAAGGGCTGCCAAAGCCGGATCAGGCGAAAACGCGCTTTAATAAGCGCCCCCTCCCCCCCCGCCCCGCGCAATGCAGACGTTGACAAACGAGTGGCTTTTTTCCATCCCGATTCACAGCTTGGAGAAGGGGACCGCGGGGAAAGCGCAAATCAGCGCGTCCGATCCGCGGACCCCACGAAGTTGAAGGCGGCGGGTGGGACCAGAGAAGGGCCCCGGGGGGACCCCCTCCACGGGTGGGAGGCTGAGAGCGACAGGGTCCGTGCGCGCTGTGACCTGTGCGGGGGGGTTAGGACGGCTGCGAGCCCTCGGTTGTGTCCTGGGGCGGTGGGGATGCCCTTGCGCGACGGGGGAAACCCGGAACCGGCGGGTCTGGCTGGGGGCGCGGGCTGCACCGCCGAAGGGGCATTCCGGGTGCCGCGGTGCGGCGGGGCGCGCTAGGGGGATTGAGGCGGGAGGAACGGGTGCGTCCAGCGGAGGGGCCAGGGGATAGCGGGGGGCGGCAGCGCGGCGCGACCTGCTGCGGAGCCTCTCAGCGATGTCTGGCAGCGCCGCCGCCGCTGCCGCCGGGGTTTTGACAGCTTGGCGGAGCGGAGTGAGCGGAGCTTTATGGTAATTGCGGTTCTCCACTGGCCTTCTGGGTAGCGAGCGAGGGGAGTATCGGCGGGGCGGGGGGGCGGCTTTCCTCTCCTTGTCGGCCGGGGAGCGCGGGAGCGCGGAGTCCCCCCAGAGCGCCGCAGCTTGGCAGAGACCTGTGCCAGCCGCGGGGAGCGGGCGAGGCGAGGGGCCGGCGGTGCGGCGGGGGTGGGTAAATCAATTAGTCAGGGCAAGGGGAGGGAGCGGGCGAGCGCCCGGGCGAGCCCAGCCTGGGTAGGGAAACGCAGCCAGGGAAGGGGGAAACTTGCACAGGGAAAAAGCGGTGGCGGCGCTGCTGCTGCCGCCGCTGCTGCTGACGGCGGCTCCCTCGGTGCAGCGCTTGCCCGGGGGGAGGGGAAGGGAGGGGAGGCGGTGGCTGGAGGAGGAGGAGGAGGGAGAGAGGGAGGGGGGATGCGAAGGGAGCGCAGCGTGCAGCAGACGGAGCCTGGTCTCCCAGCGGCAAGGTGAGGAAGAGCGGCTTTCCCGGCGGACTGAAGAGGGGAGGGGGGGGGGGAAGAGGAAGAAAAAGAGAGAGAGAGGAGGAGAAGAGGAGGAGGAGAATTAAATCCCCAGCCACACACACACAAAGCCGCGGCGGCCAGGGCACGGGAGACGGCGGCGCGGGCGAGATGTGGGGAACGCCGCGCTCGCCAGCGCAGGAACTTCGCCCGGAGCAAGCCAGCAACATGGCGCTGCCAAACCAGAGCCGGCAGCCGGAATGAGCATCGCGGGCTGCCGCTCTCGCTCCCGCCGCTGAGCCCAGACGAGCCGAGAAGTAAAGCCCTTCCCGCGGGCACCTGCCCCGTCGGCGCAGGCGGCGGCCGCGCTCCTGCTCCCTGCGCCCTGCAGCTCCCTGCCTTCTCGCACCCTTCCGCGTCGGGGCAAGACGCGGCACACGCACCTACGGAGAAGGGGAGAGGGATCGGGAAACTTTTCTCGCCCCCCCCCCCCCAGCCCCGACGGGGCTGCCCTTCCCGTGAGAGCCGCAGGGCGAGGCGACGGTGTGGGGACCCGCGGCGCGGCAGGAAGGTCAGTGCTCCGCTCCGCGAACAGCTCCCGTGCGGAAGCACCGCCGCCGCCGGGTCCCATGGTGACGGGGTGGCCGCGGGGCTCCACTCGCCCCGCCGCTGGGACGGCAGCGCGGCGGCGCCTCCGCTGAAAGTTACGGCACGGGGCATCGGGAGTTGAGCAGGGGTGGCGGGCAGGCGGCGGGAGGAGAGGGGTCTCCCTGTGCGCCTCCGGAGCAGCGGTGGTAGAGGGGAAGTTTGGAGGCAGTTGCTTGTAAAGATGCCTGTTTGGGGCGGTGGAGGCGGAGTGGGGGGAAAGCTGCCGGTCGCGCTGTTGGCTCCAGCGCGCCTGTGAGGAGTAGTGATGGTGATCCCGTCGTCTCGCATTTTGCGATCGGGAAAGCACCGGGGCAGCGGCGGTGCGGGGCTTCCGCGGGACGGGGCGAGCGAGGAGCGGCGCTGCCGACCCGCGGAGCGAGGACGGCTGCCGCGGCGGGCGGGCTGTGCTCCGCGCTCCCCGCCGAGAGGAGGGGACGGCGGGCAGGTGGGCGGCGGGGAGAGCCCGCTGCGGGCTGCGTTTCCCTCGCCGAGAGAGCCCGGGGCGCCGCTCCCCCCCGCTTCCCTCCGCCCCGGCAGGGCGGGCGCCGCCGCGCACGTGGGGCAGGGCGGCCCGGGGTTTTCCCGTGCGCGGAGCTGTGCTGGCGTGAGGTCCGGCGCGACACGGAAGTGTAGTCAGCCCTAAAATGTAGTTTGGAGTTGGAGAGCGAGCCGGAGGGAGGCTCGGGGCTTGCCATCAAAGGGCCGGCCGTACGGAGACGGCCAGGCAGGGAGGCAGCGGAGGCTGCTTTGTGAAGCCGGGGCCAAGTGGGGCGGCTCTGCGCAGCATATGAGGCATGCATTTGATGTTCGTGGAGCGAGTCCGGGGGCGAGGGCTGCGGAGCGTTCGCGTTCCTCTTTCTTTCTCGATGTGTGTGTGTGGTGTTTTTTGGTGCTCTTTTTTTTTTTTTCCCCCCTCTCTCTCGCTTACGCGATGTCTGTCGGATCCCGGGTTTGGTGATTGCGGAGGGGGAGGCGAAGAGCACGTCCCCCCCTCCCCACGACCAAAAAAAAAAAAAAAAAAGGAAAACCTGACGGTAGTGAGTGGTGTAAAACTGACAAAGTGTGGTGACTGGCTTTAATGGTATCGCCTCGGAGCTCCTCGCAGCATTAATTCCCACTAATGAATCTTTTCCAGAAACTCCGTTCATTGCTTTCATCTGCTCTTTGGGGCCTGCAGCTTTTGTATTCGCGTTTGTATTAAAAGGGGGGGGACGGGGGCAGTAGGAGCCCAGCCCGCACAACGTAGCCCCGTAGCAAAGCCCGGATTTTCCAAAGGTTTCCATTAACTTTTTTTTTTCTTTTTCCCCCGCCCCCTCCCCGCGGCTCTACCGCAGGGGGCGGCTCGGGAGAGACGTGCCCCTCCAGGGCCGCTTGGGAACAAAGCTGGGGGCGAGAGCGGGCGGGCGGTGCAGGGTCTTGCCCCCCGGGGCAGCGCCTGCACCCCCGCTGGCTCCGCCGCGCCTGGTTCGCCGCCGCCTGCACTGCGCCCTCCCCGCCCGCGCTTTTCCCGCAGCTTTGTGCCCGCCGAGCCCGGCGTACCGCTTCCTCCGGCCACCGCTCTCACCTAATTTCGTCCCTGAGACGCTGGTACTTGCCTATCTGTCTAGAGCCCGGAGCCGTCGCGCTTGCGACACACCGATTCATTTCCTTTCGGTTCTGCTGTCGGAGCCGCTGGGTGTTGTTTTGTTGGTGTTTTTTTTTTTTTTTTTTTCCCCAGAGGTAGCCAGCGCAGCGCTAACTCTAATTGCTTTTAGGAGGATTAGGAACAAATTCCTTTTCCATCTCCCCCCCGCCCCGCGTCGCCTGCCCCCTTGTACCCCCCCGGGTTGCCTTCGCGCGCCGGGGCTGCAGTTTATCCCTGGTGCAGTTCTTTGAATTGCTGTCACAAATAGGTGACTCAGAGTTAATTAGGAAGTATGCATCGGATCAATGGGCTGCACAGCTCATTAGTTATTCCCCAGCCTTTTGCAGCGTTGGACCTCCGGCTCCTCGCCTCGTATATACCCCTTTAATACGCAACCCGGAGGGCTGGCAGGGATCAGGGAGCACTTCGGGTGAGGGGGGCTGGGTGCGAAGGGGCGTGATGAATACGGACATTGAAGTTTCCAGGTTGGGAGGTTGCCTGTGGACTAGCGGCAGGGTCCCTCTCGCTCCCCCCGCCCCTCCCGTCCCGGTTATCAAACCTGCCTCCCCAAATGGGCGTGGAGGGCCCTCGCCCACCCCGAGACCGGAGGGACGAGCCCGGAATGTTACCAAAAACAAACAGGCACCAAAAAAAAAAGTGTGTGTGTGTTTATTGGAGCGTACGCTGAGAGAGCAGACAAAATCTCATTTGTCAGGCATGAAGGTGGGCTGTGTGGAAGGCTATAAATATACCGAGGAGGCTTGTATCGCGGTCACTTTTCTGTTCTTCACCATTTCTAAGGTGAGTGGCGGAGGCTGAGGGACCGGGCAGGGGCTTCTCCTGGTATTGTTTGTCCGTCTGTGATAGATCGGTCTAGACAGCCGCTCAGGCTCCCTGCGAGCTCAGGAACCGGAGCCTGAAAGGGAGAGTGGGGGAGTCGGAGAGGAAAAGGTCACAGCGATTTTTTTTTTTTTTGGTGGCTATGGTTGTTAACCCTTAAAACCAAGAGAGGATCGCGGCTGGCTACTCCGGCCTGGAAGGGTGCGAGAGCAGCAGCGGTTGCGGGGAGGACGGGGCAGCGCACCTCGAGCCCCCGGCGCTGCTCCCTCCATCTAATGGCTTTATAAAAGCTGTTTCCCACAACAGGAAAAGAGTTCACGAGGCGAACGCCAGATTATTTCGTTCCCTGGAGTTTCCTCTCCCTGGAAACTCCGCGGAACGCTTGGAGCCAGGGTCGGGCGGTCGTGGCGCCAGGGAAGCCTCCGCAGCCCCTCGGGCTTGGGGGCGGCGGGGCCCCGGGGGTGTCCGAGCTCCGGCAGCGGGCGGGCTCCCGGCGGCTCTCCGGCTCCCCCGGCCGCACCGTGCCCCCCATCCCCGCGGGTTGCAGTGGAAACCCCGCGGCGGAGGTTCCTGACACCACGAGGGGAGCGAGTTTCCGCGGCCGCTTTCAGGTCCCGTCAACTTATGCAGCTCGGCACCCTTCGCCCCACGGGGCTGCGTGCGTGTTCACAGCGTGGGGCAGCCTCCCGCTCGTGTCTGTGCACGCAGAAGCCGGGTGTACCTGCCTCGGGGTGTTTGGAAGCCCATGGGGGTACGCACAGCTCGTGGAGCGCAAGGGCTGGTGGAGAGCGGGGTCTGCGTTAGGGCTCGGGTGGGCCGGGGGTTATTTGCAGCTCCTGCGCGCGTGTGTGCTTGCTTTTGTACCGAGATGTCCTCGGTGGATGAGATGCTGCGCTGATCGTGGCGTGCAAGCCTGGGCGGTACAGATTAAAAGCAGTTAAGGCTTTAGAGCGATAGATAAAAGCTGGTTTTGTTGGATTCGCCTGCAGCGCAGACCATTCCCATTCCTCTTTGTCTGAGCCCCAGTTCCGGGCGCTACAGCCTCATTGGAAATGCTCCCGAGCAGTCCGCGCAGCCAGGGCAGCAGGCAGCTCAGCGCTTATTTACACGTCACATCTAAATACATCTCTAATTAGATAGAAGCAACGCCGGAAATGGCAGATTTGTTGCATATCTAATAGAGACCAGTGCAAACAGACTCAGCAGGGTTTCCCTCTCTTCCCCCCCCCAAAAAAAAGACCAGCAAGACCAAGCTAGTAATCCGAGACTGAACAGAAATGACTTCTCTCATTTGAGTGCATTATGAACCACATTGGCAAATGTCTCTATTCTAATATTTAAAGCAATACTTAGGATGTGTGAACTGAATGCCCAAATATGGACTGGGTCTTGAAACAATGCTGGTGCCTTGGCTTTATTCCTGTGCTGGTGGACAATCCAGGCTCCGTGTCACGCACTGTATCATATCTGCCCTTACCAGGATGTGCCAAGAGCTGCAGCTTCTCAAGCAGTTCAAAATTATTGTCCCTTTTCCCTCCTGTTCCCCCACCCCATGATGATTGAGGTTTTTTTAAGGTTGATGAAGAACCCAGGGTCCACCTAACAGGGATGCCAGGGGCAAGACAACTGAGCTCCAGGGGCTCCTGTACAGTCCATGCAAGCTGACTTTGTGGATCTGTGCAGCTGTGAGACCACACAAAGTTGTTGACATGCTTTTAGGTCTCCGTGTGCGGAGAAAATGGACCCAGATCACCACAGCCCAAAATAATGAATGCTGTGCATACCAAAGTAGTTTTAGCAATCTGTGGCTGTCTTTTAAAAGGTCTCTCAACTTTGACCGGTGAGTGGCCCCTGCAAAGACAGGCAAAAGGCCTGCTCTGGCTCAGGTTGTAGCTCTAGCAGCCACGTTGTCCTGTTGCCCTGAGAGTAAATGTGGCTTGGAGTAAATTGGTGCTTGGCGTGGAGAAGTGGGCTCTGATTTCTGCACGTCTTGACAAAGGTGTGGGCTGTTGCTGGGACTTGGCAGTGTAGTTGAGTTGCACAGGTGATATGCGATACGCTATCTTTCCCCCAAACACCGCACTAGATCACATTTTAGTGTGGGCTTAGAAAGAGCAACATGAAGCCGAGCTTATATACTTCCTCCTTAGGCTGATGTCGCTTTAGAAATAATTGATGGCCAGATCGGGCCTGATCCCCTCTTTTTCTTGGTTTTGCAATTCCCTGAGCGGCAGAGGTGAGCTGGCTGGCTGGGGAGAGCCAGGCTAACCCCGTTTAACTCTGGCGGGCAGCTCTGGCTCTGTGTCTGCATGCGGGAGGCCTGGGCTGCAGGCAGGGGGAGTTCCCGTGGCCCTGAGCAGCTCCCGTTAATCCTCCTGTCCTTTCTGGGAACGGGCTTATGGCGGTCGCTGCTCCCAAGCGACCTTTCCCTCCGACCCGACCCCCTCAGGTCCTGAGACTGTGGCGGACAGGGGCATCTCTCCCGGGGGAGCATGTATTTCGTGGGGGTTTCTCCGGAGCAGGCAGCCGGCATGCCTTTGAATAGCTGAACAGGCAAGGTGGAGACGGAAAGGAGGAGGCCGAGAACTCGTTGCAAATGTGGATTTAGGAAAGTTCTGCCGCTTTCCAGCAGGGAATTAATTTTTCCTTGTTTGCTGGACAGCAGTTCTTGGCCGAGTGGAGGTTTTTTTCCCGTTCCTCTCTTCCACTGCTGGGAAAGTTAGTGAGTGAGAGCATGCTTCAGTACTTGCCTGCTTGTTTTCCTAAACCGTTTGAATTATTTGAGACTCCTTCCCTGTGCAAATAGGTGCTCATCTCACCCCAAACCTGCCTCGTGAGCTAATAGATTCCGTGCCGTGTGATTAGACATGCAAGGAAGTCCTCTTGGAGAAGATCCTGACAGCATGAAATATAATTTGTGATCTGAAAGACAGTTTCCAGTATAATCTCATTATGCACCACAGACTCCCGGTGTTATTTTGTAGAAGGCGGACAATGATCAATTTACATTGACCTGGGGCTGGGCGAGCTTTTAGATGGTAATTGCCATATTGATTTGCATGCAAAAAGAAGACCTGCTAAAATTAAAGACCGGAAGCTAAATTAAACTAAATTTATTGTCTAGGTGCAAACTAAAAGACTTGTTAAAGTCTAGGCTAGACTTGGAAAGCTATGAAGTTCTGAGAAAAAATGTTCTCATCCCGATCACTTTGGAAAATGAATCTACATGACGGAGATGAGCGCTGCAAAGACCCTATTGTGAGCGGAGGCACACAAGCTGGGGCTGTTCCGTGTAAGCCCCGACTCTCTAAACAATCGGAGAATAAAATATCTCCTCTGTCCAATGAAAATCTCCGCCTGAATGTTGGGATTGTCGTGCTAAGGAAAACAAAGCTTTATTTGGATAAGACAATTAAAGTGGAAAGCGCAGAATCCACCAGCCACACTGGGAATGGCTCGTATAAAGAGCTGAGTGTGTTCAATAGAGCGCTGGGGAAAGGGGGAGGCTCAGGGCTGCGCTCCGCGGCTGAGCCGGCACGGGGAAAGCCTGGCATTGTGCTTCCTCTGCCTGCTCCTCGGCCAGGAGGGGTGAGAGCGCTCCCAGCCAAATGCGCTCGCCTTTCCATTGCTCCTGCTGCTCTCAAAGCAATCTGCCACGGCCGGGAGCTGCACCGGCGCAGCTCTGCGCAGGGTCGTTCCCTGTGCACCTCCAGACAGCCCGTGGTGGGTTGCAGTATGCCAGCACTGCCAGCCAGCCTGTTCTTTCTCAGTGCGTGTTTTGTTTTTCATTTTCAGTTGGGGTAGTTCTTGCTCTTTCCCCAGGTGTTCGTTTAACGCTCAGGCATACCTCACCTAGGGGCCTCAGTATTTGCATATTACAAAACATTTGGGCCTGTATCCTCTGTTATAACAGTCGGATCTCCTCCACAGGAGTATCGGAGTCGCTGGTGCCTGGCACAGTTGATAGCAGAGAGAAGTACGCCTGTACTTGCACAGGCAGCAGACCCTGTGCCTGGGTTAGCCCGGTGGCTGTCCTTGTGCTTGCATGGACTGGGTGCCATGAGGCTGCCCGTCCCTCACCTGCTGCTATATTTCCCCGCTGCTCCCCAGGAATGGGGCAGCATTGTGGCCGGGGGTCTCCTGGAGGGGGTGGGAGAGCATTGTGAGGCTCATTTAGCCACAGCTCGAGTATGGCGTTTGCTCATGGTGGCAGGTAGGGAGAGACAAGTGAAATCAAAAGCCTGAGGGGCGTATTCTCAGCTCTCCTTGAAATTCACAGAGAACTTGCTAATAGCAGGAGAAGGGATAGGCAGAGCTCCTCTACTTTCCAAGTGTAAATTCCTTCCCTGAGCCAAACTTTCTCCATGCGAAAGCTTCTGGCTATGGAGAGATCCTACAGGGATCCCTGATCCCCAGGCAATCCCCTTTGCTCCCACGCCCCGGTGTGCTGGGTGGTGCTCTAAGCCTCTCCAGCTTGCCCACAGCAGGAGGAGGCTGAGCTGGGTGTTGAGGGAAGCCCTTCCCACAGGATGCCGTCCTCCCCGGCTCACCTTGCTCTAGCCTGGTAGTGCTCCCTGTGCGGTGTTTTCCTTTCCTCCCGTTTCAGTAGTCAAGCACAAAGCAAATTAGCAAAGCCCCGTGCAGAATTAAGCAGCCCAGTACAAAGTTATGCCGAGCTGCTCCTGGAGGACTTGCTTGCCTTAACCCGGCAGACCTCCGGTGCCGTGCCATGCTTTGCAGTGCCAGGGCAGACCAGAGCCAGCGGGCAGGGGTGGATGCTTCCCAGGGTCTCCACACAGCGGTGGGCGAGGAAATAGCTCTGGCTAAAGTTGTGAGCAGCAGGGGAAGCTGGAACAATACTTGCAAGCAGGAAGTCATCTCCCAGGGTAAATGTTTTAATGGAAGTGTAACCTGGCATTGCACAAAAACCCAACCCAGGGCGGCTGCTGCCAGCTGGGGAGGATGCAGGGTTCGGGGAGATGCGTGGGAGGCGGTGCCGTGCCGTGCTGTGCCAGGGGCGCCCACGGCGGAGCCGTGCGTGTGGAGCCGGGGGCGGCTGCGGTGCGGCCTGCCCTGAGCAGGCGGCTGAAGGTTGTCTTATTTTAGCTACAGAAATATCTCTCTAGATCCGTTACTGTGAGATCTCGTTTGCAATAAACTGTATTGGCTCTCCTCTTTATACAAATTGCTGGTATGAAAGAAAACCCAGCCTATATGCACGGAGGCAGGCATGAGCTAGTGAGATCAGGTTTCCTACTGAGCTCCCGGAGGAGAAGTCAGCATTTGATTGAAGCTACACTTGGTTCTTGGTTCCCAAGGGACAGCAGCCCTGAAACACGAGAGCCCTCCCTCCTTTTTTTCCCCCCTTCGCTCTCTTCTTCCTCTAAAAGCCTTTGTGCTGAAAGAGCCTCAGTAGGCACGAATCGCCAGTCTCTCGCAAGAGTGTGTTGCAGCCTTTGCTGACATTGTTTTGTTAGCAGTGGTTTTTACCAGGCCAGCAGATTTCTAGCTACGTATAGGCAATGAATAGTCGATGATCCTGACCTGTGAGTACGTACTGGCATCATTTGTCGGTGAATCCGATTCGGAAGTCGATTGGAAGGTATCACATTGGTGCAAAGCACCTTACCTGCCTGTGGAGCACTGCCCTTTGGCAGGAGTCAGGCCAAGACGGAGATGTGCTTCCAATAAAATGAGCTATTTTCCGTTGCTGGTGCTGGCTCCCAAACTGCATATAAGCACCTAGAAAGTGCACTTCCAGCTCCTGTGTCCTCTTCAAGAGTTCGTGTGGTACACAAATTTCGTAAAGTTGCTGTGTTGTGGTTTTCCCTTAAAGATGCACAATTTGGGTAGTGCTGGGAGTCAAACTGAGCAAGGAAAGCTTTCCTCGAGTTGATTTATTTCTCCCTCGCTTCTGTTCAGTATATTTCACCTCTCCTATAACTTCGATACCAACAGAAAAATGCTTAAGGGCAGGGAAGGAGGTACGGGGGATTGACACTCAAATTCCAGCTGTGCCCAACAAAAGGCCCGCTGAGAGCGCGCAGCACACTCCTTTGTTGCCAGGTGGTTGTATCGCAAGCAAAGTTGGACTCGTGTTTTAGGTTATTGAGGTGTGTTGTGTGTGTTTTTTTTTTTCTTCCATACGAGGGAAAGGGCTGAAAGCGGAAACTCGTCTCTGCCGGCCGGCTGCGCAGCGAGGCCGGCGCTGCCGCGGGCTGCGAGCGGCGGGGTCATCGCCCGGGGGCAAGGCCGGCGGGGGCGGCCGGCCGCGGCGGAGGGCCCCCCCGGCGGGAGGTTTGCTGCGGTAACAGGTCGGGCGCTGCTGCCGCCAGCCCGGTGCGAGGCGGCAGGGCAGGGGCGGGGAGCCCGGTCTTCCCGGGGACGCGCCGCGGGGGCGAGCTCGCCGTGTGTCGCGGGGCTCTGCGCAGTTGCAGGCGCGGCTTTCCCCGCTGCTGCGGGGTTCCCCCTCGCCCTTTCCAAAAGTCAAACCGAGAGCGGAGCTCAGCTTCGGATAAGGGATTTCGTCGGGCGGGAGTGCGGGCTGCAAACCTCTCTCCGCTGTGGAGGAGAGCCCCTCAGGGCTCGGGACCCCGCTGGCATCGGGTTAGCGGAGCAACCCATCCCCCGGCCGGCAGAATTCCCCCGGAGCAGCGAGGCACCGCCTGACCAACCGCCGGGAACAAGCACGTTTCTGGCCCCGGGGCGGGGGAGGCGGGTAGAGGGTGTTCCTTGTTTCGAGTAAACCAGCTGCAGTAGTTGATGGTAAAGCAATGAAGGCAAGACACAATGCTGCTGTTGTTGGTTTGATCTCGAACTGGGGATTGTTGGTCTGGATTTAACTCTGTGGCGAGGGGGGGAAGGCGAAGGCTGTTTACAGCCAGTGCAAATAATGTGACAGCTGTTGAAGCGCGAAGAGTCCGCGCCTCGCCGGCACTCGCACACAAAAGCTCTCGCTGCGGCCGGAGCAGCCCAGGGGCCGCCCCGCCGCTCCCGGAGGCACCGCCCGCCGCTGCGGGGCCCGGCGGGCATCCCGGGTGGCGGCGGGGCGGCGAGCCCTGCTCCCCTGCCGTGGCGGCGTCGCATGAGCAAACGCGGCTAGGCGGGGAGAAGCCACCCCCCCCGTCTCTCTCCTCCTCCGTTTGATTTATAAGCGCAGGGAAGGGAGGCTGCGGGAGGAGCGGTCGGCTCCGCGCCCGACCCCGACCGGCTTCAGCGCTGGGAAATCCCTCACGGCGGCAGATTTGCGCCGGCCCCCGGTGACTTTGCCGGAGCGGCAGGCAAGGCGTTCCGGCAGCCCCTCGGGAGGAGAGGGCAGCCCTGCTCCGAGGCGGTTCTGGCCTCGGGCAGGGCACGGCGCCGTGGCTGGCTGTGCGGGTTTGCTTCCCGAGCACGTGTTGGTGGTGGAGGAGTTGTTGTTGTCTCTTGAGATGGCAGCGTGCAGCCCCTGGTAACCTGGATGTACAGACACCCTTAGAACAGGTCCTCACTGAAAAACTCCTCCTGCGTAAATAGCCAAAGTGGCTATTTCTCATCAAAGCCTCTGCATCTAAGCCCCTCGGTTTGCATTTTGAGTGTGGGATATAAAATGCTGCCTGTTCTTGACGTTTGCTCCGGTACCCGAAGTACCAGCCCTTTCAGAAGAGCCTCTGGAAAGTCGAGGGAACTTGGAGAACTGGGTTCCGGCCTATATTTGTACCTGACATAGTTTTGCTACCTACAAGAATCGCTATGTTTTATATAGTAAGTGACCTCCACGTACTATTTATTGTCTTTTTGACAAGGTGGCTCTGGGGTGGAAGGCAGGTAGAAGGGGGAGATGCCTATTTTCGCCCCTACCCTCCCTTTTTGCAGTTTTGCTCAGTGGGTTGCCTTATGTATTTCTCTCCAGTCAATCTATTATTTTTTTTCTTTCTCTTTCGGCTTTGACTGTCCCCTTGGTCCTTTATGGATTACGCTGTGCTATTAGTGGCAAAAGTGCGCCAGTATTCAACAATTTTAGCATCAATTCCTATAAAACGGTGTTTTATGTGACATGTGTCATTTTTCTGCAAGAATACTGCTTGTGAAACTAGTTTCGCCTTGGAGCAAAGGCGGAAAGATAAACAAGCCTGCATAGCCAAAACACTGGCAATCTCTGCCTCCTTCCAAATCTTTTAAAGTCACGGAGTAAAATTTTCAGGATTATGCTGCTGCCTCTGAGGAGAGAATGTCGCTGGCGTAAAAAAAAAAAAAAAAAGAAAAAGAAAAAAGCTAATGCAAATTAGAGAAAAATAATTTTCTTTCAGCGATATGCAATGTATTAGTCACTTGTTATCATGCTTAGAGGCAGACCTCATTTGCGCGTCTGCCAACTCGTTCACATCTGCTCAGAGCTGTTCAGGGCATTTTAACCTTGGCGGTGTCGTGTCGTAGTCCCACGGATCAAGAACGAGTAATTAAAGCTCTAAGCAGCAAAAAAATTCATAGCCGCCCATCTGCACGGCAGTTGATTCGCTGCTTTGTTTCGGTGCGGAGCGCCGGGATGGGAAGGCAGGGCCGACGGCGGCCTCAGCGCTGTCCTCCTCTCCGGCTGGGAATCACCGCCACCGGCAACTTTATTCTCCCCCTCCTTTTTTTTTTTTTCCTAAATTTTCTACGGAAAAGCCGAGCCTTGGTGTGTTTTTTTCTTTTTTTTTTTTTCTTTCCCCACTGTTTTCCGGACGGTGAGACGGGTGGTGCGCGCTGCTGGGTGTGCCCGGCCTGGACGTGCGTTTCTTCCAAAGGTCTGGAGAAGGTGATGTGACGCTGGGACACAGAGTTACGGAGACGTTTTCCGAGACGGTTGTAATGCCGCTTTCGGAACCGAGGGCTCGCCAGTGTTTTCCAGAACTGCTCAGGAAAGCCTTTACCATCCGAGAGAAACGTTAGCGCTGTAAACGCAACATAAACTTTGGGGCGAGGCTAATTTTTATGCATTGTTTAACAGAAACCGAGCTGTTTATTTGTTGTTGGGGGGGGGGAAGGGAGGAAAAAGCCCCAACTTCCCAAGCACTTTTTCTTAGATGCGGCCGCCGAAGGTCTCCGTGCACGGGGGGCTGGAGCCGGCCCCGCCGCGGCTGTGCAGACAAAGCCCTGCGGGGAGCGAGAGGTTTGCAGGCCGGCCGCGCTAGGGAAAACGATAGACGGAGGCACCTATGTTTAATATTTAGGTGTTGTGCGCTGGCCATTTGCTGCATGAGGCGCTGAGCCGCCGTCTCCCGGCGGGGATGCCGCGGGGGGGGGGTGAGTTGGGGGGAGCGGACGGAGCCGCTCCCCATCCATCAGCCCCTCGAAGCTGTTGCTCCGTAAATGAGGGAACCACAGGCCCTGTCAGCCGCAATTATGCAAAATGAAGTCGTCCGTGATCAATATCTCCCAACGTCCCCGACGGATGCGTGGGGGGGCCGCCCCCGCCCGGCGTGCCGCGGCGGCTCCGCGCCGTGGAGCGGTGCGCCGGGGTGGCCGGAGGGAAACCAAGGGCGTACGTCCCATTAATCACCCCTCTCCCTCGGGGGTGCGGCGGGGGCTGAGGGAAGGAAACGGGGGCCGTGCTTCGGTATTTCTGCAAGGATAACGTTGCGGAAGTGAGCGCAGCCTTTCGCCCAGCTCTCTCTCGCAGGAGAGCTGGGACTTTCGTATTTAATGTGTGTCTGGGTCGTCCCCCCCCAACCACTTAAATTTCTGGGGATATCGGGGGGCGGGGGGGACGGCGGGGCTCGGAGGAGCTCGGTGAATGGCGAGCCCGTGGCGCTGGGCTCGCCCAGCCTCCCGCGGCCGAACAATGGGGGACGGGGGGGGGTGGGGAAGGGGCTGGCTTGGTGGTATTTTTCTTTTTTTTTCTTTTCCTTCCCTCTCTCTTTTCTTTATATCCCCCTGCTGAAAAGCAAAAGCCACACGGAATAAAGGCAACAATGAAGGGCTCCCGGGATGCCGATTGCGCGGCGGGTTAACGGGGTGGGGGCGCGCAGGCCTGGGCTTTGCTTTCCCTTCCCCACGCCGGGAATGCGGCCTTAAATTACCTGAAATGCACATTTCTGCCCGGCCCGCGGTGCGTGGGGGTGTGTGTGTGTGTCCCTCTCCCGCTGCTGCCGCTGCTCCTCCTTCCCAGCCCGGGCTCGGCTGCTGCGTGTTGTCTCTGGCAGCAGCAGCGGAAACCTCGCTCCCGTGCGTGCGTGTGTGTGTGCGCGAGTGTCTGTGTGTGGGTGTGTGTGCCTCTAAAATGGCGCGGACGGCCTGGGTAGGGAGATGCCGCGGCGGGTGGGCGAGGGAGGGAGGCCGGGCTCTCGCCGGGGGGCCCCGTCTGCGCGGGGGCCCGGGGATATCTGCGGCAGAGCCGGTTTGCCTCTCCCTCTGCCACCTCCTCCTCTGGCAGCCTTGCTCACGGCACGGCCGGAGCGGCGGCAGGCTGAGCTGCCGGGCTGCCCGCCGCGGCGTGCGGGGGAGGAAACCCCTGCCCGCCCCCCCGCAGAGAGCAGCCTGCCCGCCTGCCGCCGCGGCTTGTGCTGGGGAACGGAGGCATCGCCCGCGCCCGGGCGGGCGCCGGTAGCGGCGGTGCGGGGCTGCCGGTGCGGCGGAGGGGATCGGTGTTTCCCGCGAATCCCCGGGAAATCCTTCATGCAACGATGCCTCAAAGTTGGGTACCAGTCTCCTCGCCTCCCCCAGGTGTGTGTGGGGGAGCCTTTACAGTCTCCCTATCGCACGTCTTCGATGCCTTTCAACCGGGGGGCGCGGGGTGGGAATGGGAGCGAAGGCTCTCGCTCTGCGAATGTCCCGTAACCTTCAGGTGTGGGCATTGCCGGGGCAGCCTTGGCCTCGCGGGCTGCCCCACGGAGGCGTGTCTCTGGGGGTCTGGGTCTTCCCCCGGGGCTCCGCGGCAGGCGGTGCCGTTTGGGCTCCGGGGGAAGGCGGCCAGGGTTATTTGAAGGATCGCCAGCCATTTTAACTTTCCCTTATAGGCCTCCTCCCCCGCCCCCTTCCCCAGTTTCTAGGCTTATCATTAATTGAAAACTTTTTTTTTTTTCTTCTCTTTTTGGCTGCCGCCGGCGCTGAGAGCGATGCAGGAATTCGCCTCGCAGCATATGGGAAAGGGGGAAAGCGCCGCTGCCGCTACGGCGCAGCGACTGTCTGTGCGGGGTCCAAGGCGTGACAGACGGCGCGGGGGGGCGGGGGGGAGGGCGCGGGGGCCGAGGCCGCCTCTCCCTCGGGCTGCCTGTGCCGGAGGGGGCCGCCCCCGCCGGAGCCCCGCTGCGGGCGGAGGAGGAGGAGGAGGGGGGGCGTTTCTCCGCCGGGCCGGAGCCAGGCACAGCGCGGCGGCCAGCCCGGAGCGGCCGTGCCCGGCGGCGGGGAGGATGCCCCGAAGGCGCTGGTGCTGGCTCGGCGTCCCCGGTTGTCCTCGGACGGCTCCGCCGCGCCGTGTTTACACGACAGAAAGTCCCGGTCGCCGTCCGACACGTGACGGTGCAGGAGCCGCGGGCGGGGGGGGACGGGACACGGAGGACGACGGGGACGGGCAGGCGGCTGCGGCAGGAGCCTTAAAATAGACGCCGACCCCTTTGCGCTGCCTGCACGCTGCTTAAACCGAAATGCATTACTGTCGTGCATGACTCAATATGTATTTTAAATCGGTTTAGCGATCTCGCTGGCGCATTGTGCTTAGCTTTATGGTTAAATGAAATGCCACACGTCCCGGGTAAAGGTCAAACTTCTTCTCTAATCCGCGGATCCGTGCGGCGGCTACTTAGTCTGGAGCTTCCTCCTCTGGTTTACAAAACGTGTCACTAGCGGTGATGCCGTTTGGAGAGTGCAAAAAATAACCCACCGTGGTGGTTTTTTTTCTTTAAATTGTAACCAACCCTGTTCTTTAAACACTTGCCTAATATTAGATCGCTGGTCTCTGCCAGAGCTTTATAGGGCGCACTGTAAACCGTGCAGCAATACAGTGTCTTTAAAGTCTCCTTTCTACCCGTGGCACAGGTCGTTGTTTTTATAACTCGTAAATATGTAAGTCGGAGGTACAAGATAAACGAGGTACCTAAACACATTCATAAGCAGCTGACCGTATTTAAGCTTATAAATACCGTACAAACACTGCCCTTTAAATCAAGCTCCAGATGAACGGGTAGAGGGCTAATCGAAGGAGATCGCTACGAGTCCCCGATTGCTTTTCAGTCCTCTCGCAGGGATTTTTACAAATCTAGAAATGATCCTTTCAGTGGCCTGGAACCGGGCGCCGACGGAGGTGGGGGGCGATCAGAGCCGGGTAATTTATTGCATCGCTTTTAATTTCCGAAAGGCCGGGTTGTTTGCCGAAGCGCCTGCCGCTCCGTCGCTGCCACCGGCGCTCGCAGACTTTTTTCTTTTTTTTTTTTTTTCACCCCGTGCAGCCCTCCCCGCCGGCTGGCGTTGCGCTGTTGCTGGCTCTGTGGCTTGTGCAGTGGAAACTGGCGGGCTGCCAGGCGGAGCTCGGAGGTGGAAAAGAGTAAAGGCGCCAAAAGGGAACTCGTGCGCCGTTGCAATTCTCCTCCCGCCCCGCTTCCTGGCTCGCTGCAGCCGCCGGCCCCGCCGGGCTTCCGCCACTCCACCCTCCCCCCGCCGCCGTGACTTTCACCTCGCACACTCGGTGCCGGGCACCCCAGGGCCGGGGGGCGAGAGGAGGCTGCCCCGGCCTGGGCGGCTCTGCCCTCCCCTTGTCTTTCCCCGTAGGCACGGAGAAGCGGCCGCTTCCTCCGCCCCCCCCCCCCCCCCCGCCTTCCCGCGGGCTTCGGGTTTTTCTCGTTTCCACGCCAGGAGCGTGTTAACAAAACTTTGCTGCTGCTGGCGTCAATGGCTGCCAAAAGTCTGTTGACGTTGCGAGGGAGACCCAAACGTTTCCCTTTTTAATCAGCTGCCCAAAACAGCGCGGTGCGTGTCTCTGCCTGCCTCTGCGGCGCGGGGCGCGGGCAGCGCGGGGCAGTGAGTGTTCCCGGCGCGGCTCGCCGGGGCCCCGCTCGGCACCACGCCGGGAGGCAGGTTAGTGCTTGCAGGGGCTTTTTCACAACTGGTTTCACACGGCGGCATCGCTGCGGAACCGCGTGTGCGTTGCGCGTCTCGCTCTCCCCCTCCCTCCCTCCTCCGTGCATCACCGTCTATATTTAGCTGCAAATGGCTTTATCGGCCAGACACCTCCCGGAGGAAATGCCGTGCGCTCTCCGGCGGCCGGGCCCCGCTCCGCGCCACGCCGCGCAGCGCAGCGGGGGCGGCCGGGGAAGGGCAGGGGGGCTGCGGCGCCCCGAGGCGTGCTGACAGCGGCGGGGGGGTGCGTGGTGGCCCGGCGGTTAACGGGGAGGGAGGGGGAGACGTGTCCTCGGTTTCCTCTGTGCGCTGGGGCGCTCAGCCCGTCGTCGGGGTTGCATAACGGAGCTGGCTGTGCCCGCCCCCGCGGAAGCTGGGCATAAATAGGAGCGGTGCTCTCTCCCCCCGCGTCCCCGGTCCTCCCTCCGCACTGTTCCCGCAGCGCTGAGGGCTTGCGGAGCTGCCGGCGTTTGCCCGAGCCGCTGGCGTCCCCTGAGAGCCGCTGGCCCCGACGGGCGGCTGCCTGCGGGGAGAGAGAGGAGGGGAGGAAGGGGCGTGCGAAGAGTTAAAAGTCTTGCTGCTTGTTGCAATGAAATTATGGCTGGCAGTGGCGCCGCTGCTCGTTCAGCAGACCTCCACTTTTAAACAGTTCACAAGAAGTTCATCAGGGCGGCGATTATAACTGCACACACACGCACCTCCGGGGCAGTGAGCACCCAAGGGCAGCTTTTGGGGCAGGGGATGACAGTTGGCAGCTGTTGGGGGTATGGGCTCTGACCCGCCTGGGTGGGCCCTGAGGCATCCCACCACCTCCCCACATCCTGCACCCTGGCAGGCTTTGCCCTGCTCTGGCGGCGATGGTGGGACGTGGGGCCTCCAGATTACCCGCTGCGGCTGGGCAAACTCTTGGCGTCCCGTGCAACTTCAGCGTTTTGCTATCTGCACATGTCAGGGTATTGACGGGCTCTAATTTGGGCACTGCGCCTTATCTTAATGATACACTTCCACAGAGGAAACCAGGCGGGTGCAGGCAGCCCCTCGGAGGAACGAGGAGCGGGTGGCCTTGTGTGCCCCCGAAGGAAAGCGGGGAGCGGGGCCATGCGCTGCCAAGGCCCGTCTCCTCCAAGCCAGCATCCGTCCCTCACGGATGAGGTAGCGCACGGGGCGGCTACTAACCTTATGTAAAACCCTAAATCACTCTCTCCATGCTGCTGCTGCCTCTATTGAAAACATTACGAGCGGCACATCTGGAAAACAGTAAATCTGTCCAGAAACCGTCTTTCCAGCGAAATAACTCCTTTTGAATGATAGCGTGGTATCTATTCTCTGTGGATTGTTGTTTCCTCGCAGCGATTTTTTGCGGACTTCATTAGGGAAAGCTAACCGTTCTGGAGAGAGGAGAGTCAACACGCCGTTTCATTAATATACATTTGTTCCAGACGTGGAGTTTTCCACAAAAGGCCTCTTTGAGGGGAGAAAAAAGTGTTGGGGAACAAGGGTTTCCTGCCGTTTCAGTGCTTAAACCTCTCTGAACGTGTGTGAAGTATTGTGTTGAAGGCCCGATCTGGGCTTCTTCCCCATTAAATGCCAAAGTGATCATTTGCATATTTTGTAGCCTGACAAAGGAAATGAGTTTGCTGGGGAAGCATGGATGCTTTGGGAGACGTTAGGCATTAAACTCCCAGTGGTCAATCGCCCGTTACTGGCTTGTGTGTGTGTGTAAAAGGAGTATCATGCCCCCTGCTTAAAGGCTTCTATTTTTGTGAGAGAGGAAGAGCTGAGGGATATCCTGTGCATTAAAGGCTCCCCCTACTTATTAACCCAGCATTTAGCAGCAGGATGCAGGCTGAAGCTCAGTCAAAAGAAACGACTCAACCTCCAAAGAGCAATTAAAATCTTGCACTGGAATAAATCATGCGCCGCGATAATCCTGTTAATAAAACGCAGCTTGTCCTGACGCTTCGCTCATGCAGCAAACTAGAATTTAATGCGAGCGGAGGTGGCGTTAGGCAAGGTAGAGGGGAGGAAAAGCCTTTCCCCATCCACCACTGGATGCAAAAATGTGGTTACCTTTCACCTGCCACTCTGGCTGCACACAGTGCCGATCCTCTTGGACTGCTAATACTTCTCCAGCGAGCCCGCTAATGATTTCTTTCCCTGGAGTGAACAGGCATCATTGAATTACTGAAAGCGCTCGCAGCAGCAGCAGCAGCAGCAGCCCTGATGCAGAAGCCACCAGGGCTCGGTGCTTAATCAAATCACGGGGTGGGGAGCTCGCCAACCCACTTACTATTTTTAACCCCTTTCTCCAAGTTAGTCATGTGCAGATGCAAAAGGGGAGTTTTTTATTTAGATCGCTTCTGTAGCAGCGTCTCTTCAGTTTTAAGTCCTCGCGTGAAAGCTTTATCAGCAATCAGCGTAGCTAATACACACAGTATGTGGCTGTTCTTGCTCCTGTTCCTGCTCCTGTGCGTTCCTAATACAGGGCTTTTGTGAGCACCCGTGGGTAGTTTAGCATGTTCCCCCAACCCACGGGGTCTCGGGGTCTCCCTCGTTGGTTCAGCGTACATGAGATGAAGGTTTGGGGATTGGTGTATACTTGGCTGGCCGAGTCATTTCTTGTTCAAATGAAATGCAGCGGAGAAACTTTTATTTGTCGATAGCCTGGAATGATTCTTAATTTTCTGGATGTGTGCTGGGGAAAAGATCCATCTCCTCTGACCTATAAATGCCCTCAATTTGCTCCTTTATTGCAGGGTATCTCCCTTAGCGGTTAACGTAGGCAGCTCACTCCCCGCACCAATCCTGCATTCATTATTAATTACCCGGAGGGAGGCTGGCTGCTCCGCCGTGATGTTTGCACTTCCTCCTAGACAAATCTGCTCAACTTTTTTTTTTCTTTTCTTTTTTCTTTTTTTTTAATAGAATATAAAACCGTGAAGAAAAGTGTCGATTTTTAAGAAGACGTCATGCTTTCTGCAACTCCCCTGTATGGCAACGTTCATAGCTGGATGAGCAATGAAAGGGTCCGCATGTGTGGAATTAATGAAGACAGGTAAATATTTAAGCTTCTGGCAAGTTAAACCACACTGTAATTCTGCAACGTGAGGTCTCGGAGTTCGCTCGCTTCCCTAATGCCAGAGTAGGTAGCTGCTGCCTTGCATCGAGATCAGCCTGGCTTGCAGGGGGGTGGGGGGGAGAAACAAGACGTGCCTGAGAGCGGTAGAGCAGCCGCTGATTTACTATTTAACAGGCAACCTGGGTCAGTGAAGTGGGGACGCCCTTTAAAGAGATTACTCCCCAAAGCAGCCTTTAAATGCGCTTTTACAATTAATTTATTATTCGTATTTGTGAAGGGGAATTAAACCAAATAGTGCACGCGTTCTTGCAGTGATTCTGTACGGTGGAGGAGCTCCTGCCTGCAACTTGGCATTCCCTGCCTTCGGACCAATGGATTGTCCTATGAAATAGGAACAGCGGCCTTTCTGTCTCCACAAGTCAATTTCTCTTCCTCTGGACATTTTTTACTGTTGAATGTAATTAATTCAATGATTAAAATTGCAGTCTTTAATAATTTTCAATGGAGTGATGCAGGCACTGGCCATTGTCCTCTTCCCTTAAACTGCAGCTTTTTAAAATGCGAAATGACACTGAACAGAAGCTGCAGGTATGCCTGTGGTTCTCTGTGCCAATTTTGAGTGGTTTTAGTGTTTTTCTGTCTTCTCTGAGCCTGTGTTCTCACTGTGGTGTGAAAAGCCTCCGAGAAGCTGGGGAAAGTTTTTGGTCTTGCAGGGAAAACCTATTTGCAAGCATAAACTGGAGGAAAATTGCCAACCGTCTCTGCCTTTGTACCCTCTCTCTCTGCTTTCCTTTCAGTTATTTAGGTATAATATTTTTACATGCTACTTGCAGAAAGGTGTATCTTTGAAAAATGAATAAACAAATACATTAAAATAGCATTTCTGCTTGAAGGTGATGATGTGCCTTTAAGCACTTTGATTGAAAGGGGTTCTTTTGGATAATGCTGAAACTTTCCTTCTGCTGCGCGTCAGCGATTTTTATCCCTGGGATTTGAAATTTGGCACTAAGGTATATTCTTTATCAGTGCTTTCTGTGATAACAAGTCCCAGTGCTGCAACACTGGTATGGCACAGATGTGCAGATCCCTCTTTAGCATGGAACAGCTGACGTTCGTATGATATTAGCGTGTGTTCTAATTTTCTCTTCAGCAGCATGTATGGATGGTACATGAACAGAGTATGTTTAAAATGGGATATTCTCTCCTTGGAAAAAGAAAAGGGCAAGGCTTTGACAAAAATGACTTGTGTTGGAAGAGGCTGTTCTGAGGTGTGCTTGGTGGGTTCTTGCTGTCAAAACCTGTTTTCAAATGGTCCTTGCTTTCTAAGGTAGGGGCTGTGCATTAGTACACAGAATGATAAATATGATATATGGGTCTTCTCTAGGGGAGTCAAAATGTGGAGGTGATATAATCTTGTACTGATCTGAGATGTGCAGGATGTTTTCAGTAAGCTTTTGTTTCTTAATAGGAAAATTCCCGTTAACGATGGCGATGCACCGAAAAGCAGACTGGAGCTGAGGGAAGAAAATCACCTGAATCACAGTGTGGTAAGAAGTTTACAGCTTCATGCTGCAGCTGAATCTGTGTCTGTCCTTCCCACCCCCAGGTGTTATTACATGATCCATTTGGAGAAATTATTAAAATAACTTTCTCTTGCACCTCTAGTCAGGCTTGGGCATGTACCAGTTGTTTCTGTGAAACAGTGAAATGGGACTTTGTTTATTTATCTCATTAATCTCTTGACGCTGACTTCCTGGAGTTTTGTTGTTGTGTGACATCGTATTTTTACTTTTGCTCTGTTATGAATAATGTTGTGCAGCACCCTCGCATGTCTAACGTTAAAGAATAGTTCATGTAAGTGTTAAGTACATCAACACTGCGGCAAAGTTGGTGGTTTTTTCCTTCTGTGAGCATACGTGGGGAGCAGCGAGTGGGGAAGAAATTTGGCAGTGGACTTTCCTTCATGCTGCATCCTCAGATGCCTGAGCCTGTGAATCGTGTGTTGGTGATGAGCCCTGGAGCAGAGCTGTGGTGGAGAGAGAGGTCCTGGAGGAGGAGGAGAGGCTCTCTATCCTCCCTGCTCTCCATGCACCGGCCCACATCCTCTTGCTCTGGTGGGCCTGGGGCTGAGGAGCTGGTTGCCAGATGGGAGCGATGCCACTTGGTGTCGTCTCCAGGCCACTTTTGGCTGCTTGAACTATGGGTCCTCATGCCTTTGTTTCTAACCGATGGATTTTGGGTCTGGAGAGATTTGTATTAATGTGAGTGGTGATACATATTCCTCCGTAGGTTCCCATTCTAACATTCTCCAGTGTGATCAGCCTCTCTGTTTTCCCAACAAACAAGGTGTTTGCATTGGCGTTATTTTTTTTCTAAATGCTGACATGTCTGTAGTTTGAGCGGTAGTCGTTGTAGCGAAATGTGAAAGTAACATACTTCTTGTTCTGTAAAGGTGGATGCGACTACAGCACATCGCATTGACAGTCTCGCAGCTCTGAGTATGGACAGGTCTGGACTCATGCGAGAAGGACTCAGAGTCCCCAGTAGCATTGTCTATTCCAGCTTGTGCGGACTCGGCTCAGAAAAATCACGGGATGCTACGGGTTCAATAGCTGGGCTCGGATTTACTCCTGAAAGAAATCCAGAGATGCAGTTTAAGTCTAATCCCCCTGAAGTGGTAGAAAACGCGTCTGTTTCTGGAAAAGCCCCCAACGGCTTCAGCGCTATATACAAAACGCCACCTGGAATACAAAAAACCTCTGTTCCGACGGGAGAGACGCTGGGTTTGGACCGAGCTGCGGGTGACAAGCAGAGTCCTCTTGCTGTCAATGGTGCTAGTTACCTAAGGCTCCCCTGGGTAAACCCCTATATGGAGGGTGCGACGCCCACCATATATCCTTTCCTTGACTCACCAAATAAGTATTCATTGAACATGTACAAGGCATTGCTACCTCAGCAGTCCACCTACAGCTTACCGCAGCACCTGGCTTACTCGCCTGTATGTACAAACGGTGAACGTTTTTTATACCTGCCTCCCTCCCACTACGTTGCCCCGCACATCCCTTCGTCGCTGGCATCGCCCATGAGGCTCTCGACTGCTTCGGCTTCACCAGCGATCCCGCCTTTGGTGCACTGTCCGGATAAGAGCTTGCCGTGGAAGATGGGGGTCAGCCCTGGCACCCCTGTCGACGCGCACGCTTACCCCCACATCCAGAGCAGCAAGCAGCCCCGGGTCCCCGCTGCCAAGCCGGCCCCCGCCAACATGCCGGCGGACCCCGCGCTCCTGCTGCCGCACTCGCCCCGGCCGTCCCCCCGCCTCCCCCTGCCCGCCCAGGTAGGGGACACCTATGCCGATTTCCACAAACACTTCCCCAGGATCACCACCTCTCCCTCCTCTGCTGTTACCCTCCCAAAGCCCTACGTGAACGTTGGCGGCGAATTCCCACCCTCCCGTCTCCCCAACGGGAAGCTTCCCAAAGGCAGTGATGCTGGGGAGGCACCCCAACCAGCTGCCCCCCACACGCGGAAAGCTGGCCACGACCGGAAAGATGGCAGGTCTCCCCCGCTCCTGGAAAAGCAGACCCCGACCAAAGATGTCACCGACAAACCGCTGGACTTGTCGGCAAAAGTCGTCGATACAGAAACTGCCAGCAAGTCGGACCACAGCAAGAAAATGACGCCGACGGTGCTGGTGCACGGCAGGGCGGGAGGGGGGACGCACTTGTCCGGCAGCGACATCGTTCAGAAGGAAACCATTTCTCCCGGGAACGGGTGCCCCATCTACAGGCCTGAAATTATCAGCACGGCGCCCTCCTCCTGGATCGTTCCTGGTCCCAGCCCCGGCGAGGAGAGCGGGAAGAGCGTCCAGCTGAAAAACAAGGCTCTGGACTGGGTGATCCCGCAGCAACGGAGCTCCTCCTGCCCCAGGATGGGCGGCACGGAGGCGGTTGTCGGCAGCGTTTCCGGGACGGTGTCGGCAGGAGGGCGACCGGCATCGGCGTCACCGGCTCCCAACGCCAACGTGGATTGCGCCAAGACAGCCAGGAGCTCCGCGGAGAGCACCGCCTCGGTCATACAGCACGTCGGGCAGCCCGTCGCCACCCCTGCGAAACACAGCAATAAGGTGGCCAAATCCTGCGGCCAGGAAGCCAACTTCAAGGCGAGCGAGACCGCCCTGGCGTCCAGCCCCATCTTCTTGCCACCCAACGAGGCGTTTCGCTCCCCGCCTCTGCCCTACCCCAGGAGTTACCTCCCGTACCCGGTGCCGGAGGGGATAGCCATCAGCCCTCTCTCTCTCCACGGGAAAGGACACGTGTATCCTCACCCCGTCTTGCTGCCCAACGGCAGCCTCTATCCCGGTCACCTGGCTCCCAAACCCGGCCTCCCCTACAGCCTGCCGGCGGGGCGGGGGGAGTTCCTGACCTACCAGGATGCGCTGGGGATGGGGATGGTGCACCCCATGCTCCTTCAGCATTCGGCTTTGGAGATCAATAAGGAGGAGAAGGCAGAAAGGAGGTCGCGGTCTCACGAGAGGGTCCGCTACGAGGACCCGGCTCTGCGAGGCAGGTTTCCGGAGCTCCTGGAAAGCAGCGGGAAGATGCATTTTGAAGTACCCGGGGACAAGAGTGTGAAATTGCACCAGAGCTCCGGCCATGGTAAAAACTTGGCCAAAAGTGACAAACACCTCTTCCCAGATCTTCTGCGAGACGAGCAAGAGGCTAAAAGTGAAGCAAACATAACGAAAGCCGGCTTTGCTATGGAAAGCAGTAATCAGGCTAATGACCCTACAAAGCACAAGATAGAGCAGGCGTCGCAGCACAGAGATTTTATTGTAATGAGAGAGGAGTTTGGAAGAAATAATGATCTTCATGAAACCTATAATTTCAAGCAAGCCCAGAGTTCATCGGTGTTTGGCTTAAGGAAAGAAGATTTATCTGTCAGCCAGCCTAAAGAGAGAGTGGCGGTCCAACCTTCGCCTGCTTTCTTGGAAAGCGCTCATGAGAGTGATGCTCCGGCTCTGGCTTTTGGCAAGGTGCAGGAGGACGCGAAGCCATTCTGCATGGGGACCGCGCCGCCGAGCATCGACGCCAACCAGACCTATACCAAAGACGGAGCTGAGGATGCGGAATCTGCGGATGGCAAAGTATTGAAACCCAAGCCGTCTAAGTTGGCCAAGAGGATTGCAAACTCTGCCGGTTACGTAGGTGACCGGTTCAAGTGTGTGACAACCGAACTGTACGCAGACTCCAGCCAGCTCAGCCGGGAGCAGCGGGCGTTGCAGGTGAGTCCGCGCGGTCCAACGACCGCCGCGCTTTTTGTTGTTATTTCTCTGTTGAAAGTCGCAGTCAAGTTTAAAAAGTTGAGAGAAGCAGCGCAGGTGGGGAGATCAGAAATTTTTTTGTTACGGTGTACTCACTAGAAGTGGTTTTAAATAGCAAAGTAAGTTTGTTACTGAGAGCGAAGTGATGTAAAGAATAGTATGTATGGTTTTTACATATGTACATGCTAGTAAGCTTTAAAGGGCTTTTACTAAGATCTGGTAAGAATGTTAATGTACGTATGAAATGCTTGTGCAGTTTCAGAGGGGAGTCGGACAGGCATGCATGTTACCTTGGCACTAGCGATGGCTGTGATTTCTAAGCTGACCTGCGGTGCCAGCGAGCAAAGCGCACCCAGAAGTGGCGATTAATATACCAAATGTGCAGTTTGATGGAGAAGAGTCACAGCTGTGCGTTAGCGGGTCTCAGGCAACGTTTGTGCTAAGTGAACACGTAGAAAAGAGTAGGAGCGGTATTGAGGTTGATGCTGAGGGATGACAGACAGATATTGTATTGGAATATCCTTAAGGTATTTTACTTTTAATGAAGGGATGAGTTAAGCCAAATTGTTTTGCATTGTTAAGAAAAGAATTGGTTTATGCTTATAAAAATGGATGAAATTATCTAAATGATCCATTGAGTGCCCATTTTAATTACATAGATGGAAGGATTACAAGAGGACAGTATTTTATGTCTACCTGCTGCTTACTGTGAGGTCAGTTCTTCAAATTTTTATTACTAGACTCTTACATAAACCTTTGAGTTAAATTTCATTTCCAAATACACAAAGGGAAGTTTGTGGGCCATGGTCGTCTTTATTCATTGTATGGTTTTGTGTTGTTTGTTTTTTGTTGTTGTTTTTTTTTTTCTCCCCCCTTTTTGTTTTTGTCTCTTTTTACCTCCAAAATGGAATGTTTTTGTTTTATATACAACATACATTTATATATATATCTTACATATATACACTTATATATGAAAGAATTGTGTGGCTATTTGCATATAGATGCTAGAACACTGTTTTGCAAGTCAGGTGTATTAAACTCCTACCCTAGCTGTCTATCTGAAACCTTGGTTTTGAGCCGATTTTCCTTTGGAAATGCTTTCATATAAGGTAAGGTAAATGAAGTAGCTTTTATTGCAAGACTTTTTTTTTCATATCAATTCTCTTTCTAGCGTGCAATGATGCGCTTCTCAGAGTTGGAGATGAAAGAGAGAGAAGGCCAAACAGCTACCAAAGACTCAGAGGTCTGCAGATTCAGCCAGGCAGACTGGGAAAACTTGAAAGGAAACGGTGAAAAGAAGCCAAAGTCTGTCGCTCTGGAAGATGCCATTGCCGACCAAAATGACAATGACAGATGTAAGCGAATTTAGATGGCTTTCTGAAGCGTGTACGTGTCTCTGTGCCGCGGCAGCTTGCAGCAGAGCCGCGCGGGCAGTGTAATCTTTGTGTTCTCGCGGTGATGCTGGTTAAAGTCACTGACCTTGGCCTCTGCGGGTATGGAGCTGCCATGGCTGGTGCTCTCTGTGCTTGTTTTGGAGTCTGGAAGTTACTGGTTATGGTTGTACTCGCTTTTCAGGAGATAGTTAACTGTCACCAAAGTCACTGTCCTAAAGAGATCGTCTGTTTAATTGATGAAGTACCACATCAACCAGTGAAAGCAAAGGTCTAAGGCTCTGTTTTAAAAGCAGAAAGGAGATGGGGGAAGGGTGAGAGGCAACAAGGAGTTCAGCTTCCCGAAGGTGCTGTAGCGCTGGGAAATGCCAATAGCGCAGCTTCCAGGCAAAGCAGGGATGGAGGACAGGAGGGTGATGGCGAGCAGGAAAGGGCATCATCTGCCAGGCTGGCTTATCTATAAAGGCTGGATATATAAAACTCCAAACTATGAGAAATGAGTTTGCCTGGGCGACTTCTTGCTGCAGTGGCTGGGGGGGGTTGGTTTGTGCAGCTGGCTGGCAGGCGGCGGGATGTGAAATTCCCCATGGGGCCGGCTGGGCTGGTTGCTCCCTCTAGGCTGCTGCAAGGTATAGGAGGACTATGGAAAGTGTGTGCTAGCAGCACTGTCCTGAAAGCAAGACAAACTTAAAAATAAATGGTATCAGTTATGATTTTTAACTGTATGCAAGTTTTTTTTTTTTTTTTTTAACTTGTGGTAAGCATTTGGCTTCGATCCATTTTCCCAATTTTTTTTTCTTTTACCTATACAATTAAAGAATGGATCAGTCCCTCCTGCTGCTACTTTGTTTTTAACAACTCAGAAAAAAAATCTATGCCTAAAGTACTGCAAAACAAGAGGAAACAGACTGCAGGCTGCATTATGTGTGTGTGCATGTGCATTGTGTAACTCGGTGGTTAAGTGTGCTCTTCTGTAGGTTGAGATTCATGAGTAGGGCTAGTAGAAAATTTCATTCAGGCAATTTAATAACTTTGAATTATTGTTCTGGTCTTTGGTTAATGCTTTTGGCAGAGAGCATGCTGGTCAATCGTACTTGCTCGGTTCCTCACCTAAATCAAGTTACTGTGTTATTGCTGTCACTGCAACAGCAGCCTCAACAAAAATCGGCCTGGCAAAATAGCAATAGAAAGTTTTAATTGTGGAAGTAGAGGGTGTGCCAGGGTGGGGAGAGGCAGACTGAGCCCCTGGAAGATGAGCGAGGCTTCCCCTTCTGCAGGCTGCATCGAGGTGGCTTCGGGGAGGAAGGCGCTGCTGCCTTTCAGTCCCCATGCTAAAGGCGAAAGCTCGGCAGGCTGCTGCCCCAGGTCTCCCCCTTACAGCCCCCCTTGCTCATCAGAAGGCTCAGAGTGCCCTGGTGATGTCCTCTGTTAAATCCCACCCTGGGTGTGCTGCGAAGCGTAAAGAACAGCAGCAGCAGCAGGGTCCTGGCAGCTTGTTCTGGCAGCAGGGCAAGGTGGGTCTGGGGGTGAGAGGAGGACGGTGGTCTTTTGGGTCAGGGATGGGCGCAAGGGAGGGAGGCAGAGCCTTCTCAGAGGTGGGGGAATGCTGCTATGGGGGGGGTCGCTACGGGGAGGAAGAGCGTGAGAGCATCATTGTTTGGTGAAACATCCACCCTCCCATCCTTGCAAAAGGCTGATGATATGGTGTGTCCTTAAATTCATCATTTAGTGAGGTGTCCGGCACTTGAATCTGCTGGCTAAAATGTCTTGGAGGCTGTTAAATAACTGTCGGAAGCAGGGAAAGTGCGTTCCATCTTCTATTAGTTTGTTCCTCTCCTCTTCTAATTAGCTCTGACTTAACAGGCTATTTCAGAGTTTGGCCGAATGTCTAAACTCCTAAAAGTGCAGATCCGTTCTGCTGAGGGAGCTCCTCTCCTGTATGCCTGCCTGTACAACAGCAAATACTTACCCGTACAGATTCAGATCTCAGTAAAAGTTTTTTATCGTGGTGGTTCACCTCCTGCCCCTTGGGATAGCAGCTGATAAATCAGGAAGCCACGTTTTACACTTCTTGAATGCCTCTGGTGTAGTGGCTTGGGCTCTGGCGGGGCTTGAGCTGCCAGTGGTCTTGATGCATCTCTCACCGAGCAACCGGCGAAGGAGCGATGTGCTCTGCCTGCTCTTCCCCTTTGTTTATCACCAGCGAGAGCCGGGGCTACTTACCTCTTGCCTTCGCTTTCCCCGCAATTTCTAGCCACGCTGTTGGTGCGTTTGGCTGTAAAACTCTCAAACGGGAACTAAGCTGATGAGTTGCAACCCCTTCCGTTTTCCTTTCTGCCTCCTGCAAGAGCTCTTGCTGCTGCTGAAAAGATGCTTCACCTCGTTTTACGTAGCATTCATCCAGCCCTGACTACAAGCAAAGCAGCGTGCTTTTATGTGTGTGAGCGGGGGGAATTTAGGAGCAAAACGGGTGAGCTGTTAGGCACGACCCCTGCTGTGAGCGCTTCACCTGCCCGGTGTCAGCGGGGAAGAGGAAAACCGCAAGCGAAACCGTGATTGTGGCACGGATCTGGCTCGCAGGGCTCCTCCGCCGCCGCCTCGGTGCGGCCGCAGCCCTGCCTGCCGGGGGTGCAGGGGCCCATCGGGGCCGTAACAGCTGCTCGCCCCCCTGGATCCTCTAAATCTACCAGTGTGACGACAACAACAACAACAAAAGGCTAAATCACACAGGCAGGTGATGCTTACGGAGGGATGGGATGGAAACCCGCTTTTTTTAGCTTGCCCTGGGATTTGCTCATTTTCCTACTTTTATAGCATGGGTATGGACTTTATTTTAAGCAAATGAAGGCAAAATATCAGATTCCTTGAACTTTTCCTCTGACTTGCTCATGTGTGGCTTTCCCATACCGAGAACCTTCTTAAGCTTCATTGTGCCTTCTGGAGAGGGGAAAAAAAGGTGGTGGCGTTGTGGTTTTTTTTTTAAATTTTATTTATTTATTTATTTATTTATTTTAAGGGAGGTATCTGTGTTAGCTAATTAATGAGCAGTTAAAGCTAAGGAGTAAAGTAGAAGTGCTTTAATTCTCTCCCATCTTGTTTAGGTTTTGCCGGGTGTTCTGAGAGCAGCCACGAAGCTGCTTTGTTGCCAAGGTGACTTGTAAATGTTGCTGAGGCGATGCTGCTCCGGTGCATTTCCATAGCACAAACATGATAAATTATGGGATGCATATGTCATGAGTCATAGGATTGTTCAGAGATCAGGTGATTTGAGCTATTGGCATGGACACAGGCATCAATACAGGCATGTGATGATCGCATGTCGGTTTGTAACAAAGCTCTTCCAGCGGTATTGAAAAATCATACCCAAGTGTGAAAGATTGAATAGATTCTACAAGCTGTGAATTTCTTGATTGAAGAACGTAGTTACCTGTTTGTCTAATTTTATAGGAGGAAGACACTGCCCGTTTAAACCTTAGGTGGGAAAAATCTCATATGTTAAAAATGTGATCTTAAGATGTGAGGTCATGGGGAAAAAGTTGAAGTGGTTTCTATGTGTGAAAGTGTATGGTGTATATGGACTTCAGAGCTGATGTTCAGCCATGGAGTGACATGCCGGTGTCTCTTTGCATGGTAATCTGCTGCTTTTCTTTTCTTGCTGGGCTGTGTGTGTACCTGAACAAATGAAAGATGGAGACAGTAAACATGTCCTTTGCCCTGGTCAGTTATTACCTTCCTCTGATGGGACATAGTGCAAAAAAAAAAAAAAAAAAAGAAAAGAAAAAACCAAAAGTCTGTGCAGGGAGAATGGTGGTTGCTTGTCTGTGCAGCACAGTGAGCTTGGGCAGAAGGAAACAAATGTGGAAAGTTTCCAAGGAGGGGTAGTTGGAGGGAAAAATGGAATCAGCTGGGTTCCCTCTGCCCCATGGGATACTCAGAATTGGATGCTGAAGGTGACTTATGGAATCTCTTGTGATCTCTATGCTGAATACTGGGTTTTAGCTTTTGGATAGTCATTACTGTCCTCGGATGAGTAAAGGGTGACTTACATAAGTGAGCACAGTGAGAGGTTGCTCCGGGGAAGAGGAAAGGCTGTTTTTAGCTGCCATGTTATTTGAACAAAAGAATTGCAGGTTAAACACTCAGATGTGTTTCCTTGTTTGCATCCTATGGGAGGACCTGCTCTCAAGCAGCTGACAGCAACAGGAAGATGGAAAAATGAAGGAAAGTTTTTTTTGGGCAGCATGTTTGTGCATACGTGTAACTGTTTCTTGTGAGATTGTAACCCATGCACTTAAGGAGATACTGCTTCAGGCAGAAACCATATGGGAAGAAGCATCTTCTTAATTCTTCCTTGTTTCTAGTTGGGTAGGACAGTGAGAAGTGGTTTTGAGTTGTTGGTGCTGGTTCTCACAGCTGATGTGAGACTGGCAAATGCTGGAGGCTTGAGGAAGGAACACGTTTAGAAGTTTAATCTCCTTACTCATAGAGGTGTGTTGCTATGAGAACTCAGCATTTATCCTGTGTTTCTGGCTACCTTGTCACTGTTTGAATAATGACGATACAAAAACTCCAAGTATTTTGTTGTTTTCTTCCTCGGGCGGAGAAAAGGATGTTGTAGATACATGGCGGGGGGCGGGGGGAACAAAAGCAAATCAATTCTCCTTGTCCTTGTTGGGCGTGCCCAATAATGCTTATGTTGCTGTGCCTCATGTTGACATTTATATCTTAATTTGGGGAGACATCGTGTGTGATCCGCATTGCTTGCAAAACAGTTCGAGGACAGAGTGAAATCTGGTGGTAAAATATTAATAGAGCTTGCGCTCTGCGAGGCGGTTGCCGCTGTGCCAAGGGGAAAAACCTCTGGGCGTGCGATGTGTCCGCGCAAGCTGTGTGGAGAGCCTGTGTCCCGAACGGCGACTGACCTTTGTTCTTTTGCGGTGAAGAGGCGGGGAGCGTCAGCGGCAGAGCAGACAGGCGAGGATGCGGCTGCCCGGCTTTGCCGGCGCTGTCCTCCCGTGTCGATGCAGGATGATTACACAACCCGGATTAACGTGCGGAGATGTCGCTCCTCTAATGGTCTTAACCGCATCTAGCGGGGCGGATTTCAGAGGCGCGTGTGCAGCGGGGCAGTCCTCGAGAGGGATTGCTGGCTCGGCGGCCGAGGAGGCGTAGCTCTGGTTGCCTGAGGGTCCCTCTCTGATGTGACCGGAGAGCGGAGGCAAAGGTGTCGCAGAGCTGTTGGCAGTGAGGGATTTTTGGATAAACTTTTTGGATAAGCTGTGTGCTGTTCTCCTCGGCACGTGGATCCCCAGAGAAACGCTGATGGTGATGAGCTGTTAGCGAGGTTACAGCAAATGTCTCTCCCCTCCTTTTCATTTTTCAGCGCAGATGATGTGAGCGAGCAGCGCTTGGCATCCCTGTGCCAAGTTCTCTTGCAGATAGAGACAGAATTAATCTGCAGCGGGTCGCTTTCGGTGGTGGCAGGCTGGAATTAGTTTACTGTTTCCTGCAAGCCCCAAAGAATTAAAACCATCACCCCCCCTGCTACAGCCTGCTACTTCCTCTGACCCCGTGAAAGCTTCTCCGGGAATTGGTCAGGATGTGCCTGCCTTTTCTCAGGCCAGACAGTCTGAGGAGCAGGAAAGCTTGTCCCAATCTAGCAACTCTTCAGTCACTCCATGGTGTGTAGTTGCTGGGATGGCTGGAGACACGAAGGCTGTAAACAGTGGGAGTGTGGCGGAGAGAGCCCTTACCTGATCTCTTTGGGGAAACCGAGCGTATAAGTGTAATGTTTCCTTACGTAAGGGGGAAAAACAGCAGATTGCATTAAAAATGTAAAATGAAATCCGATAGAAGCATTTCTGAAAGTGATATTTGAAACGTGGCTGGTCCAGCATCTTTCGTTCTGTGTGAAACGGGACTGCCAGTGCTGTCGTTGTGGTTATAGGGTACAGCTGTTGGGCAGCATTTTCATGCCAGATGTACAAGCTCGGGGTGTTGCCAGATTTGTTCTGGTTTGGGGGACACTGGCAATTAGAGGCACAGTTGTTGTAAGCTGAGATACCTGTTTTCTGGAATATGTGATCATTGCTGGCCAAAAGGTGTGTGACAAACTGTGTTTTAAAGTCTTGAAGGGAGCAGGTGTTGCCCAGCCGGCCTTGTGGAGAGGAGCACTGCCAAATAACAGAATGGCCCGAGCATCCCGCTTGCCTGGAAGAAGTCAGCTTTTGATTTGATTTTCTTGGCCAAACATCTTCTGCTGCTTTATAAAGCAGCCCTGCAGGCAGCTTCCCAAGCAGCGTAAAAATGATGATGTGGTGTCTTCTGGTGCTTGCATGTATGTCCAGAGCCCTAGGTACTTCTTAGGGCCGTTTCTAAGTTGTGGTGAAGAAAAATCTCATCAGAGAGGTTTTTCCCCCCCCGCACCCCTCAGCCTTCCGTTGCTGACAAGAGGTGTGTCAAGAACGGTGGTGAAACCAGAGGTGTTGGCAGAGCCGTAGGAAGGTGCTCCCAGGATAAGGCGGGGTGCGCCTAGGCTGCCCCCGGGGGCTGCCGGTGTCTGGGTGCTGGTGTGGTGGGTCTTGGAGGGGACATGTGGGGAGAGGGGGCTGCAAGGGAGCAACGCCCGCCCTGGCGAGGGGGAAGAGCAGAAGTTGATGGCCGGGCTGTATGGAGGAGGAGGCTGAGTAAGGACGGGGAGGGAAGGGGAACGGAGTCCAGGTAGGAAACCAGCAGATGTGTTTGCAGGAAGGGAAGTGGGAGAAGGAGGAAGGGCAAGGAGGAGAAAGGAAAAGGGACAGGGAGCCGTGGGGAAGTAAGAGGGAGCACAGAGCCAGTTTGCCAAACAAGTGGCAGATGTGCAGAAAGAGTGTATTGGTCAGTCAGGAGGGCTAAAACGCATGGGAAAACCAACTCATTTGTGAGAATTGTAAATAAGAAGCTGATTAACCATCTTGCAGTCTGTACCACATGTCTGCCTAATCATGTCTCGGCTAGTTTAGTTAAACCCCAGAAAAAAAACCCTGTTCAATACAATGATAAAGTACCATTTTAAGTCAAGCATCCCTTTAAAATCACTTAAGCTGTCTCTAAATTTGGAGGGAACATTAGAGAGGGGGACCTGAAGTTAGGGCAAGCATGGCAACATGGGTGTTTTTGTGGGTAGTTTGTCAGACTAGTTTCTAGTAAGCTTTTCAAAGCTCAACCAGTCGCTGCTCCTGGAAATACTCCCTGAAAAAAGTGAGGTCTTTTTTGAAAGGGGGTGACAGAGATCATGTGATTTAGAGTGACTGGCTGGTTACTTGAAGTGGGGAAGCCTTTTTATAACCTTGGATTCAAGTAGTGCTTTTTGCAAAATATCACAGCTATTCTTAGTGGTATTACCGTCTATGTGTGTGCGTGCTCCATATCCCATTTATATCTACAGAAGGAGGGACGAACGCTTTTAAGTCAGACTCTGCAATTCGATGCGAGAAGTTAGGGAAGGATAGGAATTAGTGAAAGACTAATATTTTATTACCATCATAAGGTGTTTCTGCAAAGGAAGGCATTGCAAAGTGAAGCCTGGATTACTACCTACCACGGTTTTGGGGAGCGAGGTTGCTTTCTAAAAAGGGTCTGTGCTTTCGATATCAAAAGATGTTTCTTTATTTAAAAAAGCATATTGTGATGTTTCTATGGCTGTAAGTATTGTGAATGTCGTACTTCTTAAATTGATGTAAAAAACCCACAAAATACCATGCTTTTGGGGGGTGCTGTACTAGGCTGTGGAGAAAACTGCTGCCTTAGGCTGGCCAGAGACTTGTTCTGAAGTAAGATTTTCTGTTTATTTGCATGCCTCATAAACCATAAGTCATGGTGAAGATAACATTGAAGAGATCAGAGAGCATAACTTTCTCACAATGAATTGTTTTATATTTATTAGGTCTTGTGGTGTTTGTTTGTTTGTTTTGTTTTTAGGTAACTTTACTAGTACGGAAAACAACCAAGGTCACTTTCTTGAAACTCCTGAGGAAAAAGATCTCTCAAATGAGCAATGTTATTTAGAGAGACATTCTATATATGAAAAAGCAGAAGACCAGCCAACAGACGATATTGGCCAACATCCATGTCCACGTCTGGACAGGAAGCGTAAACACTCTGGTGAGAGAGTGCAAAATGATGGCAGCCAAAATGAAAACTTTGTGGATGAACTGCAGGATGAACTTATATCAAAAGCAAAAAAGAAGAAGAACTCCAAAGGTAAGACAGCATTTTGCTTTGGTCTCTCTCAAGGAATGTCTTGTGAAAGGAACGTCCCTTTGGCTTAATGTGTTTCCATTTTTGAACTTGATAGTTACTAATGTGAGCACTGTCATTTCACTTAAAATTATATATATGTATATATATGTATGTATATATATGTGTATATATATATGTATATATAAAAATCTTGGCATATAAGGGTAAAGCACTAGTCGTTGGACACTGTAGCCACAGCAGTGCAAGTTACTGTAGTGCATGTAACCCTTAATGAGCAAACCTTTAAAATGCATAGTGTGGTGGTAAAGCTGAGACTATATGCCCCGAAAGTGAAATGTAGCTTTTGTTTTAAGTTGAGGGGGCTTTTTGATTAATTTTTAGTTATTTTTCCATTAGATGACTGGCCTGAGAGGGAAATGACAAACAATTCCTCTAACCACTTAGAAGAGCCCAATTGTAATGAGGTGACCAACCTGAAGGTGTGCATTGAATTAACAGGGCTCCATCCCAAAAAGCAGCGTCACCTGCAGCATCTTAGGGAACTATGGGAGCAGCAGGTGTCACCAGAGAGATCCCCGTCCGGCAAGTTGGGCCGGCAAAGCAGGAAAGATTTAGCTGAGGCTGTTCAGCCAGAGGCCACTGCAAAGGTCAAAGACTTCACAGAAGAAAGGCACACCAAGAAAAGGTCAGAGGCCAAAAGCAATAGAAGTTGGTCTGAAGAGTCCCTCAAAACAAGTGACAATGAACAAGGTATGCAGAGACTACTAGGGAAAACAGCCGGCTTTAGCATTTACAGTGACGCATGCTGCCACCGATGTTAAGGAATTGTCTAGAGCTTTTTTTTAAAACTTTTTTTAAAATTATATTTCTGTAGATGTCCATTTGTATAAGGACTGACACCTCTTTAAGAATTGCACTGTAGCTCGTATTTGGCAGACAAGAAAATGTGTTCGTGTATGTGTGTGTAACTTTATGTTTGTGCATGTGTGTGTGCGTGTGTGTGTGTGTTTTGGCTTTAAATACTCTTTCATAGATAATGTGAAGATGAAGTTAATGTCTCTAGAGGAGAGCTGGGGGGGCATACAACGCGGGCATGCTTCTGGGCGAGGGAGGGAGCAAACAGGCTGCTAGTTGTTATAAGAGTGTTTAACCACACATAGGATTTGAGGGGCTGTGACCCTCTGAAATGGCATCAGTGCAGCTAGCAGCTCTTGATCTTGGGAACCCAACGCCTCCAGCACCCTCAGCACTGCTGGGTTTCCCTGTCTTTCCCAGGGCATATGCGCAAGAGCAAGGCTCATCCTCCTCCCAAAGATGATGCCTTGCCGCTTCGCTGCGGGCATGTCCTGTAAACCCCTGTGCCCCACTCCCCACCCCCTTGGCAGAGATCTTCCCAGTGTCTGTTTTCTAAGGGCTCACTTCCTCAAAGCACATCAGCTTTCCTTGACTTGTTTCTGGCTTCTTCTTTCCCCCTCACTCCGCTTACTCCTTTTCCCTCCCTCTCTCCCTTTTCTGCTTAGTCGCTATCCTGGGGAAGAACCCATGGAGGCAATCTGCCAAATTTTCCTTCAGATGGACAGGACAGTCTCCTGTCCCCACTGTCCTCAGCCCCCAGGCGTGTTGTCTGCTCTGCTGCTTTTCCCCTTCCCTGTGACGTTTTCTGCTGTAGCTCGGCTGGAGGACGCGTGGGGAACGGCAGCACGCAGCCCACATGGCTGATCCCTCTCGAGCATCCCCTGCATCTCGTTGTGCGTCCCTGTCTCCTCTGGGCACAGCAGGCAGCCCTGGTCTCCTCGTTCAGCTTTTCAGGTAAAAGGTTGCAAATACTTTTGTTTTCTTCCTTCCTTTCCTCCTCTTGCTCCTCCAAGTCCTCTGCCTGGACTGGCTGTTTTCTGGGAGAGGGAGCTCTGAGTTGGACATTTGGGCTCCTTCCTTCTTCACAGACCTGGAAGCTTCATCAGACTGGTAGACATTCACCCTCCAGCTGGCCTAACCTTTAGTTCAGCTGAGATCCCCTCAAAAGAGAGAAGAAGCATGAGGGGAGTGGATCTTCTTGTCCCATGCCGTGGAAAGGACTGAGTCCAGGTCATCCTGCACCGGTAGAGAGTTTTCCTGGGTAGCATCTCCAAAATGTTCACAGGCAAAAGTATCAGCTTCCCTTCTGTCCTAAAGCTCCTTGTCGGTCTTTCACCCTTTATCTGAGGGAAGAAAACCCCAAACTTTGATGCTTATTGTTGGGGAAGGTTCTCCAAAAGAATCTATGGAGCAGGAGATCAAAACTTAGTTTAAAAGGAGCTTTGACTCTTCCTCCCTTGCTTTATGTGCTGCTTGGTGTGCATGGTATCAGCTCAAACATCCCTGCCCATCACCTGCTTCCCTTTGTACTTTCAGAAGGAGAAACCTTGTAGAGATTAAAAGAGGGTCACTAACAAGAAACCACATTGTGTAAGGATGCTCTAGCTTTCCCCTGCAATGCCTCCCATGGCAGCGACAGGCTTCTCTAACACATGACCTTGGAAAAGAAAAAAAAAATGGCTCCCAATTTATGCACCGTTCCCAAAGGCATTCAGATTCAGTCGCCCCATGGCTATGAAAAACCTCTTGGTTTTTGAAACCGCTATAATACCATAAACCTGACTAAATTATGCCTCGCTGTTCACTGTGCAGAGGCACTGGAAATTGTTCAGATCACTTTGCTCCTGCTCCTCCAGCCCCGTTGAAGTGTAAACCTGTAAATCTCGCACTAGGATGAGGACGTTTTTCTTGGTTGGTGTGACAGAGCATCCTCGGCATGACAGTCACATGGGGATGGAAACTTGCAGCTTGTCTTTCTTGCCCAGGACTAGTCTTCAAACTTTTCTTAAACAAGCAGATGTTGTGAATATGAGAATATACCCTGTCGCTTGCAGCTTTTTTTTCCTCTGGGCCTGGGAACAGCTGTTCCTGGTGCCCAAGCACTGCCTGTGAATGTGTCAGTCTGCTGCTGGAAAGCTGGTTGTATCCCAAGAAGTGGGCTGTAACGGGGCATCGAGGTCTGCCCCTGCACCCCCGAAGCCTTAGTCTAACAGCAGGATGATTTGCTGCCTGTGTCTGCAAGTCTCTGGGAAGATGATGGGTGCTGACTTCTGGGCTTGTTGCTCCAGTTGTGTTCAAGCCAGGATTTTAGTGTAGGAGGCGTCGTGTGTTGCACTGCAAGCCACCACTGGCCTGTCACCCCTCTGTCCCCCGGTCGGTGCCTGCTGGCTGGGTGACCAAGCAGTGGCTGCTGGAAGTGTCACCCCGGTGACTCTTCCAGCTGCTGCCTCCTTGCAGCCTCACTTGCGGGTCAGAACCACGAGAGCCAGGATGTGGCTCGCCCAAAATAATTTCAGGGCCATGCCTCATCCCCTTCACAAGGTGACGTTGCCCATGCCAGCTCTCTGGGGTGCAGCAGGTCCGCGAGTGTGGAGATGCCTGCAACCTCGGGGCACCGTGCCGCTCGCCCGGGCCCGTGGCTGAGGCAGGAGCCGCGGTCTCTGCTGGGGTCCCGGCTCAGCAATCACCTCCCGGCACTGCCGGCGGCGCGGTAGCTGGCTCTTCCAATGGTCCCCCAGGGACGCGCAGCCGCTCACGCGGCACAAGGAGAAAACCCGGCGGTCCTCTTAATCGCCACGCTGCCTGGGCAGCACGGAAACAAAAGCTGCCGAAGAGAGGAGCCGGGAGGATCTCTCCCAGTGGGAAAGCCGCTGCCTGCCCCTCGGAGCCACCGCGGGTTGCAGGCAGCGCGGCGGCCGCTGGCTTGGCAGGCGGGAGGAGGCAGCTGCCGGGGCGGGAGCCGAACAAGCCGGCGTTCAGGTGACGCGGCGGCAGCTGCTTTTCTGTGCGGAGCGTCTCTGCAGCCCGCTCCTGCGGGAAGGGAGGCAGGTCCTGCTCTGAGTCAGACGTGCCACAACCCACATCAGTTGGAGGCCTGTTTTTTTTTTTTGTTGTTGTTGTTTTTGGTTTAGTCAGTTTTTTTCATGGATATTTGGGGATATTCCTGCCCACTCTTGCGGCTTCTCCCTTCACATATGTAGTTGTCAGAAAGATGGGGTGGGATTCCAGGATTAACCGCTTGCCTTTTTCTGCCAGTGTGTCTTGTATTTCCCAGGCTGATGCTCGGCTTTTTCTGGATAGCACTGACCTCTTGCGATGTTATTGATCCTGAAACTCCTGGGCACAGCGTTGCTACTCTCCATCCCTTAGCTGCAGCACCCGTTTAGCCTGGTGCCTGCTGTCACTGCTGTGGAGGGTCAAAGTGGAGCACAGAATTCACATGGAGCTTGCAAGCTGGAGTACCCATTTTTCGCGGTGATTAAACTGCTTTAATTGCCTCAGCATCCCTGCACGGGAAAGCCTACAGTTCTTTGAGACAGGCTCCTCTTCCTGTGTTCTTTTCCTCCGTCCTTTAGGTATTTCTGTCCTCCAGACTTGTGGGGCTTTTTTTCTTTCTGTTCTTGTTTTTCTACATGCAGCAGTTTCTTGCTTCCTTCGTGACCTCATCGCTGCTGCTTTCCATCTTCGCAATTTTCTTAGTAAGTGTTTAAGGAGATAATGGTAAGACTTATGTATTGGAATAAGGCTTTTCATGTGCTACTCCAATTAGGTTAGTTGGGAACAGGAGAATTAAACGCTCCTTGCTTCATGCTGTCTGCAGAGTTGGAAAGACAGCCTTGCATCCGTAGGCTCAGCCTACGACTAGGCAGCTTTCTTCAGGATTGCAATGCCTAAAAAACTTACTGGATTTTTGCTGAACAATCTGCACATCGTGTGTCCCGTAAATTCCCTGGCATCTGCTTGGCAAGCCGTGGTATGCATCTTTTTCTAGAAAGCGGCTCGAAAGAACTGAGGGATTTCTGTTTTCATCTTTAATCTAGAAAGCCTTCTGCAAGTTACTTTCACAGATCTATTTAAAGGAAGACAGAAGTGTGAAGCTGCCCACCAAGAGGATTCTAGATTTTATTTTCTTTTTTCCTGACTGTCTCTGGATTGAGTTTCTTTAAATAAAGGTCTCTCTGAGCAGCATTGAGCCTTATTGCTGCCGCCATCTCTTCCGTTCTGAAAGCAGCATCACTTCAGAGACTTCTCGGAGCAAAGGAGCCTCTTTCAAGTGTGTGGGGATTTTTCCGTACCTTCCCTCAGTGGCGTGGCATTGTTTGGCTGAAGTGTCCCTTCCTTTCCAGCAACCTTTAATTCATTTTTCTGCAGAGGAGTTGGTTCTGAGGTCACCTCAATTCTCTTCCCAAGGGAAATTCAGACTATAAAAAGTCAACTTTCCTGTCCTTGTTTTGTTGTAAACCTGCTTGCACTTTTGCAAAAAAAAAAAATAGCTGTGCTTTTTGCATGTGGCCCAGATCGTGGGATCCAGCTTCTTACAGCTAACCCGGGGAGAAAACCTGGCCTTGCCAGCGTCCTGCCATGGGGGGCAGAGCACTGGTCTTAGTTGCCCGATGTCCTGTAGGGCTTTCTCATCTCACAGAAAGAGTCACTTTGGGTCGAAGTCCTTGGGAAAAACACAGCTGATAGCTTTTCCTGCAAAATCCCTGCACTTTTTGATAGAGGGTTTGCACAGGGCTTCTGTAGGGGCGGCTGCTTGAGTAGCCTTTCCTCTCTTGGCTTGCTTTTCAAGCAGAAACACCGCTAAGGAGTTGTTCCTCATCTTATTGCCATCTCAGGGCTAAACTCACCATTCCCCCTGTGCTGCCCCATGAAGACCTCATCCATGCCCCCGCCTCTCTTGCCTTCCCCTCCTCCCCTGCCATCCCTCTATCTGCCCTGCCACTACACCGAGCCAAAGGCGGGCGAGCCCGGCCGGGCCCAGGCTGCTGGAGGAGTTGGTTCCCGGTCACATAAAGCAGTTCCAGGTAAGGAGGCGAGTTTTTTTTTCCCCCCGGCGAGGTGGTGCGGCAGCGGCTCTCCGCTCCGCCTGCGGCAGCCCCGCGCGGGCACGGCGCGGCTCGGCACCCCACGGCCTTCGCCCTGCCCTGGCACCCGGCACCGGGCGTCTCATTTAGAGGTTTTTTTTTTTTTAAATCAGCGTTACAACCGTTAACCTAACGTTATAACTGGCAAGATGCTATTTACGATTTGAACGTGGAACGCTTAAAATATTAATGATTTGAAAATGTAATTGGTAGATCTCTTAAGCAGTCGAGGAGCTTGTGTTAAGTGCTAGCAATGTGTTTTCCTTTTAACACACCATGCAACGTGTAATGCCTTTCCTTCCCATTTAGGCTTGCCCGTATTCCCAGTGTCTCCGCACATGAAGAGCCTTTCATCCACCAATGCAAACAGCAAAAGGCAGGCTCAGCCAAGCTGTACTCCAGCCTCGAGGTTGGCTGCCAAACAGCAGAAAATTAAAGAAAGCCGGAAGACAGATGGGCTGTACACAGACGAAGAGGAGGATTTCCAACATGCATCTCTGCTGCAGAAATACAGCGAGTGTGAGAAGCCATCAGGGAAACGTCAGTGTAAAACAAAACACTTGGCACTGCAGGAGAGGAGAAGGAGGTCATCTCTGACAGGGGATGACACCACAGATATCGAAAATGCTGAAGATAAGGTATCTTTATTTAGACTTAATTGTCCACCAGCCTCTCAGAAGGCAGCGCCAGCCTGCTTAAAACTGATGCGCTGTCATGCATGCAGGGTAGCGGGGATTGCATTCAAATTCATCTGTGGATGCTTCGCACATTTCGTATTTGCTTCTCTTAACCCGAGTTAAAGGCACTATTGCAGGGGGTTAGACGTATTGCATTTAAAAGCTGTAACAGGTCTTTCTTAAAAAAATTAATATCAGGAGGAAAGTGTAATTCTTTGTCAGCAAAATATAATGCTGTCGCTGTATTGTAAAAATGAGGCTAGAAAACCCCTCACAATAATGGTTTTGACAGGTCACGGTAACAAGGAAAGTCAGGAAGCGACCAGAGCCTGCTTCAGACTGCGACTCCTCACCAGCCAAGGCGTACGAGCAGAAGCTGTACGATCGCCTGCAGCAGACTCCCGCATTGCTCCCTGCCTCGCAGCCCTCGCAGCTGCCGATTGCAAGCCCCCCTCAGGACACCACCCCGAGCCGGCCCATGCCGCCCGAAGCCCGGAGGCTTATTGTCAATAAGAACGCGGGGGAAACACTGCTGCAGCGAGCGGCACGCCTGGGCTATGAGGTAAGGGTCTCTCACTGCTCTGCCTGAGGTTAAAACCCTCTTTCCCGTTTCAGAGGTGGAGAGTTTGCCAAGTGGCAGCTTTGAGGCTGGTCGTTGAAATTTGCGAGCCCCCTTTCCCTGCGGCGTTCCCTTTCCCGGTGTGCTGGGTCTGGAGGCAGGTCCCTGCGGGAATGGGTCCCCACGGTTGGCAAGGATGTAGCGTACGCAGCATCGTGTGTGAACGAGCAAAGGGTAAAGTTTTATTGGGAACCCTTGCTTCTGTTTAAACATAAGCCATCTGCAAACAGACTGGGTGTCTTTTTTTGTTTGTTTTTTTTTAAAGTAGTCTTTATATTGATCTTTAATGAGCTGTGCAATTTTTGCTTTTGTTATTTGTGAAGAGCATGTAATTTAGGAGAAGAGTTTTATTTTTTGTTCTTCTCTCCAAGGAGTATCTAGGATGTGACACAGGATGTAGCGCTTGGAGTGTCCTCTTGCATGATCAGATGCATCGTAGGAGCACTCTGCATGCTTTATGCTTGGAGTCTGGAGATGCTCAGTGTAGCTGGAACAATATTGTGTAATGAAATAGCACCCCTGTTGCTACAAAAATCAGAAACCAATGAATCCCCTAGCTCTGCTGTTTTGAAGCATGCTTTTATTGGAGAAATAGGGGCATGTAGGTGTGAGCATCATTGTTGCTCAACTTCAGATCTCGCGAAGAAGTGTTTCATCGCAGGGAGTGATTGTTGCCTTCGACACAGCTGCAGGGTTTGCCTTGTTGGCGAGAGGACCTTGGACCTCAGAGCTGGACTTGAAGCCCTCCCTGGAAGGTGGCATCAGCCCAGGTCCTGGTGGGACCTGCCCAGCCTCAGGGATTTGTGGAAACCTCGAAATGCCCTTTGTATAGCTGGACACCTTTGTATGGAGAGGGGCCTTCTCCAGCTCTGAAAGACAGGGTTTGTTGGAAAGGTTTTGTTTACTCTAGACAGAGGCTTCTTCTAACCCAGGGCACTTCAGCTCCAGTTAGGAGGACAAGTGGTTGTTGCAATGTTGCTATGGTAATCTCCATAATTTAAATTATTTAATTTCCTACAGACCTAAAATTTCCCATGGATCAAAATGTGCCGTAGCATGTGCTGCAAGCTATCGGAGTGTATTTTCTTCCTGCACAGCAGTGTCTGTTGGGGCGAGTACCACTCGCACGTAGCAGGCTGCCGTGGGATGCTTGTGCGCTTTGCTTTCTGCACCTGGAACGCTCCGCTGAGCACAGCTCAATGGGAGCAGCTCCAAAACTTAGTGATGGGCTGAGGTCTTGCTCAAGCAGGGGCCGAGGGCTCTCTGTTTGCTTTGCTGATAGCAGGAGCTCTCTGCAGCGTTGGCCACTAGCTGGCTAGTTGCAGAAACCTGGAGATGCCCGTGCTCACCACCATGGGGGTCCTGGGGCCATGGGATAGCCTTGTGTGCTCACCATGCCTTCCCATCATCAGCTAATAGGGGATTTTGATTTTCTGACTTGAATTCACCCAAAAGTTCAAGTGAACTGTTTTAGTAGGCTTAAATATTCCAATCGTTTGACTTGATTGTTTGGCTGGCATTGACAGTGCAGCAGCAGGTCCTGTTGTTGGCAGAGTGTGGGACAGAGGGGAGAGCCCGGTCTGTGTGCCCGAGCCACTGCCAGCATCTCGCGTCAGCTGTGTCTTTCAAGGACCAGAGCAGGGGGTGGCTGCACCACCCAGTTGGGGCTTCATTTGGCCTGGGTTGAGCTGTGGTAGTTTGGTTAGCTGTGGAAGCTCTGTAGCTGTGTTGTTTTTCTTGCTAGCGACCAGAGTACTGCAGTTATAAGAAAGCCGAATTTCCTCTGTCTCCAGAAAAAATTAGAGTGGTCAAGGAGTTACAAATTCCTCTATTTAAAAAATAAAAGAAAGAAGAGCTCAGTGGCTCAAGCTAATTTGCTGGTTTGTGACCTGTGACAGCTGCACACATCTGTTTTCTGCCGTCCCCGTTAGCGGGGCAGCAACCTTTGGTGGCTGCAATGTGATGGCTGGGGGCTGATCCTGAAGTGGGAGCGCTGGATGCTCACGGGCACGTGGGGGCTTCTCATAGCTGCTGCGGTGGCAGCGGGCAGCCTTGTGGCCCCTCACCAGCCCGGCGGCAGAGGAGGAGGCAAATGAGTCTGTGCCACTAGGGCTGTGGTTTGCGGAGGGATGCCAAGTGCTGGTGCAGGACTCGGAGCTGGAAGTAGCTGGCACCAGCAGATGCCACCGAGCCCTGATGGCAGCAGGGATGCTGTTTTGGGGCAGAGCAGCACCAGCAGCTCTGCTCTGAGACCGAGTGAGCTCGTGCCTGCCCTTGGCAGCCTGCCTGCCTTTCAGCAGGGATGCCTGGCGCCCGTGCAGAGATCCCACCCCAAACCCAGAGGTAGCACCGGCGCCTTTGGCATGCAAAGGTGCTGGTGAGCTGTACGTACCGCTCCTGGACCCATGGGGAGCCCAAATGCTCAGATGCCTCTGCCCCACTCTCAGTTGCACAGTATGGATGTGCCCCAGACAGTTGCGGGAAGGAAGACACAAGCAGTTATGATTTTTCGTGTAAAAGCTGACATGAGAATGAAATGTGGAAGGACAAATGCGCCTTAAGAGTAGTCAGGGATAAATTGCAGGGCTGCAGCCAACAAGGCTACTTAAAGACAGTGTGGCAAATGGTGTTCGGTTCTGGAAATCCATACGGTCTGAGCAAAACCCCGCTGAAGCTGGTAGGAAGCTTTGCCTTGTCTTTGCTGGCCAGGCCGTGCTTCATCACGATGTTAGCAACCCATCCCAGTGTACAGCCGCTCTCGAATACATTCTGTTTTCCCCATTTGAAACAAATGACTTGAGATAATAGTAGCCTTAAAACTGTAATTTACTTTTTGTGAAAGGAGAATTATAGGGAGCGTAAAGTCTTTTTGGGAAAAAAATTACAAAAGGCTTGCGTAATGAATTTGATGGGAGAGGAAACACTGGCTGTCTTTGTGCCTCTTGTTGCTTTTTGGTGTGTGTCTGGACTTGGAAAGTTCTCTGGTGAATTTGGGATTCAATCCTGCCTGGGAAGGCAGTGAAATTAGAGGTATGTGTGGTATGTAGTAGGGATGTGGGAAATATGCAGGAAGACATGGGTTATCCAGGCAGGGGAGAGGGTTTGCCCTAGGGATACCTCACATGAGGGTCTGGCCCTGGGTGGCACCACTGCAAGAGCTCCTGAGGATCCTCCTGCTCTTGCATAGCTCCCCTGGGGCTCCCGCACCCTCCCCGGGAACAGGCATCACTTCTGGGGTTTGCCACGGCATTGCAGGGAGGCCTTTCGGTTCAGGTTATAGTGCCTTGCCTAAGGGCCACGTTTTGGGGTCCGGATGGAGGGCAGTAGTGCTTCTTGTTGGCGGCGTGCCTGCCCGGGGCAGGTGGAATGCGCGGGGGGATGCTGCCCCCTTCCCTTGGGAAAGGGGCAGGAGCCGCCTCAGAGCGTGGGTGGCAGAGGCTAAAGCGCAGGGCACCGCTTTGGAGATGGGGATGCACCTTTTAACGTGGCTGTTTGCAATTTGGCTAAGAACCTGCCGGCTGCGCAGCAGCGGCACAGATCTTGGCTGTTGACGTGCTAGCTTGGACTCTTTGGATTAACTACTGCAAGTGATTTTCAGACTGCTGGTTTAAACAGAGCGCCTGAACAGACATTAAATTGCCCTGTGGCACTTTCACAGCCGTTTTCTAACATTAGCAAAGGATGCTTATGAAACCAAAAGTGTGTTTGTGGCACCACATGTTCCTGTATTAGGCAGTGATGGCTAATTTTTTTGTAAATTGAATAAATCATGTTAAAAAAAGTTAATGAGGCATTTAATTAATTAACGATGTAGGGTTTTATGGTCTTTATGGTTACATTTTGTGGTTAATGACATTCTTCTTATAGCCTCTTAACATAGAATTGCCCAACAAAATTAGCCTTTTTGTCCAGTAGTAGGTATTCCACCCTAGGATGAGCCTTTCCTTCTTACAAAAATAGATGAAAGGTCTTTTATTTTGAGTTGCAGAATCTATTTTAAACAGTAACTGCATGCTAAAAGTGGAGCCGAACACGGCAGCCGCTTCTGCTACCTATATCCATCTGCTAATTTGCTTGACAGGGTGGTCTGGTTTTGAAGGAAAATTCGTACCTCAGGGGTATAATTTTGCACAGCCCTTTCTCATGTGCTTGAGCGAGTGCAGGGTAAAGAGCATCGTTTCTAGACGGACTTTTATCCTTTAAGAGCCTCTGTTCGGTGAGAGGCGGGAGTGTGGGGATCCCAGGTTAAACTTGTGGGTGCATCAGGGGTAGGGGTTGGACCGCTCTGTCCCGGCGGCGGGTGAGGGGGATGCTCTGGTGCCTGGGACGGGCACGTCATTACCTCCCTGCTTTAGCCTGCTTGGTGAGGGCCTGCTAAAAGAGCAGCTTCATGCTGTATCCTGGATACCAGCTCTCGGGTCAGGTGTACCCAGAGCACAGATTGTTATGGGCTTTCCGGTAGATTTTGAAACGGGAAGAATAAATGCGTCGCACTCGGCAGTTGTTTTATTCTCTTCTTTTGGCAAAGCAGACACTCGTCCCCTTCATGCCGCATCCCGCTTTGCGAGGACGTCGCTCAGCTTTCGAGAGGAGCAAATGCAAAATTAATGGCTCGCCGCTAATCTGGGAATGCAGAGGCTATTTTATACATGCAGCATCACTTAGAAATGTGTTTTGTTTTTGTTTTTGTTTTTTTTTCTTTTGCATCTGGGACAAATCGAGGAAGACTCACAGCATCCTAAATTTTTGTTTGAGTGATGGAGCAGTCATTGTTTCAAGGCCGCCCGACAGCGTAGAGCTGAGTCTGGCCTAGCTTCTCGACCGTGGTATATTTGACTGCAAGATGAATTGTGTTAAATTCACATGGCTTCCCACGGTGCTGGGCTCATTATTGGAACCTGGCGCCTGGCTTTAGTTCTGCATGCAGAAAACCAGGGTGGGTGAAAATGGGATTTCCCCAATCCTGATAGAGTTGGGCTTTTTTTGTTTGTTTGTTTGCTGATAGCAAACCGTCCTTTGTGTGTCTTAAATGTGTTTTGTTTCGGGTCATGCGCTTTTTTCTTTTCAAAATCAAACTGACATCTGCTGTGCTGCTGTTGTGCTTTTGGAATTTTCTGCTAAAAAGTGCAAATGTAAGAGTAAAAACCTTCTTGCTAGCTTTATGCATGTAAGTTTTGAGAAGCGGAAAGCTCTGAGTTTTCTCGGTGAAATTTGCACATTCCCCCTCTGCAATGATTCCTGACATTGGGGGCTGTGGGGAGCTCCCTGCAGAATGCGGGGGCTCTCGGTGCTGCTTCACACAAGCTACTCTGCTCGTGGGAAGCTGTGGTCTCTGCTATGTCTCCTGTAGAAACACGACTTTCAGTGGCTCCCCTTTTTATTTTCCTTTTGACTGACTCATCTCAAAGAGGGTAACTTAAGGCATATTGTAGGGATTTCGTGGCTTTGCCTTTTTTCCCCCCTTTTCCTTCAAGAAGAGAAATCTCCGCAGCAAGAAATAACTCGGACGTTTCTGTTTTTCCTCCTATTTCCAGGAAGTGGTTCTGTATTGCTTGGAAAGCAAGGTGTGTGATGTGAATCATCGTGACAACGCGGGTTACTGTGCCCTGCACGAAGCCTGCGCCAGGGGCTGGCTGAGCATCGTGCGGCATCTCCTCGAGTACGGGGCTGACGTCAACTGCAGCGCTCAGGATGGAACCAGGTTAGCAGCACCCCCGCCCCAGCACTGGAGGGGGTCACCGACACTTTTTTTTCCCCCCCTTTCTTTCCTTCTGGGAGTTTTAATAAGTTTTTTGGGTTTGTTTTTTTTTAAGAGTTTGTGAAATTTCCAGCTGCAGGACAGGAAGGAGTGATAGACACTTGAGGTGCAGCCCTGCTCGTGTTGTGCTCCAGGTCCTCTGAGTTGTGCCAAAAGAGTGGCCTTTGCCTTGTCGGCAGGGTTACTTTTAAGAGCGCTTCAGGGGTTTGTGGCAGTTGGGTGTGAGTGCTATATACTCTATATAAAAATGTTGTTTTGCTGAACTGTTAAACTATCTGCTCACTTGATATTTTGGATTTTTTTTTTAATCCTGAACTAGCCTTTTAAAGTTTCCTTCACGGTGTAGTAGGGTTGCTTAGTTTCTGTGCTCGCAGAATAGTGAGCTTTTCTTTTTTGCTTTATGGAGACAGAAATGCTGCTCTGCCCGTTTTTTAAGCTGCTTGTGCATCTCCTAAAGTACCTCTTTGACCACCTCTGCAGGGCTGACCTTGGGATAACTTGTCCTCAGCATATGCAGAACATTATCCAGTCTATGCATTTTGGGGACAGGTCACTTTGTATTCTGTGAAGCTCCTGCGGCTTGTTATCTTAAATGGTTTATCACATTCATTATCACCATCCAAATAGCCGAGGAGGTAAAATTAGCATAACTAAGAGTCTGCCTCTTTTGTTTCTAAGTTCTTTATTTATTAACTTGGGAAGGAGGGAGTCAGGAAAACAAAAGTCCCAAGAGGGCTGGTTAGGATGGTCCATTAGAAGTTCGTGATGGTTAGTCGTTACCGGCCCATCGTGGCCCAAAGGGAACATTTCTGGAGAAACACTGAAACTCTGGCTGGATTGTCAGATTCCTTCTCCCTCCCCACTTCTTTGTAAGAATTCTCAGCTTTCTAGGCTGAGAAACAGCCTCGTATTTTCTGCTGTCTCCAGCTTTAATATGTGACCCATGCAACAGTGGCAAGTTGCCATGAAAAGAATCCTAAATTATTTTTGTCTCACTTGCTGGAATAACCTTTATAGAAAATTAACCCCAGGAAGTTTCTGACCACTCTTAATCACCTGCCAGTTCCGAGTCCACCTTTGATTTCTATTCACAGATGGGGCTGATTTTTCAAGAAAGAAACTTGGCTTCTGTACCCTGAAAAGTTATTTTTGGGAAAATGCATTTTAGAAATTAACATAATAATGATCTGATCATAAATGGTAATGTTAGAACTCAGCTATTGGTTCCCTTTCTTTCGTGATGGCAGACTTACTTTTTGTTTGAAAAGCTGCTCAACAGACGGTGTGAATCCAAGATGCATCTAATGTATAGGTGGGAGATGGTCTGGCTGCCCTGATTTGGGCAGGACAGAGAGCAGAAGCTTCTGTAAGGAACTTTTGGTCAGTGTTATCTGCTGCTTTTTGATAGGGCCAGACTTCTCTGTTTCTGTAGAGTAAATCATTACATGCATAAGATAAATCCTTTTTCTCTCTTGAAGCCTCAGTAAATTTTTCTCCTTTAAGTTTTAGGAGGAAAGACGTGTCAGTCTTCCTCAACTGTGTTGCTTTTCACATACAAATTCCTGGACACGTTCACCCCTTTGAAAAAATATTAAAAATCTTAAAAGCAAAAAACCCCAAACAAACTCCCCCTCCCTTGCTTTTTTAATTAGTTGAATATGCCTTATTGCCCCCTCCGCCAGCCCACAAGCCCACTAGCCAAAGATATTTTTGGTTGCGCTGAAAGCTCTCAAGTCTCCAGACAGTAGCAGTGGATGTGTTTAGTTCTGTTCAGCCAGTTATAGTAAATCCACATAGCGGAGTGATGTAACTGCACAGGCTGTGATGTACCTGCATTCGCTGCATTTGTTCGTGTGGCAGCCTGGGGTGACACCTGGATGCCGGCTGCCTGAAGCTCCAGTTTGCATTACTTGCTGCCTGCCACTTCTGTGGTCAGCTTTTTGGAGGACAGTCTTTGAAAAGTTGTGACAAGTGAGGGTATGGCTTCAGTGTGCGTGAAGTGTCCATATGAACGTGAAGGCTGTAGGAAGTTCTGTGGTGGTTTTGCATCCATGTGTAAGTTTTGAAAGTGAGGCAAAGACCTGAGCCTCTTGCTTTGGTGTTGGCTTTTATGTACCTGCAGCCCATCTGTCATCTGAGTCCAGTCGATAAGATCTGAGTTCAGTAGATAAGATCAGCTTTCAGCCTCTGGTTCCTGATTACTATCATAAATCTTGGTGAGGCCAAAACCAAACTGAGCACCAGACCGCAGTGGCAGGGCAAGGAGGGGATGGTGTTTGGAGGGTGTAGGTATGGTGGAGTCCTTCCCTTTACCCTCAGCTCAGTGCTGGGGCTCTGCCTGCACACCTGCAGTGCACAGTGTCCCTCTGGCTGTCCTATTTGCAGCACATCTGGCCGGGCTAAGTGCGGAGTCTGATATGTTTTTCCCCTAAAACTCTATGCTGATGGTGGTGGCTCTCCAAATGCAGCACCTGCAGACCCTGAATACACAAGTACTCTGCTGCTTGAATTAGTGGCTAATCAAAGATTATCGTAGAATGGGGCGAGATCTTTAAGACCCGTCTCAGAGGTGCCACAGTCACTAAAGGCTCTTAATCGTCTTACCTATAAATAATAATAGACCGTGCTTAAGAGGTGAGTGCTTTCCTTCCCTGACAGGACCCCAGTAAGTGCAGTAGCTCAACAAGAGGCGGTTTGATGACCAGCGCCTGCTGTTAGCAAGGATGGTGTTTGGCCTCATCCTTGTTCTCCTCTTGCCTCCGCAGCATGCCCTAGCTGAACCAGCACTGCTTTAAGAACAAAGCTGCATGCCGAAAATACAGGCATCTCCTGCCTGTTAGCGAGGCCTCCCGGTTGCTTCAGAGTCCGCTCGCTAGATTCGCTCTCCGCAGCCGGTTTTGCTTTATCCTTCTCGCTGGCGGCTGATGAGCTCAGCCTTTTTTATTTTTTCCCTGGGAGGACCATGCCAAGATGGCTCTCTCCCTGCGTCCTTTCAGCTGGTCTTGGCAGAGCAATACCCTCCAGCAGCTAACTGCATTAAAGGAGAGGCAGCCGGTGTAGCTGCCCTCCTGCAACTTGTGCCTTGCCTCTTCCGTGGGGCAGCGTTGCATAATAGAGTAGATGGAAATAAAAATAAAACGCCAAGATACGGTATTGCTCGGTGAGTTACGAGACCTCTTATTGCAGTGAGGAAGATTCTGATGGTGCCTGAAAGGCTGAGAGCAAACCCTGGCTGGTCTAAATAGTTTATAATTTTGGTGGTGGAATCATAAGCCCCCAGTGAAATGTTTTCGTAACTCCAGTAGCGGTAAAAATAGTAGGAAGAATTCGACAGTACACGAGAGAGGGTTGAGATGTGTGTCTCCGGTAGGATATTGCAGATCTCAAATGTCCCCAGATCCTTCTGGGGCCTTTCGAAGGGTTTGTTTTAGAAACGAGCTCTACTACTGTTAACTGTACCATTAGGGATAGGGAGTGTTTATTTCCACAATGCTCAGGGCGGAAAAGATTATATGGGCAAAGCAGCCCAGGAGAGGACTCCCAGGGATCTTTTTTTCACATCTGAAAAAGTTGCCGAATCCAGTAGTTACTTTTGCATCCTACAAAGAGGATGATTCAGTTCTGCCAAGACTGAAAAACACTCTTTCCTCTGCCGGCCCTGGTGGGAGAAGCAAAGGAGTAGCTGTGCCTTTGCATGGTCCTGCTCGTGAGCTTGCCAAGAAGCTGTGCTAGCCAGTAAAAGAGTCTGTCAGTGCTCTGTTATTGCGTTTTTTTCCCCTGCCTTATCTATGGGGAATCTCCTTCCTCCCCCCCAACCCCCACTGCCCAGTGTTTTCTTTCCTTCCTTTGCTTCCTTCTATTTATTGTTCTTCCTCCTTCTGCGCAGCTTTACCGCACCTTTCCTTCCCCTTGCCTCTATGAAGTCCCCTCTTGGGCCCGGGGCTCCAACAGGGGACAAAGATGGGTCTGCCTGCCCCGCTGCCTCTGTCCCTGTCTGCACCACCACACCGAGCTGGGTGACCCATAGAAAGGGAGAGGGGGTCCAATTCTGCGGTTACAACCCATGCGCTACAATTTTTCCTTCCCGGGGGGATGCCCAGGCGCCCTTTAATAATCTCGTCAGGGTGTCGTTAAATCGATTGAAACACTGGGAGGTGATTTAGGTGCTGTTTTTCATAAGTTAAGGTGTCATATTGAATTTGTTACGGCTTCAAAAACCACTGAGGTAAGTCAGTTAAAACAAACAAACAAACAAAAAACACAACACAAAACCAACCAAATAAAATCCCAAACCAAAACAAAAACACACGCAAAAAAACCCCAAAACAAAACAAAAAAACCCCCAAAACCTGACAAACTCACAACACTCTGCACCCTCCTCCCTCCCCAACCAGAAAAATCCTAATTCTAAAATAAAATGCAAACCAGTTTGAAAGTAAGACTACATCGAAGTAAGGGAGCAGGGGAGAGAAAGTGTCCCCAGCATTTGGCGGCAGCTGTAACTCTCATCTCTTCCCGGTGCCTGTTGCCAGACTTTCAGCCAGGGATGCTTCGTGCCCAGTGGGGGACAGGAGGGTTCGCAGCAAGGCTGACCTTTCCCGCTGTAGATGCTCGGAGTGTCTTGACCCGACAGCTCAGGCCTCGGATGCTCGCTGACAGCCAGGAACACCCGACACTTCTTCAGCCTCCGTGTCAGCACCCCTGTTATTTGTTACCTCTCACGGTGTATCGCCTCGCATGTTTAGCGCTGGCCGGATCCGGGATGCGCTGGGTGCTGCGCAGGGACATGATGCTGCGGCCGTCCCTGAGCAGAAGCAGAGTCAGTAGGTGGAGGTGGGAGGCTGAGGCTTGCGGGGAACCCCAGGAACGCTGGATTCTCCAGCACCCTCTATCTCAAAGGTGTCGGATAGTTTCAGTGTTACGTTAAAGACTTCCCTGAGAAACTGAGAAGGGATATCCTGACCCTTTGCAAGTGATCCTGATGGACCTGTCTGTTCTTTACATTCAAAAGTGGCTTTCCAAGGCGGCGTGTCAAGCTTTGAAAAGTGTGCATGTGTGTAGTGGTTTAACCCGAGCTAGCTATATAACCATGACAGTCACTCGCTCACTCTCCCCCCTCTCACCCTCAAACAGGGCAGAGAATTGAAAGGGAAGGGCAAAACTTGTGGACTGAGATAAACACAGTTTAATAACATAACGAAATAATATACTACTACTACTACTATATATAGAATGGAAATAGAATACATGATAAAAGATACTAAACGCAATTCCTCGTGGACTCTGTTGACACCGAGCCGCCAGGAAGCAGCACCTGGTCCCAAAAAGCCGATCCTGGAGAGAGAAAAGATATAAAGGCAGAAAGGCCCAGAGGCCTCTGCAAAACCACAGGCTGGCAAAAGGCTGAACCAAAGAAACTCCTGAACAGAACTCTGCTGAAACAGAGCAGAACCTGAACAGGTCTCCATCCCTGTCCCTCGCTGGATGATCGCGACTCTCCTTAAAAATTAAGCATGACACTGATGGGATGGAATACTCTTATTGATCAGGCTGGATGTCAGTCAAGCTCTGCCCCATCCATGCCCCCTTTCCTCGATGTCTCACACCTGTGGGCAGAAAGCTCTGGAAGGCCTTGGCTCCCAGACGACAGCGATGAAAAACATTAGGCCTGTCCCAGGGTGTTATCTTCTTGTTCTCACGCTAAACCCGAACAATGACCGTGCTAGCTACAAAAAAAGAAATGTTTCTAACTGCATGAAGAAGATTAACTCGCTTTCAGTCAAACCAGCACAACGCATTTCACTCTCTGGTGCTATGGTTCTGAGGGGTGGCACGAGCTGGGTTGGGGACTGTGCTCGGCAGCTCAAGAGTCACCTGCTTGTTCGCCGTGTTGGTGGCCTGCGGTGTGCAGGAGGCAGGCGTTGTGGGATGAGCCCTCTCTCCATAGGGAACGAGCCACAAAATTTCCAAGCGCGCCTCCTCATGTTGATGCAGCGTGCATATGTCAGAACCAAAACTGCATATGGCTTTCCAGCTAGATGGGGGCAAGCGAGAGTGCTTCACGTGTGACACACTCTTCACTCTATGTCACAGCCTACTGGAAAGTACTTGGAGTAAACACACTTGGAACGTACTTCTTTTTGAGACTGATCAGTCCCCCTCCTCCCAGCAGTGCTGTGTGATAGATGGGGCTGGTTTGATCTGCCCCTCCGGCCCAGAGCTCACATGGATGGCAGCCCATACCAAAGCGGTGGTGGCGCAGAGGGGACGTTGCTGTGTGTGGCAGGAGGAGTGGTGGGACGTGGTGGCCTCCTCGCCAGAGGGAATTTCGTCCCTGGTCATTAACCAAGAATTGTTTGGCGGATTGGTAGAGGGAGCTGAGGGTTTTTCTTGTCTGTGCTTCCAGATGGCTTCTCCTTGTCACATCATTCTGAAAGCCTTCCGAGAAGGCAGTGTGTGATCCTAGTAAAAGTCCTTCTTTACTTCTCTTGCCTTTTAATACATCCGTTTGAGAGTTTGAAAGCCTCGTTGGGGGTCAGCGGTGTTGACAGCCTAAAGGAGGAGAAGGAGTGCAGAGTTGAGTTGAACCGCCATGGCCACTGGTCATACCTTGGACTCCCCTTTCAGTTCCCTCTTCATCGCTGTCTAAGGAAAAGATGGGATTTTAACACATCTTCATTAGTCTGAAGGGTAATATGTTCTACTGCCGGACTACTCTCCGTTACGTATAATCAATTTTAAAAGCAAAAGTTAATGTGATTTATAATTAGTGATAAGGAATTCTAAACCTGGAATTGCAGGCATGTGTATTAATGAATAATCCTTCTGTAGGCTCACAAAATGTATGTCTGAGCTTGTATAGATTGCTCATGCCACGTAGAATGCGTTAACTTCTGGGTGGACTAAACTTAAAATAACATGTGTTTCTGTCCTGTGAGTAGAAGGGTTGAATTGTGCTCTAAATATATTCACAAGTGCTATTTAAAGAGGATATAGCGCAGAAGTTTAATTCCCAGCAAATTTTCATAACTTATTTCTGTGTACATAATTTAGGAGTTTTGGGTAACTGATTTCCGCACTAGCTCAGAGACAGGCTGAATGAGCCCTTACTTCAAAACATGCTGTTAAATTGGCAGAGATTTGGAACGGTAGAGTGACTTGCAGGAAAATGATGTTTGTGAGGCTCCATGCAAACTCCTGCTTTCTGTTACAGCAGTGTAATTATTTTGCTGGCCCTCAAAATATGTGCGGCAATGAATAGACATAACAGAAATATCTGCTGTGAGCAGTATGACTGTGGAAAGACAAGAGGGGAGGGGGATGATGCGCAAGTAAAACCAACGATGAGATGATTGGCAGCTGTATCAATAGTGTTATTTTCTATAAATAACTTTGATCTGAAGTCAGAAGTTTCTTGTCAAATACATTTGCATAATACTATCGAGTCAAAGTGTAACGCCGTGATCCTTTTTATTTCCCTAGACCAATCCACGATGCGGTCGAAAACGATCACTTGGAAATCGTCCGCCTGTTACTGTCTTATGGTGCTGATCCGACGCTTGCGACCTACTCGGGGAGGACCATCGTGAAGATGACCCACAGTGAGCTCATGGAGACCTTCCTCACAGGTGCGTGGCCGTGTCGCTTGGGGCTCTGCTGGCTGTACTGCCGGGGGGGAGGACACGTTCCCTGGCCCCCCAAAGCCCCTGCAGGGACGGCTCCATGCCGAGGAGTGTGAGGGTGCAGCAGCTCCTTCTCTGCCTGCAAAAACCCAGCGGCTGCAGGTGGGAAGCGTAGCCACGCGTAGGGGGTCCTAATTGAAACTCTTAATAAGTCATAAGGGTTATGCCACTATCAGATTTGATAGGTAGGAAGTCAGCAGGGTGTGTCAGTGCCTTCACTTTTCTTTTGAAATGAAAATGAGAAACTTGCTAGATTGAATAGCTGTTTGTTAAATATAAACATGTTTTCCCATAGTCCTGCTTTTTATCCTTCTAGTACTCGTCTTTTTGCAACTTCTGCCTCATTTTGTATTGGAAATGCTGTAAACCTATATTAAAGGCTCTTGTCTTTAAACACGTCCATGTTCTAACATGGTTTTATGTTTTTTTTTTTTCTCCTGTTACTTTTGGATAAAGACACTTGCACTACCTAATAACTGATCTCTGAAAATGTTTGCAATGTTCCTAGTTGATGAGTTTAAGTGCTTATCCACTTAACTGTTTAAATGGTGCAGTGTAGAAAGTGCATAGGTGTTATCAGGACTCCAGTCAAGTCCAGTATCTTGGACTTCTTAACATCTTGAGTCCCAGTATCTTTTAATCAACTCAAGTAATAAATCTCCCAAGTGATGTCTATAGAAAAGAATTAATGTCTTCTGAATGTATCTGTGTGGAAAAACCTTTTCCATCCATTTCTTTGGGGACACTGTTTCACACCCAAGTTGGTGTTCAGAATAACTGTGCAGACTAAAAAGTGTGGTACATCCTGTCTTTCACCAAAATAAAATACTGCTCTTGGTTTCTCAAGCTTAAGGTTGAGTCTGTCCCTGTTAGACCTTGGGTGATTATTTGATGTGATGGGTCATAAACTGATGTGATGGGAGAAAGGATGCAGGAGAAAAGCAAATTCCAGGAATATTAGTGAGAATGGTGTGTATGTGCTGTTGTTTGTAGCATGCGCATCAGGTGTGGGATTTTGTTGACGGAAGGTATGGAGGATGCATAGTTAGGCTGTATGACACATGGTCTGCTAAACTTGCCAGGTTTTTGTTTTCATCAGTATGTTTTTGTTGTTGTTTTTTCCTCTCCAGAGTATTTAACTGACCTGCAAGGTCGAAGTGTTGATGACCCTGGTTTGTACTGGGATTTCTATGGCAGCTCTGTGTGCGGTGAGCAAATGTTACCCTTTATTTCTTTGTATGCGAAGACTTTCAAAACATGCGGCACGTGGGGGTGGGGGCTGTTTTGTTTTTATCGTAGAGGAAGCTAGGAAGGAAGCAAACTGATTTTATTTACAGATCACGTTATTGGAAGAAAAAGCAAGACTTGCAACAGTCTCTTCAATGCTGACTTGGCACCTTTATTCATTTTTATTTAGATCCAAAAGATGAATCTGGATTTGACATCTTGGCAAATCCTCCTGGCCCAGGTGATGAAGATGAAGATGGCTTTAGCGATGTCTTTGAATTTGAATTTTCAGATGAGCCTCCCTTGCCATGTTACAACATTCAAGTGTGTCTCTCTCAGGGGTAAGAACAAATACAGGGTTTGGGGTAAAAATAGCCGAGATGATCTGCTTGAGATGGCAGCAGTTTGTGTCTGTGGGGAAATGTGTTTGCATTTATTTAATGTAAATGAGAGAGCAATACTGTAACTGCTGGGCTTTTTAGAAATGAGCTAATAGGAGATGAGGGGGGGAAAGGCTGACTTGTCAGGGCTGTGTTTTGAGTGCCATACTCCTGAACTGAACAAATGACGTTTGAACACAGATTCTTTGCCTCACCCCAGGCCAGGCGTCTTGGTATAACATACAAAAATACAAGTGCTTCTATCGCTTGAATTTGGTTATCACGTTTGTAAGGTGTTCCTAATTTTATTTAATGGGCTTTTCTGTTTTGCTGAGTGGACACACTTTCGTGGATGAAAAAATGACACTGTTACAGCTGTTCTAGACTTTGCAGCAAAACTGGATAAAGCCCTGAATCATATTGAACGAAGAAACATATTGCAGAAGATACTATGATACTTAATAATAAACAAAGACCTGGAAAATTTTATCATCTGTTATACTGAAGATATAAATTAGCTTCATAAACAGCTGCCGTTTGTCATTTGAACCAGTTTGTCATTTGAACCAGTTTTGATGACAGCCATGGGAAAAATTGTTTTAAATATTCATCACGCAGGAGTGTGGGTTTTAGCATTTTTTTAATTTGAGTTATGTATATAACTTAAGTTATTCGAAGTGGACGAGTACAAAGATTGAGTTAAAAACTGTATTCTTAATCTGAGAAAACACCCTCTGTTGGCTTGTACTTAATATTGGCATCTCTGGAAGTCAGAGGTGCTGAAATTTCTGATTATAACTCTAAACCATCTCCTAACTTGCTAAATGGGAGTCGGGCTCAGCCAGGCGAACCTTGACCCGTGTGAGCAGCTGTTGCGACGGCTGCTGACCCACGTGTGTGCTCAGGAGCCCGGGGTTTAGAGGCACCAGTGCCCCTGCACGCCTGGTCCCCCTCCCTCCCCCAAGCTGTGGGCAGCCATACGATGAGTAAATATCTGTTATATTTCCCCGCCCTGGGCTATGGCCTTGACTTCAGGGGGGTTGTTTGTGCGGGTACGGTCAGGGAGGGTTTGTCACACAGCGATACGGTGAAGAATCAAGAAGCCTGTGGCTTACTGTTGGTTATTGGAGCCTCTTTGTCCTTCGCTTCCACAGACCGCGAAACTGGCTTCTGCTCTCGGACGTGGTGAAGAGGCTAAAAATGTCATCTCGCATCTTCCGCTGCAACTTCCCCAATCTGGAAGTCGTCACCATCACAGAGGCAGAGTTTTACAAACAGACTTCCCTCAGCCAGTTGTTCTCTTGTGCTACGGACCTTGAAGCTTTTAACCCGGAGAGCAAAGAGCTGTTGGACTTGGTAGAGTTTACAAGCGAACTCAAGACTTTGCTCGGCTCCTCGCTTCACTGGTTGCATCCGCACGAGGACCCTCCCTTCGACATCCTCTGGTGAACCATCAGGCCGTTTAATGTACAGTGCTCTATACAGTTACTTCTTTATGTATATGTGTTCAAATGCAATTGTTTCTGTAAAGAAAGGACACTATTAAATATAAAAATATCTTTCCTTTATATAAGAGATCTGAATTCCAGTTGGACAGATTTTGGAAGAATTTTTTTTTAACTTCAATCAGTTTTTACAAAATTGTTATATAACGTTTCTTTAAATGCACACAGGCTTTGGGATAAGTTTGTTATTACTCGGAACACGTTTTTTTTTTAAAGAACACACCCACACATCGACTTTGTTTCATACAAAGCACTGATTACACAGGACATACTTTTTCTAGGTGATGTGATCAAAGTCATGTGGCTTGTTTGGGAGATAGAATTCGGTAAGGCACTTGGTGATATTATTTTTGTTTTTTTGTTTACAGAATTACCTGCTTTGGCCAGGTAAGCACTATTGAATATAATTCAGTAGTTTGTAATATAAATTAAACCATATCCATATGCATCAACTAATTGTAAGAACTTTTATATCCTAATTTAAAAGCTGTGAAATTTAGTTTTCACACATCAAACCGGATTGTTTATATATGTTTAAACATTTTATGCTCTTTATTTAAAGAAGACTTTGAACTATTTTTTCTGTACCTTGTAAAATATTGAAAAACTAACATATGTTGAAGTTGCTTGAAACTGTACATAAACTAAATTTTCTGAATTGTGTGTTTATGTTTGAGATCTGTGTTTTAACTTTGTAAGTAAATCTCCTGCCTTTGTATTTATATTTTACAAAAATTTTCTTAAAGGCAATAAAACTGTTGAGAAATGAAGAGGCTAAAGGGACTCCCATTAATTCCGTGCCTGGTTGCAAAGTGAGCTCTGACTCATTAATGTTTATTGAGAGGAGGCTCCGCGAGCGGTTCCTGAAGCGGAGCAGAGCTGGCACAGGTGCTGGCGAGCAGCTGATGAAATCTGAGGTACAATCTGCCTCAGCTTTCTAAATTCAAGGTTACAAGAAAACATCGGGCAGGCACCTTTTGTGAGACAGAGGTTTAGAAGCGGTATTCACAATACTTTCTGCATCGCCTTTTAGTTAGAGAATTGTGAATAGGTTCAATTATTTTCCCTTCTTTGTCATCATTTTAAGTTGAATCGACTGAATTCTTTTTTTCAGTGGTGTCTGCAGAGGGGAGGAAAATAGTACTAAGCTAAATGCTTTAGTTCTAATGTATAGCATTAAAGCTGTGAGCACCTTTTGGAGGGATCTAAAGGGGGAGTGAACAGAATGTGACTTTTACGCAACTTGGGAACTGGCACCATAGGAGGCTGAGCTCCCTGGGCTTGGGCAAGCCCTCTCTTAAGGGTCTGGGTCTACCCTTTGTGGAAAGAAGTTCTAGCTGTGCTCTGAGTTCTGCTTTGGGGCTGTTTTTAACAGTAGCGTGGCCTGTGATGGCCAAACGCTTCAGCTGAGACATTGAAATCGTGCTGCTCTTACAAGGGCCAGGACACCCACCAAAAGGGTCTTGAGCAGAGCACCTGGTACCTCTGAGGAAAACATCTGGAAAAAGTTTCCCTGTGGAGCAGCAAAACTCAGAGGTTTTGATTAATGGTCAGTGTACTGCAGGTTAAGTCTTTGCTCTTGGGGAAGCTGAAGAGACAGTGTGAATTACCCTGGTCCTGAAGGTAAGGGAGAAGGATGGCTCGTTCCTGAAGGTGCCCCAGAGGGAAAGATGCAGAGCTGATGCCTCTTGCGGTGTGTTGCCGTCAAGTCTTTTTGCCAAACGCTTGTATTGTGTGGTCTACTGTGGGAGTGCTGCAGGGGGGCAAGGTGGTTTTGTAGTTGAGCCAAGAGATGAGAGGGGGGTCTGAGAACTGCTGCTGGCAGCTGAAAGTCCCATTTCCACACAGGACAGGGAATTTTTAGTCCTAATACAACCGCCGACATCTTTGTCCAGACTTTGGATAAGGATGATGATGGTGTCTCCTGTACAGCTTACACACATACCCTGGGTTTCCTTTGAGCCAACCTTCAGCTCTGCAAGGAACTGGGACACAGACATCCCTACTCTCCAGTACCAACTGCTTTTACATCCTGATTTTCTCGGGAAGCAGAGGAGGGCCAGAAAAATGAAGGCAAGGGAGGACGTTAAAAGCAATTGTTACAGACACATTTATCTGATCAGCTGTCTAATGCTTGGATGGTTTGAGCTGAGCATAAATCAGCTTCGTACCATGTCCAGGGGTGCATGGCAGACACCTCACTTTTTGCCGTGCCCTGCAGGCAAACAGCAGATTGATGCAGCTTCCACTTTTGGCCGGCTCCTCAAATGATCCTGAGCATGTGCTCCCCAAATGTCTGCGCTTAGTCAGCTTTCCACTATCTCCACCGAGTACAGTTGGGTCTTCTCCATGTTGGCGCTGGCATCCGTGCTGAAATACAGTAACAGCCTCATGCTGTTGTAATGCAAGCGTGTGCCTGCCCCAGGGCCCGTCGTCTGCGCTCTAAAAATAGGGCTGTGGCGGGGAACACCTGATCACAGTCCCATCCCTTGACACAATGCAACCATTTTATTTTATAGGATGTACTTTTTTAAAGACTTTGCTGTATGAGAGTGCTTGAGAGAGCACCGAGGGTTCAGTGAAGGAGGAGGGCAGCATCCCGTGCTGCTGGGTGCATGAGGCTGTCTTGGCTGCCCCTATTCTGGGAGGTTTGGGAGAGGCTGTCATGCGAGGGGCTGGCTGCATGCGTAGTTTTATCATAGAATCATAGAATAGTTTGGGTTGGAAGGGACCTTCAAAGCTCATCTAGTCCAACCCCCCTGCCATGAGCAGGGATATCTTCAACTAGATCAGGTTGCTCAGAGCCCCGTCCAGCCTGGCCTGGAATGTCTCCAGGGATGGGGCATCGACCACCTCTCTGGGCAACTTGGGCCAGTGTTTCACCACCCTCATTGTAAAAAATGTCTTCCTCATGTCTATCCTGAATCTCTTTTAATTTAAAGCCATTACCCCTTGTCCTATCACAACAGGCCCTTCTAAAAAGTCTGTCCCATCTTTCTTATAGGACCCTTTTAAGTACTGAAAGGCCACAATAAGGTCTCCGCAGAGCCTTCTCTTCTCCAGGCTGAACAACCCCAGCTCTCTCAGCCTGTGCCCACAGCAGAGCTGTTCCAGCCCTCTGATCATCTTGGTGGCCTCCGCTGGCCCCTCTCCAACAGGTCCATGTCTTTCCTGCACTGAGGCTCCAGAGCTGGACACAGGACTCCAGGTGGGGTCTCACCAGAGCAGAGCACAGGGGCAGAATCACCTCCCTCGACCTGCTGGCCACGCTGCTTTTGATGCAGCCCAAGATATGATCACCTTTCTGGTCTGCAAGTGCATGTGGTTTTGCAGTAGGTGAGCCAAGGGAATAGTTACCTTGGGGAGAGGAGCAATGGCAGCATGCCTGCAGGGAGTGAACTCTGTGACAGTAAATGTAGGCAGGGGAGTGGAAACACTGGCTGCCTTGCCAGCACCGGGAAGGGCCAAATTCTGCATGGCGCAGAGCTGGAGACTGAGCTGGCTCCAACCAGCACGGCAGGGCAGGGCTGGGAGTGGGCTGATGTTCAGCATTTCAGCTTCTGGACTCTCGCTGCTCTCTTTTAAAACACTTTCCCGTGCATCCTCCTTGGACCAAAGACACTCGCCTCACACCGCTGGCATCCCTCCAGGTTAATAAAAAACAAGGAAACAGAAATGCAGCCTTTGGGGATGGTAAAACCCTGCCAATCCCGTGTCCTGCCTTCTGCAAGGTGAAAATGTGGTGTTGATGCTGTTGGGGCCCAAGCCAAGGTATTTCCTCGAATTTCCCCTGCTTATCACTTGGATTTGCCTGGCTGGGAGGCTCTGCTGCCTGGTGGAGGTGTTGGAGAGCCACTGGTGCAATAGGGGAAAACCCCGTCTCCAGCTGGAGCTGGCAGGTGAGCTTCACTGAAGGGAGTTTCTTTTGTCAAACTTTTACTTGGTGCCGGCTGGGAAATCCCAGGAAATACCCGGCTCCGGGCTGGCTGCCTGTCAGGGCGATGGGGCAGGAGGGGAAGCCACAGCATGGGCAGTGTTCGGAGGTTTCCCCCAAGATAAGCAATGCTGCTGAGGACAGCGAAATATTGAACTTCTCCTTTGCCTTCTTGCCTTACCCAAGAAGACTGGGTTCTGCATAGTGGAATCAGCCCTGAGAGTTTCCAATCTGGGTTATTTCTCCCTCCGGACACTCTTCTCGTTTCTTCTGCTTTGCTGTTTTCTCCCCCTTTTGCTCTGGTGGCCTGACTGGACACTTGTGCCAAAGACACTGATACAGTGGGTGGCAAGCAAGGCACAGAAGCGTTTGGTCCTTGTTTGTGCTCTTTGGGGAGCAATCTGCTAAAGGGAGAGCCTAGATATGCACTGGAAGCCCAACCCAGCTTCTAGTTTTTAGGATCACAGGAGCAGAATGGAAATTGTCTTAAAAACTGCTCCCAGGGGCAGTGCTGCTCACTCCATGAATCAAAGAGTTTGGAGCTGACTCCTCCCTTCATTTCTGTGCTAAGTAACAAAACTATGGATGAGACCCATCATTTGTGCATTAATATGAACAAGGCATCAGGGAGTGGTAAATGCAGGCAGCTGCCATTCCCAGGCTCTGCGGGGCTGCTGGTAAACATTCAACATCATTTCTTCAGTTCGTACAGGAAAAAGGCACACATTGCTACTTTAAACTTGTATAGATGCAAGCTAACTGAAAAAATAGCATGATATCTGTTTAAAATTGTTTGCAGAACATCATATTTTCATTTCAGTATGGGTCCAGGGTTGGTAGGAGAGGGCTTGGTGCCACTACACAAGCCAGAATAGTTGAATGCCACAGTTGTGAAGACATGTATTAGGTCTTTTTCCAAAGTGCTTATTCACCATTGCATTTCTGCTGGAAGGAGGGGCAGGAGAAGAAAGTGACTGGAATCCAGCAAGTTTCACTTTGTGAGCTTGTAGTGTTGTCAAGAGAAAAAAAATGCCCCAAATAGATCTGAAGAAGATGAATTTGTCTTTAAGTACCGTGTCTAGATGTCCACGCTGTCTTCCCACTTACATCAGTCTTGTTAGTTCTGCATTTCACCCATTAGTGTGCTTTGCATGGGTTCACTGTGATTGCAGAGTGAAGAGATCGTATTTTCCTGCAAGTTAAGTGTGATGGATCATTAGGAGCAATGCTGCCTTCTCCCCTTGGGGGTGAAGGCAGCGTGTTGCCTGTTTCTGGTTTGCCAGCCCTGAAGCAAATCTTGTCCACACCATGTGCACATTTTGCTTCAGCAGACCGATGTGACTGTAGATGGTTGCTCTCTTGAGCCAGGTATGAACCACAAATCTGTCACTAAATAGATTTTCCTTTTGTTGTCACATTAATTTGCAACTCATTAATAGTGACAGCAGTGAGGTACTGCACTGATGCAGATTTGCATATTCATGACCAACTTATTATTAAACAAATAAGATTTCCCTAGCTGAGGAAGCACCCAGAGTAATGCCACATCGTGCATTATATCAGCCTGGATGTTTTATTTTCTCTTTAATATGTTAATAGATGCAAGAGGTGCTTGTTTTTTTAAGTAAATGTGCATCTATAAAATAACACGTAATTTAAAATATCAGAATCGTTTAAACAGTAATCCATTAACAAACCTGCCAATAATTGAGAAGGAATACCTATTTAAAGTTCAAATCAATTAATCAATTCTAACTGCTGGCTTTGTTGCCTAATGACCATAACGCAGGCAGTACCAGCAAGGCACAACTAAGTCACTGTACCAGTGAGGTGGGCGAGGGGCAGACAGCTGATCCCGTGTTTTATGGTGCGTTACGGTCAAATGGTTTGGTTTTCATAGTTGCTCGTGTTTCTTTCTCCGGCTCAGCCCTGGGGAGGAGACCAGAGCTCCAGCCCTCGCTGGTGTCACGGTGGCCCCATGGCAGGGACACTGAGGCTGGTGGCGGGTGGTCGGCAGCATCCTACCCCACCGGTGCAGTGGGGAAGGTGCATCCCTGTGCTGAAGCAACTGGGGGGAAAAGTCCCCTGGAGATCAATAGCTGCTTGAAATCTGCAGGCAGGAGGAAGGGGAGATGCAGGGTGTGGGGCTGACCTGCAGGTGGGTGTTTTGGTTTGCTTGCTGGTCGTGGAGACAGTTCTGTCCCACGAAGTAGTATGACTTTTTTCTGTCAGGCTACTGAAGACTTGCTGATACGCATATCAAAACCCTCTTCAGATCCCTGCTGCATGCATATTTTTCATTTGGTTTTGGCTCTTTTAACAATTTGTAGGGTAGTGGGCATAATTACATGTGGAAACCAGCTGGTTATTGAGAAGTTCTCCTGAGTCCCCAGGTCATTTTTTTTTCCTGGCTTGACTTTTCAGAGGCCCTTGACGGTGTTGCCTAACCATGAGGCCAAATGCGGTTCTTACCCCATCCTGCGGTTTCCCTATGAGTCACAAGCCACCACTTTTGAATGGCAAGTCTGTGCCTCCAGCATCCCCAGGCTCAGGAGCTCCTGTTGCTAATTGCCAAGGGTGTATGGCCCTGCAGTGACACAGCTAAAACGGAGGATGGTGAAAGGCAGCCACAAGTCACCCCAAAGAGCACATCCCTGCAGGTGCAGAGCAGCGTGAGGCTGTTTATAAAACCTGTATACAGCAACCTCCCGGCGTCCTTATCCAACAGGGGATAATTTCGTTTCCTGATGTGGGATCTATCCTTATCTTCATCGCCTCTCTCGAGTCCTTCCCTGGCACACCGATGGGTGCCAGCGGCACTGTATCATGATTTCCACTGCTGAGGGCCTGCAGCCATTTCCACGCACTCAGGATGTAGAGGGTTAGGCAACACATGTGGCAGATGCTCCTGATGTCAGAGACAGTGTTTAGTATTTGTAGCTGTCGAAATTTCAAGGAAAAGGCTCCCTAATGAAAACCCTTTTCCAATATGCCATAAAACTCCTGTTTAAGTAAAGCCTACATGAAGGCAAGTCCTGACAGGCCTCCTGAAATGAAAAGGGCAGATTATTTAACAGCTGATCAACACTAATAACTCTTGGCAAATACTGTATGCAAATTTAGCACTGGAGCCAATATGCACCAAAGGGACTCTTCTCTAACAGCCTGGCCTGGCTGCTCTCAAATCCCCGCTGTTCATCACAGAACCCAGTGCTGGGAGCGAAGGAAACCTGGGCTGTGATGGCCATGTGTTAGGTCAGTGGTCTGTGGGTGCTTTTTCAGAAGTTCCTCCACCATCACAGGAATCTAATGGGTGTCTGAACGCTCGGTGGGACCAGGCTTGGGCTCTCTTGCTGAGATCCAGAAACTGCTGGCATAAAGCACTGAAGCAACTGAAACAAATAGTTTGAAGCTGGACATCTCACCTCCCCCGCTCCGTGACATCTATGGGGAAGGACCAGTTTTAAGTATCTTTGTAATACGCCAGTCTACACAAAAGAAATCTCCTTTTCTGATTGGGACTTGCCCCTGGGCAGAGTTGAGCATGGGATGGGAGTTGGGAGCGGAGTGGAGTTCATCCTTCTGGCCCCCAGGTCCATGTCATGAGGGTGGCTTTGTAGCTGCTCAGCTGCCCTGGCTGACCGGGCTTCGCCAGCCCAGGGAGCCTGCCTGTGCTACCCGCTGGCCGCTGCGAGCACCTGGGGATTTGGGGCTTCTGACCGCAGGGTCAGCTCAGCAGGGCAGTGATTGTGGTAGCTACGTGACAGAGCAGGGCCTGTCTCAGGGGTCGCTGCTGCTGGATGGGGTGGTCCCCTTTGGGAATGTCCCCTGCACCCCCATGAGCTGGTTGCACTCACCCAGCAGAAGCCAGACCCAGGAGACTCTCGGGGTGGGGGGGTGCAGGGTGGGTGAGCATCCCAGCCCCCTGCAAGGGGAGGAGGCAGTGCTGCCTGGCCGTAGGAGCAGGGCAAGGGGTCAGGGATGGGCAACGAAGCGTTGCCCTTTTGGTGGCAGTGTGGCTTTACCTTGGCTCAGAAAGATGGGTGATCCCATGCCTCCCTCCAGAGCCTAGATGCTCAGCCCACCCACCAGCTTTCCACACAGCTGTTAACAGTCTAGTGACCAAGAGCGCCTGGTCCCCAAGGGGTTACCTCGCCTGAAATGGCTGCCATGCCCAAAGAGCCAGCGTGCCTTTGATTACCACTGTTTTCAAAGGCTCAGGAGTGAGCTTGATTAGCAAAGTCAACAAAGACATGCAAATACGCTGCAGCAAAAAGGTGCCTTGTTAGTTTGTGAATCAAGGCCCTGAGTAGCCGCAAGCAACAGCTCTTGCTGTTGGGAAACATTAAAGAAGGGAGGGTGTGTTATTCTGGAGAAACCAGTGGCTCAGACCAGCTCATGTCTCTGTGGACACAACGCAGCGTCTCTGTTTTCAAGGTTATTTAATAGTAAACAAGTGCTGTCGGGAGGAAAGCAACCCACTGCTGCCCAAGCGCTCGGGCTTGGGCTTTTTTGTGAGCGCGGCAGGAGCTGTGGCAGGGGCAGTGCAGGTTGCAGAAATGCAGAAAACCCCTTCCCGGGCTCATTTCTACAGCTAAATGTCAGCTGGAAATGACAGACTTGTGCTCAGCCCATGTTTGACTTGCCAGGGCTTCAAACACCTGGCTAAGTTTCTAACAACATTATAGTCTTTCCCACTCAGTGTTTGCCTTAATTTCACCTGTGGTAACTCTGGGTGCTTGATGGGGCCCTCGGCATTGCATTGGAGGCAGAATAAGGTGAGACAGCCCCATCCCTCACCCAGCCAGTGCTGGAGGAGGAGGAGGAAAAGAGCGGGTCTGCTCAGCAGCTGGTGCCATCACAGCAAAGAAGCCCCAAGGACGGTCCCTTTTCTGCTGCCGGCGGCTTCAAAGTTCAGAGGAATGCGGTATCCCAGGCAGTCTGTTTGTGAAGGTGTAAGGCATTTTTTTAAATACACAACAGAGACTTCTGCAGGGCTCGGTCTTTTTGTAAAGTAAATTTATTTGACAGGTTTATTTCTTTATCAGGTATTTGTCTAACCCTGTGACACCGAGCGAGCTGATTTCCTGGTACAAATGTTAAAATGTAAACTCCCAGAGATGTGTACTGTCACAGCCAGTGTCCAAAATATCCTCACCCCAGTTTCACATTAAGTGTCCTGGCATGACAGCAGGGAACCCCGGAGATGCTGGATCATCTAAGCAATGATCACACTGGGCCACCATGATGTACAGGAGCCAGGAAAAGAAATGGCCCCATTAAGAAGACAGGAGATGCTTCTGGCAGGTCTTGGCTGAGTGGCCAGTGGATTCAGGGGTTAAACCCAAGCATTTTGCAAGCGGTGCCTCCCTCCAACAGGATGGGGAGATTAGAAACACCTTAAGCGCCTGAAGGTTTTGCAGCACTGCTGACTGATCAAATAAAGATACGTGAATCATAAATCAATGTAATTTGAAGCAGATTTATTTAGAAATTGAGATGGGCACTAAGGGGCTTATCCAAATCAGGCTAACTTGCCATTAGCCAGCCCCCCCCCACAACAGCATGTGCTCTCTTGGGCTAGGTGAGGTGGGGGTGCAGATGTGCTGCCTCCCGTTTAAATCGGAGCTGGGCAGGGGGCTGGGAGCTGGGACAGGGTGATTGGGGAGGCACCCGGGGTGAAGGAGGGACTCAGCTGCCTGCTCACCCCAGGCTGTTGCCTGGCACTGGCCACTGACAGATGACTACAGGACAAGAGGAGCAGGTGCATGGTGTGGCTGCAGCGTGGCAGGATGTCCCAATGCAACTCAGAGTGTCAGGGAACATAGTCAGTCCCTGCAGGGATGGACATGCCAGGGACTCCCTTCCGTCGCTCACTCAGAGGCTGGCTTAACAGAGAGCCTTTGCTGTGCCCCCACTGTCGCCTGCTGTCTCCTCTCCACAGCATGCAGCAGCCCCAAGCATCTGATGTGCGGAGACGCTGCAGTTCTGCACAGTGTGTGCACATGCACGTGTGCGCTGGCTGCAGGAGCTCCTGTTATCTGACCCAGCGCAGAAGCCAGGGGGAGGAAGGTTGCTTCCCTCTTTTCATCAGGCTTGCATTCACCCTGCAAACACATTAGTTTTCCTAAAAAGGCATGGGAGAGCTTGAACAGCAAAACCACCGTGGCATTTATTAATTTTTTAGCATAGCTCTCCCTCTCCCACCCACTGTGATTTGCATACCTGCTAATTCTCTCCCTCCTGCAATAATTCTGGGAAGGAGAGGGAAATTATATCTGAGAAATAACTCCTCGGCTTTGAAGCTGCGGAAGACCCCGCGTGCCGTCACGCTTGGAGCAGAGACTTCCAGCAAGTGGAAGCAGGAGGTTTAACCTCCTTAAGACCTGCGTTACACCTACAAGACCCAAGGAAAACCAGCCATCTTGAGTATGTGAAACCCAGCTCTGCCAGCTCCTGATGGCTCTGCCCCAGGAAAGTCCTGGCCTCTGCCAAAAGTTTGCCTCGAGAAAATCGCTGTTCCCTACTGGCATTGTCTCCCCTGCAGCAGAGCTGCTTCCCAGGGAAGAGGGGAGGAAAGCCCTGTGCTCTGGAGGATTCAGCACTCCCCAGCCTTGCCTGGGGAGTTGGGGATGCCACCCCCTTTCTTGCACGTGCTGGGACTGAGCATCCCACAGCAGGTCTGTGCTGCAAGGCTAGCTCTGATCCCATGAGCTTTGGATGGCTTCTGATGAACTCTTGTCAGTTTTAGCCAGCAAGAAGCTGCAGACAGATTTGTGACCCTAGCAGTTTAATTTATCACTTTTCTTACTGCTGCCTTTATCCTCTTCCCCCCAACTTATTTTATTTGGGTTAGTGGCTGAATGACATCTCTTCCAGTAAAAGTCCTAAAGATGGGCTAGTCAGATCTGGGGAGAGAAAGAGAGCAAATCCCTCAAGAAATCCCTGGAAAAGCCCAGCCAGTTCTTCCTGTCCTCCCACCTCCTCTGTGACCAAGAGGGGACAGGGCAAATGGGCAGGGGAGGAAGGACAGCAGGGTGATGAGTAGGTGGTGGAGATCTCCAGGGAGCTCTCTGCCCTATTCTGAGCCAATGGTGTGGGTGGGCAACAGAGGGAAGCACAGGAGAAGAGCAGGAAACTGTTTCGGGAGGAAACTTTTATCACACGATGATAAGCCCCCAAACAGCAAGCATTGCTCAGTGAGAGAGTGACTAAAACCCCAGTGAGCTGCAGCTCTGTTAAGACTGTGCTACACTCTGGTGCTGCTGGAAAAAGAAATAATCTTTAAGGTCTGAAGGCTGCATCTTTGAGGGGTCTGGCATCAGCACAGCATCCTTCTGTGCCTTGCATGCTCTTCCTTGCTCCCTGCCCTGGGACAGCTGCATAGACAGCGTGCAGTGGTGAGGGAGGTGAGAGGAGAGAGGTGACGCTCACTATTGTATCTGTCCTGTGACCCTGAGATAAAGCCCCTGCTCCTTTTTGCTGAACACTGGCAGTGGTTGCTGGACGGGTTCATCGGGGCAGAAAATGTGACGTATGAGCCAGGGTGAAGAAAGACTACACCACAGTCCTGTACGCCCACGGCAGGGAGGTTGCCTGGGATCTCTAGGGACAGACACAGAGCTCAGGGGCTCACGCCACGAGCAGGGTGAGCCGGGAGGGTGGGCAAGGCACACCTGGAGCAGGCAGGGTAGCGCAGGCACCTGCCTGCTCACGCTCACGCCACGTGCAACCTCAAGGTGCACCGGGGCCAGTCGTTCGCCAGGCACGTCGGTGGCTATCGGCAGGGCTTGCTTCATCAGGCACTGACAGCGAGGTCTAGGAGGTTCCTCTTTCTGGACTATATTAAGGCGCACACGACGGCTTGAGGGCGGGGGTGAGAGGATGGCAAGAAGTTGTGAAAGAGCAGCACGCCGGAGCCCGCGAGTAGCTAAAGCCTTTTGGCAGTGTTTCAGAAAGTGGGGTGGTCCAGTTAGGGAGTTCAGGAAATTGTCTGAGCTAGATTAAACATTTTCTAAAACCTTCTGGGTGCTCGAGAGCTGACTTGAAAGTTGGCAAAGTTAAATAAAACAAAAGTTAACACATTCCCCTCAATTTATTTTGTTACAGGGCTAGTATAAAGTCAGCCTATTTTCCATTAGTTTCCACGTCCCCTTCCATCTGAAGGCAGGAGTATCTGCACAGTAAAATCCCGGGACACTTGCACAGCTGTGCAGGGAGCCGCATGTGACACATAAGAGCTTTAGCGCACATTTCAAAAGCCGTAAAACACATAACTTTTAGGCATAAAACTGAATGTCTCTCTAGTTGAAGCCTGGGTGTAGAAGAGTCTCTGTGGGTCTGTGGCTTGCTGGAGTCTTCCTTCAGCTTCAAACCCAGGCAGCCTGCCCTGGACCTGCTCCTTGTTCTCCCGTAGCTGCATGCCATCCTGCGGGAGACAGGGCTGCCACAGCTCGGGCAAGAGAAGCATCACATCTCATATCTGACCTGCACAACAGTAGCAATGGAAGCAACAGTGGGGTTTGCCCCTGGAGAGGACAGGGTATGCTGAAATGCATGGTGCCTGAACAAAGCCGGAACTCCCTTGCCCTTGTGCCCACTGTGGGCAGCCTCTGAGAGGGCTGAGCTCAAGCTGCACATCTCCCCTTTCTTTCGGAGAGCAGGTGGTGACAAGCTGCCTCGAGCAAAGGATTTCCACCGCTCACGTGGGCTGCGAGCGGCCCGGAGCTGCAGAGCAAACCCCCACTCTGCAACTATTCATCTCCCTGGTGGAAATGGAGCCCTTGATACAAAAAACCCCGCCAGCCTGGGGAATTACCTGCTCCTGTCTCTTGGGGAGAGTTTCTACTGGTGGAATTGGAGGCAGTATTGGGCACAGAGCAGATGTCGGCAGCTTCCTTGCTCCGTGGAAATAAGGAAGTAGGGAACCCATTTAGACAAACAGTCCCACATAAATCTTAGCCCAACATTTCTCGCCTGTGCCTGATTCCGTACGATCTCGGCAAAGGGTAAATTGAACTCTGCTTCATTGACGAAGCCCGGTGCTATTAGTTATACCTGTCTTTACAGCAGAGCTGCTTTGAGTGAGAAAAGAAAAGTGGTATGGCCCCGGGAGAGAGAGAGAAATCAGAACATAAATGCAGGTATCAAAGCAGAAAAATGCAGAGAGCGGCAGTAGCCCAGGGTATGCTGGAGAAGAAAACAAACTCTTATCACAGTAAGAGCAGGGGAAGCCATCCCACTGAAGGGAGGAGACAAGGAGGACAGCTGACATCCTGCGGAGAGGGAATCGAAGGTCTGGGGGAGGGAGAGCACAACCCCAAAGGCATGGCATTGGGAAAGGATGCAGCTCTTAAAGACACAGCTTCAGCCGGTGCCTCTGCTGACAGGCAGCCCGAGCCCGCCAGCCAAACTCGCAGCTCCCGAGCAGCGACGGGGGCTGAGGGCAGGTGTGCGAGCACGGGTGTTTTCAAACGGTGCGGTTTACAGGCCCCTTGCCGTCCGCAAAGTCCCAGGAGAAAGTGAGAGCCTGGAATCTGGTCAGATGAAACCGAATTATTAAAAGAAGTGGAGATTTATTGCCTTGAAAAAAGTTTATTAACAGGACGAGGAGAACAAGTTTCTGTGTGAGCAACCTCGGGAGGCAGGGGCAAGAAACGGAGTTTTGCCTTTGAAGGTGGTCGGTTCCGGGGGGAAGCTGCACCCAACCATGCAGGGCTCGATAGCACGCCAGCTCCCACTCAGTGCGCAGTCCCTTTTGGCAGACGCCCAGCATCCAAAGGACAATGCAAAGGGACCAAGCAGGAATGCTAAAGACACTTCGTGCAGTGTAGAAACCTCACGGGTGATGGGAAATATTGCTCAGCCCTGCAAAAGCCAGGGAAGCCTGTTTGCTCTGCTTCTGGAAGGAGCAACCACCGAGCTGCCTCCAGGCACTGGATTTCCAATATATTCCTTTTTTCAATAGCCAGGAATCAAGAAGTGTGCTCTGACCTCTAGCAGAGGAGGAGTGATGCTGTGGGGACGAGGTAAGGAGGAATGATTCAAGAGAGGATTCCCAGCAGTGAGTCAGACAGGGAAGAGACTGAGGTGGAACTGGTAAAAATAGTTTGGGGAACAGGGATAAGTCCTAAAATAAAACAATCTTTGTGCAAAGAGAATAAAATAAAGCCAGAAAGGGCTGGAGCAGCACTACAGAGAGCTGAAAGTGAAGACCAGGAAGAAAAGGCAGAAGGAGAACACAAAGAGAGGATCCCACCAATTGCTGTGTTTTATGTAACATTTTAACACCAGGGTTTATTGGAGGGATTGCTGTCTCTAGCAATCTGAGTGTTGTCTGCATTGGCAGGTGTGGTGAAGACACTTTCCCTCCTGACTGCATTATAACACCAGAAATACGTGCAGTTTTTCTCTGGAAAAGCTGCTGATTACGTTCTTCATGTCAGAAAGGGGATATTTGAGGAAGAAAAACTAAAGGAAAGCCCTGTCCCCATGTGCAGATACACACAGCACGCACAGACCTCCACCCTCTCGTAGTTTACCTATGGCTGGGTAGAAGATGGAAGATTATCAGTGTAACCTTCAGAAAGGTGATTGCAGGAACATTTTCCCATTAATGCTGCTAGTGGGACTGTGACTGCGTTGTTTAAGGTAGCCATGATTGGCTGACAAGCAAAGCTGAACTCTACGTGCATTCTGTGTCAAAATGTTTTGCTTTGCTTGCTGCCTGAAATATGGGTCTCGGTAAGAGAGGTGTTGAACACAGCCCAGTGGGCTAGGATCTTGCTCCGTCTGAGAACCAAAATTCATAGAAGCAGAGGATTGTTTAGGTTGGAAAAGACCTTCAAGATCATTGAGTCCAACTGCAAACCTAACACTGCCAAGTTCACCACTAAACCATGTCCCTAAGCATGTCATCTATGTGTCTTTTAAACCCCTCCAGGGATGGTGACTCCACCACTTCCCTGGGCAGCCTGTTCCAATGCCTGACAGCCCTTTCTGTGAAGAAATGTTTCCTAATATCCAATCTGAACCTCCTCTGGCGCAACTTGAGGCCATTTCCTCTTGTCCTGTCACTTGCTACTCGGGAGAAGAGACCAACACCCTCCATGCTACAGCCTCCTTTCAGGTAGTTGCAGACAGCGATCAGGTCTCCCCTCAGCCTCCTTTTCTCCAGGCTGAACAGCCCCAGCTCCCTCAGCTGCTCCTCATCAGACTTGTGCTCCAGACCCCTCACCAGCTTTGTCGCCCTTCTCTGAACTCTCTCCAGCACCTCAGTGTCTTTCTTGCAGGATTCGAGCACAGGATTCGAAGTGCGACCTCACCAGCACCAAGTACAGGGGGATAATCGCTGCCCTGGTCCTGGTGGCCACAGAACCTGTCAGTGTTCTGTTGCCTGGTGTGAGACTGACCCAGCAAGGACACACGCAGAGCTTGCTCGCAGCTGGAGTGCCGGGCCTGTGTCACAACCATGTCCAGAAGCATATGTCCAGAACCAATCTGCTACTTAAGAGCATTTGTGTACATGTCTTGGACTCTCCGACTGATTACAGACAAGGTACACAGTTTCACAAAGAAGACATACTCCCTAAAATGTGACCACTTCATCCACCTCTGATGTAAGTCAGACTCCGGCAAGTATGCTCTGGTGAGCCCACCTCATGTTGGGCATGGTAAGGAGCAAAAATTCCTGCTGGTGCCCCTACCCTGTGAAATACCACAAGACAGCAATTACTCTGCAAATTTGGATTCTGCCCTTCAGCACCCAAACATATGAAAATGAATGTAGCCGTTTGTCTTGTCACTTCCCCCTCCTTCTGCAGGAGTTCTGTCACAGCAGCAGATTACTATTACAATGAAAGGGACTAAACCCGGCACACTCTTAGACTTCCCACGGATTCATCCCTGCTCCTCACCTTCTGTCCACCTCCGATCGTCCAGTTCCGTACAGGAAGGAAGAGACGGGACCCTGCTCTGCCTACGTCCTGCATTTTCTTTTGAACTTTTATTTTTCCTGCCTGTGGTTGAACATCCTTGCCTGCACGTAACATTTCATCCATGTGCCTAACAGTGACGCAGGCCACACCGTTCTCAAAGCAACAGAAGCAATTTGCTTGTGTTGATTTACTGTAATGGCTGCTGTCTTTTCTTGACCAAGATGTGAAATTTTGCTTGTTTTTACTGAAATGCACAAAGACGTGTAATGACGTTACTACAGTTCAGAGCTGTGACCCGGTCCAGAGGAAGGCACCTTGGAGCTCTGATAAAAGCTGCAAGGAAAGTCCCCCTCTGATCCTCAGGATTACATACCAGATGGTAACTTTTGTATATGGATGGCCTTTAACCACACTAAGACACATACTTGCAGAAGACCTGGCCTGCTGATAGAGACTCTGTATTTGCAAACAAACAAGCTCATCAAGAAAAAAAACAAAGTTCCGCTTTAAAGTGGGTTTCACTGGAAACAATACCAAAGCCAAGTTAGGCCATTTTATTCAAAAAACCAAGTAAACTCTCCCCCCACTCCCCATATCTTGAAAATCCCATTGTCTCAGGAACAAAGACTAACAGGGACTGAGCTGTCCTCTTAGTGCTAAGTGGCACAGAATCTGCATCGGGGTGCTTTGTAGGCAGGAGAATACTGCTGTTCTGTACTGGCAAAGTGCTTCTATTGTGAATGCAGATGTAGCAGTAAAGCTGGCTAGATAAAACTACAAAAACAGCCCTGGCAAAGAGCAAAACTTCAAAAGTAGCTTCAGCAGCCATCAAGCTATCAATGACAGGTTAGTTTGGTGTGAACGTGCCTGTGTGAGGCAGGATCACACTAATGCTCTCTCACAACGGGCATGGCAGCGGCAGTGGATGCACTCAGTGCAGAGCTGTCCACCTTACAAGAACTCCTACGTGTTATATTATCTCTTGCAATTTGCCTACAAATACTTAAAGTAAGTTAAAATAACAAATTCTGTGGTGTTTACTGGATGCTTGACCTGAGAAAATGGATTTCGTCACATTTAAAAAAAATAGGACAAGCCACTAAGCGGCTGATATTTTTATTATGCTAGTTAACCTACCTCAGACAGGTATACAACAAGGCCAAGCAATTGTGGAGTGTGTTTGAGCTGAGAAAGGAAAAAAGGAAAAAGTTCTCTACAGGAAAGTTCAGATACATTTCAAAGCTCTAAAAACACCAAAGGAGTTTTATCAAACTTCCCAGAAAAAACTTTCCTCTAAGAGGAAATAGGGCAAGTGAGATTTCAAAGAGAGAGATTTTTTTTTCCTGGGATGCAGAGATGATGACTGAAAAAACTCCAACACTAAGCCTCCTGGGTGCGCATTTGTCCCAAGCTGTATGTAACATGGCTAGTGTCACACTGTCATTAAGATGAGAATATGCACTATGTTTGCTGATTAAAGTTCTGGATTTATTTTGGCTGTAGTTGAGACCCTAGATTCACCTGAAGAAGCTGAGTTGCCACAAAGCACTGACTGACCAACCCTTAAAGAGTGCAGGAATGCAGCCTTTTTTATTTTTTTATTATTTAATTCCTCCACTAATTAACAGCAGGTAGTGAATAGGAAAGTGTTTATCCTCCCCCTCTCAGCTCACTACCCTGCTGTGTTATGACAGATGGAATGTTAATTAACGTGACCTGGCAGATAATATTTAATTCAAGGCAGAGTATCATGGAAACATCTGACTGCCTCAGGGCTGGTCACCTACCTGGTACACCCTGAAAAACCCCTCCTGTGCACCGTCCTTTAGTTGAGCTAATCCAGAAACAGGATCAAGGCTGTGCCTACACTAGGTTTTCTGGCTCCTTTCGCCCTCGCTGCTGCTCTCCCCGGGGCAGGGTGTGGGTTTCCTGGACAGCTGCGCCTGTGGCTGCTCCCTCCGAGCCAGGTGTGCCCAGCTGTGGGCTTGTCCAGGCTGCACGTTTGCTCTGAAGGGGAGGTTTGTGGAGTTGCCTCAAGACTGCCAGTCCCCAGGTGACCTCGCGGCTCAGCAGCCAGGCTCCTCAGCAGCAGGAGCACTGTGCCTCTGCTACACAGCCCGTGTACCCAACCTCCTCCTCTCCCTCCTTACTCCCCAAGGCCCAGCGCGCCTCCTCCTTCACCAGACCTTTTACTGACCTTTACAGGCTCCCCAGGGAGGTGTCCCGGCCCCAAGCCTGACAGTGTTCAAGAAGAGGCTGGACAAGCCCTCAGACACATGGTGTGAACTGTGGGGTTGTCCTGTGCAGGGACAGGAGTTGGGCTCGATGATCCCTGTGGGTCCCTTCCAGCTCAGGACATTCTGTGACTCTATGAGCAAACACCTCTCGCTCACCAGTGTGCCCGGTATACCCAGCACTCCCAGTGTGCCCAGCCGCAGTCAGCTGGGAACCAGACGGGGCAAACAGAGCTGATGCTGCGGACAAAAACGTGTATTGTAACGTACTCAGGCGATGGTGCTGTGCATGGTCCTGTCGCACGGAGGTTTGTGGCCCCCGGCGCTGCTGTAACGCGGTGGGACAGGTTTGCTCTCCTCTGTGCAGGCAGAGCCAGCACATACCTACAGCCATCTCCTCGGGCAGAAACTGCAGGGAGTATTTAAAGAGAAACCACACAGAGTATGGCTTTATGAAGCCTCAGACTAATGCCAACACATGCATGTGGTCACAGAGCAAAACAACAAATAAACATTCCGTGGAGGCTTTTTAAAGGTCTGTGTTGCCACAGAAGGACTTGAAAGGGGATTTGACTGAAAGCTAGCCATGAAGAGAAGCACCTGACTCCTCTATTCTCACTCAGTCGGCTCCAGCCAAAAGAAGGCAAGGAGGAAGCAAGCGCTGAATTACAGGTTACTGTGTTATTTTTGTAGTAATTGGTGTATGGTCGTGAACACAAGTAAAAGAAGAAACCTGTTCCCTAGGCCTGATGCGGCCACCAGGATGACAGCTGCTTGGAGACTGAGAAGTGCTGAGCCCTCCTGTGTCCCTCACTGGCCGGGCGATGCGCCGGGCTCAGCGGGAGCTGTGACTACACAGTGCCCTGCACGTCGCACAGTTTTCACACCAGAGTCAAAATGTGAGTGCTTCAGCGTGAGATGCTGAGTCTAGAGCAACTCAGCTGTGATTTTAAATTGAGGGTATTCCTTTAAAATAATGCTATTAATTTGCAAACACAGGAAAATACTCATATGGTGAAGAAGCTTTGCAAAGCTTCCCCCCAGCACTGTAAGCGAAAGATCAGACTTTCTGTTATCTTCAAAATACTAATCTAGCAGATGAGTTTCCAGATGCTATATCTTAAGAGATTTGGGCCAGCGATTCCTAATAATTTTAACAAATAAAAGCAGTATCATGGGTCCACACACACCCATACACACAAACACACCTCTCGAGATGTAGGAATCAAAAAGCTTCTCAATCCACAAAGCTATATACTTTTATTGCCAGGAGCAGTCTTTCTGACCATGGATATCTAAAAGACAGAGTGGTCTTTGGGTACTATTTAGTTCCAAAGGGGCTATAAAAGGCAGATGGTCTCATTAGAAACAATTTATGCATATATATTTCTAGGAGTTGAACACTGCCAGAATAGGTTTAGCTCTTTCACCATACCGAGGAAAATATCACCACTTGCAAATGTTTCCAGTTTGCAAAATAATGACCTATCCAAAGTAGCTAAGCAACTAATTACTCAAATACTAGAAGGTTATATGCCAATATTATCACATTGTTGGTCTCCTGGGCAAACAACTTCACATTCCTCAAACCGCCATATAGTGTCATTAGACTATGCAGGAAAGTCCTTTCTTAATAGTACAGCAGCAGCAGCCCCAATGCCCTTATGCTTATGCCATCATTTCAACTATTATTTCCAATCTCCAAGTCAAATCACTTATTAATTAGAGAGGCAACTCTAGCAAACCCAATTACCCGCAGGCAGTTTCTTCCCAGATGTGAAGCCCTTCTTGGAGATGGACCATGATCCCAGTTGCTGGGGAATGTTTGTGATTTTTCTTTCCAACATATCAGCCTTTACACTCAAGCCTGGCAATACTTCTCCCAGCCCCTGCCCGTGGCTTGTCTGCTTGATGCATTCCTCCTCCAAGCTCTAAATCCTAGAAAATTCAGCCTACACAGCCTCAGGATGTGTGGAGACAGCCACGTGCAGGCATGTGTACTTTTAAGGCCTGTACTCAATGTCTTTGAATGTTTCTTGGGGGTAGAACAGGCAGAGCACAAACAAAACAATGATGAGTTGTGTAGGGAAGTGGGGTTGGCTCAGGAAATTGCAGAAGATAGCAGCTCAGAAACTTGGTTTCTGGATTCACGTACCCCCCCCCGCCATTTGATGACAGGTTTCTCATCAAAAAGACAGAGAGAAGCCCTGCCTTTGGGGTGAGAGTGCTTTTGTGGGAGATGTGTGAGGGACTGTGTGGAACACTGGGTCTGTGTGCCTTCATGTCTGCTTTTTAGGATGGTCTGAAGATGGCACATGTAGCAACAAATATGAACCGCTCTCCCCTGTAGATTAGTTACTAGAGGGGCCATCACACATGTTTAACAAGTACACTCCACATGCAAAGACTCCTTTTGTGGGACTTGTGCCTTTGAGTTGTGTGGTGGTGTTGGAAGAGTGGATGTGATGCATACAGCCAGCCTATGGTGCGTCTCATGTTGCATACAGGATGCCAAAGAAGGAGAGAGCTTTTTGGCAAATATCGGGCCTGTCCTTCAGAATAGTCGAGGAACTAATAAGTTCTTGGATCTGTATAATAGAGTTTGCATATGGGATATGGTGAGGGAGAAAGAGAACAGGTAGGGGGATTAGGAGGACGTGCCTGTTTTCTTCAGATAACCTTCTCATGATATTGTGTTTTCAGGATGGCTGCTTTCCAGTTCAGACACTCCCTTGGGAGATGGTCACTGGCACTAATTATGCCCATACAGAACAGAAGTGTCCTCAAGACATGAAACTACAGAAAAATTTGTGTCAGCATGAGCAGCTGCCAATTATATTCTAGATTCCTGAAAATAGCTTTGCTTTTGCCAGGCACTTGCATGGTACCCATCCCAACAGCATCCAACAGCCTTAGTTTGTAATATATCTACACCACCCCTGAACTGTAACAAAATTTTTTGGCGTCCCCTTCTCTCCCACACACACTTCATGTACTGTCCCAGTCATTTTCTGCTCACCGGGCTGCCGTGGGCCTGCAGCCTCCCTTGTAGAGGAGCAAGGATTATCCAACTGAGGCCATGCACCTTCATTCTTCTCACCTTGCCCTGAGAGACAGGGTGATGCTATTTTACAGTCAAGCACAGAGGCTAGTGGCTGTATTCTAGGATATTTACGCATCAGTGTCACATGGAAAATCTGCAGCAAGCAGGGACTCGAATCCATATCTCCTAAATCCAAGGTTAGTAGATTAATCTTTTCCTTTCAGCCATCTGTCCAACAGCAAAGTATTTCTGAATTTGTATTGGATTTCTCCAGGGGAAATTAACCACTTACATGCTTTTACCTTACAGGTGATGTAAAAATAAAACCAAAACAAAAATAGAAAAAAAAATAAAAAAAGAAGAAAGTACTTGATTACATCAAAGATCCATATATATCTTAAACCCTTGACTTAATCTGACTCCTCCAGGACTGATCCTCAATTTGCTGCAAGTTGTATTTGGTAGAAGAAAAGAAAATATATGACACCACTGAAAATAAGTAACTTACAAAAAAGTTACCCTCACCAAAAAATACACGAAAATACAGGAAAAAAAGATATGTAAGTTGAAACAAGCACTCCTTATTATCTTTATGAGTCAGTGTACCAGATTTCTGGGAGCAATTTCCGATTGAACAGCACCACTGAATAGGCACAGCATAAAGCACCCAGTATATCTTTATATACCAGTTCGTGCTCTCACTCATGTGAGGTGATCCCCATAGCAACATACTGCCACGGCAATACAGAGCCTCTAAAGGTCAGCCTAGAAAACAACAACAGTATTTCACAAAATCTCTAAAACAAATACTATTTTATTTCAGCGACATGAAAATTAAACACACTCTAAATTCTATCAGACCAAGGACACTCAGGCCTCTGTTTAAAGCGTGATGAGGAAAGCTCACCAGCCTTTCTGTACTATGAAGAATACACCTGATAGACAAAACCTGCCAGTGAAATTGCCGATTAAAATAAAGAGCTGGACAGAGCATAGCTCTGTCCTTCTTGCATAGGTGTAAAAGCTGCAGGTCTAACTTCTACAGCCTATCATATTTAATGAAATGCAAGATTTATGCAGAAGATCTTCACCTACAGTTCTGCAAGCAGTCACTACTTATCCACAGGGAGGCCAGCAGTGGCAAGTATGAAATGCAACCAAACTGGTCCTTTCTCACACTGAGCGCATCAAGGAAGACACAAAAACCTTATCTAAAATTCAGAAACCAGCTAAGCAGCATTTATTTCAACAACTATAACACAGTGCCATTTACAGAAAGTTCATACCTCTTTTAGCAACTGTGTCAATGGGGCTTTTTAGCTATTGAGGGAACATCAGTCATTGCAGCTCATGTATCTGAATGACTGGGAAGGTGCAGGTGTGGGCACGGGCAGTACAAACTAACCTCGCATGATAGTTGTGTCTTAGGAGTGGGGAACATGAACTTGCAACATTTCATTCATAGAAGAAACCTCTCCTGGCATCTTTGACCATTCATATGCCTCACAGAGCTGCTCTCCCCTTCAGAACTGTTCTCTGCTGCTGTGGCTGGTCAGGATAGGGAAATTAAGAACGAGGAGCTATGGGAATACCAGGTGTACACATAGCATCTCTTGGTGTTAGCCCCATCTAGCAAACCAGCTCTGAGCAGCTAAGGACAGACTTTCTGAAAGCCAGTGTGCTTAAGTCTTGGAAAGCGAGTGCTCTGGAGGGAAAGGTCGTTGCTCCCTGGTGCCCCTGGAGATGGGAAGATTCACACACCTATCTGTTTTTCACTGGAGGGTTATCTCCGGAAAGGTCTCTTTTCTCTGTTCTTTCTGCTTCTGTCAGATCTGTCTCTGTTAAATCAGCGTTGCTGGCTCAGGACATGAGCTACAGCCAGAGGCAGGGGCAGCAAAATCAGGTTAGGACAATGTAAAATCACGTCTCAGCCAAAAAACAAAAAAGAGAAAGAGAAAAAAAAGAGAGAGAGAGAAAAAGAAAGAAAACCCTGTGCGTTTCAGTGCTTTGAGCACAAAGTATTCAAGGGGAAGGTTCTTTCCGTTTTCTTCAGCCTTTGTATTCTAGTTGGGTGTGCAGGGGCTGTGAAAGCTCCAAAAAAGTGACGTTGTGGACTCCCCTGGTTAGGACATTATAGCAGGACACTATGGCCAAGTTTCTCTTCTTTTCTTCTCCTCCTCTACCACAAGTCTCAGGAGTACTATGGGATTGAGGAGTTTCTGTAGGGCAAACTGCAAGGTGCCTGGGGAATTAAAGGCCCCTTTATATTGGAGCAACTGATTTTTGTCAGAGGGCTGTACAGTTCCTTACTGCAGTGTGGGATCAGAAGGGCGTAAAACCCTCTTTTCCCCCTCCTTCAACTCTGTGTCCTTTTCTGCCACTCCCAAAGTCAGAGAAGAGAATTTTGGCACAAGCCTTTACAGAAGATAAAGTCTAAATGTCAGGTGTCTCCCTAGGCAAGCAGCAAACACTCCTTTCACCATGGAGCACTAGAAGATGAAAAATTAAATCCAAAAGAAAGCATGAGCCATCCATATATCACTCCCTAGGCTTCACAGTCCTAACCTCTTACCAGTGCAACAAATACCCTGTGCTCAACCTGAGAAACAGTCAAAACACTAAAATGTTTAAAAGGCAATAAACCAGGTCAGGGAAAACAACCTTGACCACGGCAGGTCACTTGTGAGGAAGTGACATGACCTTGTGACAATGAAAAGGGCATAAAGTGCGGTGAAATCTCACCAAAGGCACTACCCATGACCAGAAACTGGAGACGGAAGCCAGGGAAAAACAAGGCAGACCTGATTACACCACCAGTGCGACAGAGAGAAAAAACCTGGTTTTTTCCTAGTGTCCGAAGTGCAGGATGGCATTGAGCAGACCACTGTAGTGTTAAGAATAATAAGAGATTTTGGAAGTAAATTCATGTGGTAAGGCAGGAGGAGAGAAGAGAACAGCTCTGCATAATGCAGTACCTCTAGTACTTACTGGTTGTTGTGTCTTCTCTTTTACTTAGAATATATTCTGTTTGGAGCAAGGGTCAGCTCTTGATCTGTTTTCACACAGCATCAGACACAATGGGATCCTGATGTATGTTTTGCTGCAAAAATAGAGATAAATATTAGAATGGCTTTTTTTGCTAATTCGTTAAATACAAGTGGACAAATGAAATAAGCTGAATAAAAGCCCTACGAGCAGTCTGAGTCTCCATTCTGGGCAGACTGTATCTACCTCTAATGAAGATCTAAGGGATCTGTCTCTTGTTTTGGCAACCACAACGTAACTTGCCCTGCCAGTAGAGACCTATTGACTTGGATAGTGTGAAAATCCATATGGAATGTGTGGATGTACTCATGGTGCCTGAGTTGCATAGAGAGTTTGGGAAGTCACTCCTGTGGAAGTGTAGGGGCTATATTTGGGATACTTATAGAACTATGTACTGTCTGTAAAGTATACGGGTATAGAGCTACATGGGGGCTGCCTGGGAGACCTGCAGCACGGCCCTGGAGCCAGGACTTGTGACTATGCATATGCAGAGCAAGACTGGTGGAGGGATATGTTTGATATGGAGAAGTTGTTTCTAGCGTAGGTTTTGTCCATTATAGCGCTGTATGAGAGCAGCCTGGATGGTAAATATCAGTGGGGTATGGGCAAGTGGTGAGTACAGATGCAGAGCTTGTGACACAGTGTACAATGGAGCTGGCTTCTGACTGAGGTGAAAGCAGTTGCAAGAGTGGCAAGATTTCCTAAAAAGAAGCATGCTGGCTTGTGACTATGGAGCCCTGGGTTTTTAGGCTTCCCTCCGCTAATGGTCCAATCACACTGCCTTGCTGTCTTTCCACTGCCTCTCCCGTCTGTAAGAGATGGATTATATGTACCTCTGGCGTTCGTGCTTCTGGATCTACTGGCGTGTGCACACTTCAGCTGTGTGTGGCTATATTCGGGAGCAAGGGGGTATATGTAGGGTGTGGAGTATGTCTGGAGTACGTCTGGTATGCAAAGGAGGCCAGATGAGAGGGAACCCTTCGCACGGCCCGAGGTGCTGCCTTTGTCAGTGTGTAGCTGAAGGGTATGTCTTGTTTATATTCTGGGGAGGCTTGCAGGGGCTGTCCCTTGTGTAGAGGATTGCCTGAGTCCCACGTGTGAGAGAGGATGGGGGCGAGGGCAAGAGGGCACACGGGAGGCTGTGGAGGGGCCGTGGATGAGGGAAAAGGTGTGCAGAGGTTGGGGCTGCTGGGCCATGTGGCCAGGTGGGCTGTGCCCATGAGAGCAAGCTGTGATGGGGTGCATGGAATGGTGTACAGCCCTAACTCTGTGTCTGTGTGTGTGTGGATATCAGCAGCAGGGGCAGGCACTTAGGAAGTGCTGACTCTGGAGGACTCGGTGAGGGCTGGCTGGAGAGGGGCTGTGCAGAACTGGGGGGTGTGCGGGAGCAGAAGCTGTGCGGGGCTCCCTGGGAGTCTCTGGGGAGGCAGGGGAGCAGCATGGCCAGGGTAAACCGTGCCACAGGCAGGGCATGGGGAACAGGGTGGTGTGAGCAACCCCAGCAGGGCAGGCAGTGGAGCGGTGTGGGCAGCAGCGTGGCACGGGTAGGGCAGGCAGGGTGCAGGCAGCAGAGGCAGGGTGCAGGCAGGCCAAGCCATGGGGCAGCACAGGCAGGGCTTGGGCTGGTCCAGGCTGCACTGAGCTCCACCACTGTGCTTGGGGCAGCAGGCAGTGAGCCTGACGGCTGCCTTGGCTCTGCGTGGGCAAGGCTGGGCTGCACGCACGGGCTCTGCCCTACCCGGAGCAGCTGTGTGGCTCAGCCTTGTTTGGAGAGGCATCCTGCCGAGGAGGGGTGGCCGTGCCCTGTGTTGTGCATTGCTGCAATCGTTGGCAGTGGTGTAATTGCCACCTCTGGAGGCTCTGTCCCATCTCTGGCAGGAGTAAAGGAGACTTAGCAAGCCAAGGAGAATACTCGTTGCTTTGCATCTAGGAATATGACCCTCATCTCTTTCATGCATGTGCATTAATCCTCATAGCTATCCCCATTAAGTACTGTTCCCCTTTCATAAAGTGGAACTGGAAGCTTGGAACGATTGAATGATTTCTTCAAAATATTGGGCAGAACTGAAAGTGGAACCTTAATCTTCGAGGGCCTCCTGCTGTGCCTTAACCACGAAAGGAATCCATCCCTTCCTGGTAAGTTTGTGCAATCCATTGTTTTTAAATTATATCCTTACAAGGTTGCACAGATGTTGCTGGGGGTTGCATTAGACCTCTAGAGTGATCAGTAATGGGAAGGATGTGGAGGAAGGACACAATGCAACTTGGGTCTCCAAGTCTCAATGTGTTTGCAGGAGCGTGAAGTGGAATCATCACATAAATACTCTGGGTGCTAAACCCTTTTCCCCCAGGAGTATACTAAGGTATAGAGAAGCCTGGTATGATTTTAAGTCATGTTGAAAAACTGTGCCAGATATGAAAGCAAAACCTGCTGCTGCTGTTCAGTTGTACATCATAAGCCCACCTTCTTCCGTAGGTAGTTTACTCTCTGTAAAGAGACACAGTCCCTTTATCTGGTGCACAAGAACACCCCCCACTGCTGGACACCCACTGTCCCTCACCATTCACAAGCTCACTGGGAGGTTCAACTGAGAAACTGGTGACAGTAGAAAGATACTTTGCCTGATTGTTGTGTTGTTCTCTGTTGACTTTTCCCCTTTAGATGGACATTAACTCATCACACAAGTGTATGTTCTGCCCCACCAAAAGACAAGAGAAGGGATGAATAAAGAAAACAGGAGAAAAATGAATAATCATGGAATAAAACAAATAGAAAAAGGGACTGGGTGAGGGTGAAGACATCCATGCTACAAGAAATAGAAGTGAGCTACAGGGAGATGCCAAGCAGATGACCTGTGTCAACACCATCAGTCTTTAAATGGGTCGAAGGGTCTGTAAGGTGCCCAGTGGTGCAAGTGCTGTGAGCTGCGACTGGCAAGGGTTCAGATGGGGACTTTCATCAAGATTTCTTCTGCTGGTGTTGTGGATGGCCTCCACCTCGCTTAGCGGAGAATGGGGAGGAGATCCTGCAAGTTTACACTTGAGGTGGGAATGTTCCACCTCTCTTCTCATTGCTGTTACTTTCTCTTAGGTTTGTGGCTTTCCTTGGGCAGTAGCTCAGCAGAACACTCACCTGAGGAGTGCTGTCTTTCCCCAGCAGCTTGCTCAGCTGTGGTGGAAATGGCTGATCCTGAACTTCTCCTTGTCACGAGCAGTGCTCCTGGCCATCTGAGAACCTCAGCCCAGTTCCAGCAAGGCACACAGGGCCCTGGGCTGCTCGACCTTGGCTTGCTCGAAGTAGCTGCTCTTGCAGACCAGTGACCCTACGGCCATGACAAACTGCAACCCAGCCCAGGAAGAACAAACTTAGCCTCAAGTCTTGCCTTGCTGCTCTGCTTTCCATGGCCCCACATGGTGACTCACACTTCCCCACTGCCACTGCCTGGATCGGGAAATTGAGACCAGGGGCTGGCTTGAAAAGGCCCTTGACGTGACCTACTCCAATAGCCATTTATGTTCTTACATGCAATATTAAAGCAGCAGTACCAGGACTTTTGCAAAGACTTCTTCTATGCTTGACATTTTTTGACCTGCAGTTTCCAAAGCAGAATATGTTATTGTAATCTTTCTCTTGCCATTGCCACCTTTTCAGGTATAGTTATTTCTAGTGTCATGGTACTGGAGCACTATGGAGCCCTTCCTCTTCAGAGGGCGTTTGTGACTTGTCTTCTTTCAGGTAACACTCGGACAAGAGAATGGAAGACACGTGATCAAAACATTATTTGGTGTGTTAAGTTTTGTGGAAAAGTGGGAAGACCAGCTCCAAACCCTATGCTTTTTGCAATCTGTTTTGTTTTTGACTTGAAGGCCTGTTTGAAATCCTCCCATAGAAAGAGATATCTTCCAAGGAACTTCAGTATCTGGAACAAGGACAAAACCCTTGGCATTCCCCATTCCCTACTCCACTCTCTGTCAGTAAAACCTGTGCATACAGAGCAGTAATCAGAGAGGTTTTTCTTTGGGGTAGATGATGCACAAAGCACACAAGATCAGAAAGCTTTCTTTTTGTTGAATTTGAAGTTTGGCTCTGTGGTAAATTAAAAGAGAACTGCCACCCAAAGAAAAGTGGATAAAGAAACCAGCATTTGTCTAGTGTGTTGGTCTTTACAACTCATGAGTTCAACACTAATGAGTTATGGGTTGGCCCATGAAAACATAATGTGTAAATTAGGAATTTAATGATGTGTAAGATTAAAAGCTGTGCAGGGTTGCATTTATTTAAGGCTGCCATCTTGTGTTCAAAGAGGAATTACTTTATCAGACAATGTCCCTTTCACTACGTTCAAATTGATTCCGTTATGCATGTTATGGAGGGTACTCAAGTGCCCAAGACTGCCAGCTAACAATATTTCCCACTAAATGCCTTTCTGTAGCTCTGTTTGCAGCTTCATAATAGCAAACATACCATGCAAGCCATAATGACTTTGTCTTAACTTCCAGAAATGAGTAAGTGCGGTTTTCTCTGCCCAGATCCTTCCCCACAAATTTAGTTGCAGGAAAGCTGGGATTCAAGATGAGAGACACAAAACCTAAAGTCTTTACTGCTTCTCTATTTGACTTGCTTTCCTGACGCTTCACTGCTAAGCCTTCTACACTCACCCGAAACCTCTTCCCTCTCAAAAAAACCCCACCAAACAACCCCAAACCAAAAATCCAAACCAGATTAACCAGTGAGGAGGACCTTTACATGTTCATTTTTATGGCAATGTGTGTTAACTTCTAGCTACTTGCTGGATGGCATCATGGCAGTGTTTTGCAAACCAGGAATCCTTGTTCTCAAGTCATGTTCTGCTGACGTTGAGAACTGACATGAGCTCTTTTAGAGGTTTGACACCAAGCCAAGCATGCATGCTGGAGCTTCCTGGGATGGCCAAGGGACACTCTGTGGGAAGGGCTTTGTCTATTTTGTATGTCCTCATCAGCGCAGTTAAAAGTTGCATAACTCCTTGAAGCAGCAAAGGAAAAGAAGAACGACGGTTTAGTGTTCTCCGTATCTACAGAGCCTTGATGGAGAACAACTCGGGTCTGATTTGGTTCACACACGTATCAAATTTTAAAGTATGGCTTAAATCAGCTGAGACATTCAGGCATCTAGTTAGGTATGCTCACATGCCTGTGTTCCCCACTTAGCTCCTTGCTGAGTTTGTGGGCAAGTTCCACCCATCATCCATTGGTTAGAACAATCTCCTAACAGATGGAAAACCTGTTTTCAGAGCCTCACCCTGTGTAATTTGGGCAGATCTAAGCGCTTCTCCTAGCAAAGTGGCCTGACCATCAAGCTATTGACTATCCCAATCAGAGCACATCGTGACTGTATAGACTAATGAAATATTAGAGCTAAGACAGTTGCTAACACTGTGATCTCGTGGCTAGGGCATCTCTCTGAGCTACAGCAGAACAAGACGCCACCATCTGCTCCAAGGAAACGTGAAGTGAAACAGCAGCATTGGGAGAGGCTGCACCCATTGAAGTTCCAGTGTGGGCCAAGTGGAGTTTTGAGACAAGTGTCCCCTCTACCAGTGGGTGTCCTGAATCCTTGGCTATGGAGGAAAATATGACGGGTGGTTAATCATGAGGCAGTGGAGCAGAACAGTGAGCATCTAGAGAGTATTGGCTTCTGTTGTCAGTCTGAAGTTGGGAGATTGACTCTGTACAAGGGATGTGGTTTAAACCTTACCCCTTTCATTAGTGTTTCCTCCAGACTAGCAGAGGGGGCTTTGTGTTTAGCATTTGAACTACTGTGAATGCCTTTTTCAAGCCATGTATGTTTTCAAAGTTGGGTTCAGGTAGGACAAGCTTGGATCTGTCTATGTTTGCAGCTGATCAGATATGGACAACCCCAGCCTGAAGCTGTCGCTGTATTTGTGTGCCATGCTTGTGTGCAATTTATTCCTCACTGCATATTTACAAGAACCATTATTTTTAATAGCAGAACAGCATAGTTTTTCATACTTGTCTTCTTTAACTGGAGTAGAGACCATGCCTTATTATCTGTTTATACAGTGCTTAGCATTGAGTTGCTCAGAGTCTCAGGGACAAGTTCAACAGAAATATTAGCGAGAAAGATATCTATAAACATGGTAACAGGATATAGTTCATATTCCTGTTTAGAGCCTTGTTTCCTAGGGACACAAAAGTTTCACAAACACACTGTTTATCTGTTAGTCCCCAACTATGAGCTTTTGAGCTCCACTGGTCAGCAGGGAGTCAAATTTGGCAGAGGGCAGTGGCGATGGCAGTGCTTAGAGGAGAAAGACACCAGTTAGTACTCCCACCTAAGAAAAGATGTTACCCATGCTGTTTGGCATCTGACAGATCCCCCATCCAAATCTACACATTTCTGGTTGAGTCACAGCATGTGCTGTCTCTTGCCAAGCTCAAAGCCTGGACAAGTGGTGTGAAGGCATATGTGGGCATGGTAGGAGTCACACAGGGCAGGAGGAGGGCACCACAGACAGGAAAAGATGACATAGTTTGGGTGTTTAAGGAACATGGAAGAGACCTGAAGCTATAACAGGCTGAAGACTATGAGCTTGGGAAGGATTTGGGGTGCTACAGTGGAAATTTCATACTATGATAAAGTTTTAAGTGTCATAGAGAGCAAGTTCTGGTGTGCACGGCCCAAATTTGCAAGCTTTCATTAGTTGCCCTGCATATAGAGCAAACCACATGTGACCAATATACTTAATTTGTAGTTTTAAGCGTTGAGAGATATTTTTTAAACCATTCGCTGTTCTGTCTGTAGTCTAGTGACGGTTACATTCTAGAAGTTCTTCTGAAGGAGAAAATTGCTCCAGAATGCTCATGGTAGTATTTGTTTATTACCTGCACTATGGAAGTCTAAGCCTCCAATGCAGCAGACGCCATGCAAACATGCTACTGTTACAGTAAACGCAGAAACGCTGGTGGGGGAGGCAGGGAGGCAACTTTTTCCCTTGATTACTTTATACAAAATAAGAATTTGGTGGTAAAGCAAACAAATTTAAATGATGCCCAGAGGGAAAAAACTTGGTTTTGGCCAGGAGAAGCTGGCTTCAGTACTTGCTGTATATAAAAACCAGAGTCAACCAAAACATTCCACTGGGCTTGCTTCTGCCAGCTCCTAAGGTATCCAGAGGAAATTCAATGTGAACTGAAAATGAGGTTACTACAGAGGTTGTTCACTTGCAAGAACAGCCTGAAATCCTGTTCTGAAGCTGAACGCCAAAATGCCTTGGCAGTTCAGTCATTGACTGGCATCCCTGCTCAGCCAATGTATGTGACTGCTGCTCTGCTGCCTATTTTTAACAGGATGCAACTATTTATCATGTTTCTGGCTGAGATTTTTATAGTTGAGGCTCCTGCCATCCATCAGCTCCACGATTTATGTGGAACAAGGGTTTCTCTCAGGATTGCTTTGAGCTCTCTAGTCTAACAAACTGGCATATGACTTTGCCATTAGATCCGGGGAGAACTCGAATGTCGCAGTGGTGTCCAAAGCCTCCATCTGGTCCAGCCACCAGTGCGTGTCATGTCGCTCATCTCTTGCTCCTCATGGCAGCGGCATCCGACAGGCAACGTCCTACCTGCTGTCTCTGCTCACCCAGCGTTATGGTTTCACCCGTGTGTAGGGCCAGGAGCACAACAAGGTTTCCTTGGGTTCTCCAATTCTTTGCTGTTGCATCTCTAACACTTTATTTTAAATTTTAGAATATTTTGGTCAGAGGTGAGAGAAACAGAAGCATCCTGGTTGCTGTTTCTGATGTAAGACAGTGTCAGAGGACACGGTGAAATCCAGCCCCTCGTTTTTCTGTCCCTCACTAAGTGCTTCCCATTGACTTCAGTGGAGCTGGGGTTTTCATCCCCTCTGCTTTTAGAACCTTGCTGACATGGATTTAACAAGCTTTGAGATCCACAGGCTATGCAGGGGGTGGGGCATTCTTGTTGCCTATTTTGTTCTAATTTATTTTCAACAGATATAATATTGCTGCTGTTAGAAATGTAGGGAAGAAGCAAACCCAAATGATTTCATTTCTGCCATAATAGACTAAAATAAAGCTTTTAGCAAGCATGAACAGTAGAACCCTATCTCTTACACATTATAAGGACAGACTCTGATACCTTTACATCTGTTTCTTATTCTGCAAAATAACATGCCCTGCTCATGGTGTAAAGTATAAAAAGCACATGTGAAAATATGAAAATCTGGTTTGTATCTACCAGGAAAAATCAAAACGTATATTTATTTTTAGTAGTACTTTCACCCCCCACAAAATGGCATGATGATGGAAAAGACCGTAAATTTCTCAGCTGCTTTAAAAAGTCAAGTATAAAACGCTTTTATTTTACTTCATTACACTTGCAGACTCTCACCACAACACTCCAAATACAACAGAAACCGCTGCTGACAAGCTCTCCTTTGGTGCTACACACTGTAGAAAACTCATCCCTGCCCCAGTCCTGCTCTCTCCACATCGTTTTCATGTATGGATATTAATTTATGTGTTCACTAGAATACAAACGCTCCCCTGTCTCTATAACTTATAGAAGCAATCATCCAAGGAAGCATCAGAAACTCCTAAAGTCAATTCTGCGGTCATAATTTCATACTCTAACCTGAGATGCCAAATCATGGGCCTTTATAGATGAGAAGCGGGTGTGTGAAAGCACTCCCTTTTCACAACTGCAGACTTTATTTCTCTATAAAATATATTTATGCTGGGAAATAATAAGTGGCCAACATGGCAGTGCAAAGGGGGGATCTGTGTCCCCTGGGGACAGCTTTGGAAGCTTGCTCCAGTTCTGGAGAAAGGGAGCCCCCTGAACTCTCTCGGGCAGGGGCTGCTTTTCTTGCTCTGCATCCTGTGCACGTAGCACAGAGAGACTCCCAGGATCAGCCACGGCCTCTGGTACAGATGTATTAATAAATAAACAACAGCAACAGCAGTAATAACGTTGAGTAACCTTCTTAGCCTATCCCATAATGTTATGAGCAAGCTCAGGAGGGAGGGTTCATCTGCGCCTTCTTGGTCACATAAATCAGCCAGCCTGGCAGAAGGTTTCTGATGCATGCAAATCCCCCATTTAGTAAGTGCTTTGGGTTCCTGATTTTCAGCAGTTGTCCCTTGGCTAAACTTGACCGTTTCTTGGGCCGCTTCATCCTCTCTTCTCAGCTAATTTTACACCACACACTTTGGCACCTTGACTTATGATATCTTTCAGCATTTTCCTCCCTAAGGTAACACAAAAATCCTCTAGAAAGGAAATCATAGAGCAGTAAATACTACCTGGGATAACATTTCAGTAAGAAGAGCTCTTTTATGGACCACCTGAAAATTATGCCTAATGCAACCATGGGCAACCCTTTCCCATATTTGATTTGTACAGCTGGGAATGCAATTTTTTGTAGCGGGGAAAAGGAAATGTCTTCTGGGATTTTATTCTGTTTCATTCCTTTCCTTTTTCTTACACACTGAGCTCCTGTAGATGATCAGCTCATCGCGCTCTGTCTTCAGGTGTTTCTAGAGTCACGCCAGCCACTGACGACAACTGGCATCTCCTGAGAGTCACCAGTGTCTCATCTTGCTCCTGGTGTAGATCACACCTTACCCAAGGCGCATCTGAATCCTGCCAGTCGAGGGTGCTCATGACTGATTTGGATTCCCAAACTTAGACCGCAACCCTTTTAAAACTAGGTCCTGGCTGGAAACCATGCAGCACCTTCAGTCCCAGCATCCACAGCATTTGCTATTACAGGACTCACTACAATGCTTGTGAGAACCAAATCATTTTATATAATAAAATATCACCCCACTTGCAGAACCTGGTTTAATTACACAGTGCATGTGTGGAGTAAGCAGGGCATGTGACATAGAAGTGGAATCTTTCATTTAAGGCAAATTCCTAGGCAACCAGCTAATAGGAGAACATTGAGGATGCTAAATAGATTAGACACATCAATAGCATCTACATAAGTGACGCCAAATTTAGTAACAGCAAAAGGGAAAACAGTTTTATTTTAAGTCAGACTCTGCTAAGCGCTGGCACCGAGTCTATTCGAGGCTATGTACTGTGTTTCTTTGTGGTACACAAAACATTGAGTGCAGAGGAAGAGTTAACTAAAGTAAATGGGGTTGAAATTTCTGCAAAAAGAATGATGTACTGTACCTATGCATTTTATAGCACTAGGTAAGTAGTTTAATGTCTCAGCCAATATCAAACACTTCATTTGCAAATCTTAGTATGCTGGGCTCCCTAGTGGTTTGTGTAATAAAATGGGATGGTTAAAGGGCATGTCCTTGCATTAACTATTCCTTCTAAATCTGAAGGGCCCAGCTGTTACGTAAATATTTACTATAATTAACTGCTAGAGTTCACTTGTTGTCCTAGTTTGCAGGATCTGTCTGAAGTTACTCTTACCCGCAGACAGGGAGACACTGTCTATAAATAGTCACTTTTACCATGACCAAGTGTGGTGAAAGAGGAGGTTTGCCATGTCCTGCGTGTCACATCTGACCACTGCAGCCCTCATCACCCTCTTTTAGTACTTGCTTGCAGTCAGTTCCTCACTGTCTGTAGGCAGTTTAGATGGGTTGTGGATTATCCATCACAAGGGTACAAAGCTGGAACTTCCCTTGTGCATAATTTGGCACAGGACTGTGAGGATGCAACTATCCACTTCCAGACCAAAAACAAGGCCTGGACCTTATATGTTCCCAGAGTGCTGATTCTGCACTACTAGTCTCTGCACACCTGGGCTGCCCTTCTAGGCAGGGCTATTGGGGTGTTTCTGCACTGTGTTCCCAAAAGCACAAGTTGGGGTGGGAGGATAGAGGCACCTGAGGGCACTGCATAAAGTCAGCTCAAGCCCAGCCAGGTTTAATAGAATCATAGAATCATAAAATCATTTTGGTTGGAAGGGACCCTCAAGATCATTGAGTCCAACCATAACCTAACCCAGGCACTGAACCATGTCCCTAAGAACATCATCCATGCGTATTTTAAACTTCGCCAGGGATGGTGACTCCACCACTTCCCTGGGCAGCCTATTCCAGGGCTTTACAACCCTTTCCATGAAGAAATTTTTCCTAATATCCAGTCTGAACCTTCCCTGGCGCAACTTGAGGCCATTTCCTCTTGACTGTCACTTGCTACTCGGGAGAAGAGACCAACACCCTCCATGCTACAACCTCCTTTCAGGCAGTTGCAGACAGCGACCAGGTCTCCCCTCAGCCTCCTTTTCTCCAGGCCGAACAGCCCCAGTTCCCTCAGCTGCTCCTCATCAGACTTGTGCTCCAGACCCCTCACCAGCCTCGTCACCCTCCTCTGCACTCTCTCCAGCACCTCAGTGTCTTTCTTGTAGTGAGGGGCCCAAAACTGAACACAGGATCCAAGGTGCAGCCTCACCAGCGCCTCACAGCTGGTCAAATAGCTCCATCTCAGTACGGGCACTGCTACATCCAGGTTGTTTCCTGAAGAGCCACTCAGATGTCTGTGCATGGTGCTCTGCAGCGCTTCACCCAGCCGAGGCCTGTGCTGTATGGGGCCACGATTCGAGCAAAGGCCGGCGCCGGGCTGATGCAGCAGCCTGGAGCCCAGAGTGCATCTCGGGGACACCTGGGACCTCGTGCTACCCCAGGTCTGGCAGAAGTAGCCCCAAGCCAGAGCTAATGAGCTCTGCTGGATTTGCCCGATTCTTTGTGGACCGTCTCAGCTGTCTTCATGTCACGCTGACTAACATACTTGGAGGATTCTCATTACTTATGTTTCTTCATTGCCTGGGGTGCTCCAGCCCCTCTGACTACACCGCTCTGTAAAAAAAAAAAAAAGGAAAGAAATCTATCTTGAACTTACAGGTGGAAACAGGAGAGACAGGAAAGACCAAGGCGTAGCAGATGTAGCATGGGGTGCCACGCTTATCTTTGTGCTGCGTGCCAAAACATCCTGGCTGTGCTTTTTATTCCCCCCATTCTCCCTTAAAATCTCGTTTGACGCGTTTGGCTGCTACGCTGCGCTGGTATGTCTGTGTGGGCTTCTGGAGCTGTCTCTGAATCTATACCTGGGAGGAGGAAGGAGTCTTTAAAAATTAATACTGCGAGGCAGCTTTAGTGGCAGTGCTGGCAGAGCAGACGGAAACGCTAGCAGAGAGAGCCTGGGATCTGCAGCGGGAAACGGGACCCGTGGCTCTGTGCGAGCAAAGGTGATGCACTCCCGATCCCGCCGAGGGGAAAACTGCCTGCCAGCAACGTTTGCGTTTGACCCTTCTGTGAAGCTGTGAGGATGAAGGCTCTGAAAATAACCACTAAAACGTCCTTTGCCTGGCCCCCGTGATAGAGGCCTTCTCTCTGTCACCCTTCACCTGCTAAGAGATCAGACGCTCAATAGTGTTTCCTAGCGTGCTTTGCCTCGCACTCCTCAGCGTGTGCCACAGTGCCTGGGAATGCAGACTGGGGTGGACTAGATGGTCTTTTTCCTAACCTAGCATCATCTGGATCTAGCAGTCTAAAGGATTTAAATCATGCCCCCCCCTTCACCTTGTGTTCAGACCTTTCCTCTGTGCCAGGACACCAAGCCTAGGGCAGTGCATTGGCCCTGCAGATTCAGCTGCAGCAGTGGGTGACGTCCATGCTTTGCTAATGCTTGCTCTTGCTTTGGCTGCTTATGTTTTGCTTTGGCTTAGTGGCTTAGTGGATGCGGTCAGTCAGTCCTGAAAAGCAGAGCTGGATGGGAAGGCAGGAACGTAACTGATATTTTTTTCCTTTTTCCTTTTTTTTTTTTTTTAATCTCAAGCTTTATTAAAGCTTCTAGCATTTCATCTCAAATACATCCAGAACACCTTTAGCAGTCCTGGCATGAAGCTAAAGCACAGGGACATTGAATCATCTGTCTAAAGGATTCTAGCTGGTGTGACCCCTGCATGTCTGATGACTAGGCTGTGGAGGGAGCCGCGGTTTTATGACATTAAATATTAACAGTTGGATATTAATAATGAAGGCTGACAGCTCCTTTTCCAGTTCCTGGGGTTGTTTCTCTCCCAGATGCAAGTCCAGCAGGATTTGTGTTTTTTCACTGCCTGAGCATTATGGTCAGGGCCCCCTGATCTTGAAAGGTCAGGGAAGGTAAGAAAAATAACATGGAGGTGTCACTGCTGTGAATAGGAGTCGTCGCCGCCTTCCTGGGCCCTGCACTGCACAGGCTCTGGCTGCCTCTGGATAGCCTTGTCAGAGCATGCTGATTGGAAAGCAATTTGCTGTTAAAAGCAGAGAAAATGTAGGAGGCTAATAATAAAAAGGCAGAAAAAAAAAAAAAAGAAGTGGCATCGGGAGACCTAACAGCAGATCTTCCTGCATTGTTTGAAGCCAGAGGAGAATAAGCTATTCCAACACATTCGTGGTTTATTGCTGTTTGGCCTGTGCAAATAATGCAGTTAAAATTTTCATCCTGCGCCCTCCAAAATTACATTTTTCTCTCTTCCTTGCTTCTTGCCCTTTCCTGCCATCAGCCGTGGCTTCGCTCCAGCCTAGGATAGCTGAAATGCTGCTTTGGTCTGTAGCTATATCAGTCTTGTTCTTAAGATAATTTACAGGAGACGCTAATGCACAAGGCAGACTATTCCATCTCACGAGCAGCATCACCACAGCTGAATAAGTCATGTCTGTACAGATCAGGTGGCTGGAGGACAGGGGGACACAAGTCCTTTCTTGAACTCATGACCCTCAAGCCCTGCCTTGCAATGTGCTAAATGTTGCTGAAAAGTCATCTCAGAGGAATTTGAACAAGGCTTTATCTGAATAAAGAAATATAGCACAAAGCACACAATAGTTGCTAATAAATCACAGGTTGGTTTTATTTTGCTAGTGTAACTCTGCCTTATTTTTTTCTGTATTGGACTTTTCTCCAAATTACATTTTCCCAGTTGTGCACTTTCGTTCTTTTTACTACGTGACAAATGGAGGTGCTGCTTATTATTTATTCTTTGGCTTTAATGTTGTGCAAGCTAGATCAGTTCAGTTTTTGATAAATAAGTCTGCTTTTTGCAGAAATTACCTAGTTGGATCAGTACTCTTTTCTTCTTTCTCTGCAAAGGCTGACCTCTAACCCTGTCTACTCTACAGTGAAACCCCATTCATCCAGACCATTTTTAAACTCTGTCTTGGTCAAATCTAGACCATGTCCTCTACTCTGTGACCCCTGTATCAAATAACAGCCTAGTACCCTTTTATGGAAATAGTTTTTAATGTTCCCAGAATGCCCATAGTTAAACAGAGCGAGCCGATGCTTTGGATTGACAGCAGAGAATTTGGAGTAAAAGTCGGTTTTATTCTGAGTAAAAGTAACTTACAGCAGATGGCTAAAAAGACATGCAGGGAGAGTAGGACAGAAGGTTTGGGCTGTGTGAGGTAGATTTGGGCCATGACGTGAGATGCTGAGCATGAAGAGAGACCTAAAAAAAAGGTAAGGATGTTTTCAGCTTCCTAACTCTTCTTTTTGACCCTCTTCTGTGTGCTAAGGTGTACCTTCAGTTCAATATTTGTTCATATCTGAACACAATTGTATTTGCTGTGTTCTTTGACATAACATTTGACATAGCTTTTGGGTCAGATTTGGCAAGGAAAAGGCATTTTGGAAGTGTACCTCTTGTCTGTATTGGAGTTGCTGTGCTTATATTATGAGTCAAACTAGTATAAAATAAGTCCATCTGCTCCCTTGGTCATGAGATAAAAAATCTCAATGAGGGAGAGGGTGTCTGTCTATTTTTTGAAACTTTGAGGTTCACGAAGTCAGGAAGCTATACGAGGGAGGCAAAAAGAAGACACAAATGAGTATATGTAGAAAAGTGACTAAGGTGAGATTCTCATGTAACCTGACATGGGCTTTAAAGAGTATTGGGTATCACAACGTCTTTGATAAAATGATGTCTTGGCATCACAGGAGTTAAAATTGATCCTGATTTGCTCTTGCCTGCACATAAAACTAAAATGTGTTCAGTTGTAGTGGTTTTTTGGTGCTGATCATGTTCAAACACAGTTAAATGCTGTAGTAAGACTAATCCTGTGGACATTTTTGTTCTGTCTTTTCCATCCATGTACCTGTACCCTGTTTGGAAGAGGTGCAGACTCTAATGAAAGAAGCACTGGCCTCATCAGCTCTCACTACAGCTTCAGCAGTAGTAGGAACAGGCTGGAAGGAGAAATGATAATCTGTGGTACATGGGATTTTATGTCAGACTAGAGAGGGCTCCTGATGCAAAAGAAGACCAGGGAGTGGCTGATCTGTGACCTTCTTCTGCAGATCTGTTGGGATGTGAAAGCGTGTCCCAGCGCTCCACAGACAGAGCAGGTGGTGGGTGATGCCAGTGAAATACTGGACACCTTTCCTGTTCTTCTGTAAATGCTAATGGGAGTCACAGGTGGGGAAGGGTCTAATGCAGCAGGATCAAGGATATTCTGGGGAGAAGGCCAAGGCTGTGGCCTGGAAGGGATGAGTACACTGGGGAGGAACAGCTTTTGTGGTTCTGACTGCAGATTTTTGCCTCCCCACTTAGCTCCAGGGACTCTCTCCCCACCCACATCTTTCCTTAAACAGCAAAAGGCTGTGTTCCTCCCTGGCAGGAGCAGTCTAGAGCCTGTTCCCTGGAGGTGGAAGTGGCAGAAGAAGCAGGATGGGGAGCGTGGGTGAGGATGATACCCAGCACTGGTGAGACTTTTGTTGGAGAGTTTGGCCACAGTACTAGAAACCCTGGGAGGGAGCGGATGATGGGGTCCTAGGAGGTTCCATGGCAATCTTTGGGGGAGGATAGGAGGAAGGCGACAAGCAGCCTGACCCTTCCCAACCTAGGACAGCAGTGAGCTTATGGGAGAACCCCTGAGGCTACGCTGCTCTTAGTCAAGTGTCAGGGAGGACAGGTGCTGGAGCAAAAGCACTTTAAAAATTAGGTCGAGATAGAATGTTTCTGTAAGTACAGTGCCCTGAGTCAAATCAGTGTGAAGCCAGGGAAGACCACGAGCCTGCAAACTAGAAAGTGACAGAAGTTTCTTGCAATCCTGTATTTCTGCTCTGGATTGAGATGAGTCACGGCAGCTCCAGGGAGCGGGTTAGAGGGTGCTGCCCTATGATGGGAGGCAGGATCAGTCGGCAGGGCAGGGATGTTCTCCGTCCTTACAGTCCTGAGGTGCTTTGCTCTCCTGTGCAGAGTAGGTGTAAATGCCTTGATGCCCAGGAGCTGAAAGGGTTCAGGAACTATGTTATAAAGGTGAGGGGATGTAGGGTTCATGCACTGGGAGATGGCTGTGCTGGATTTCTGCTAGGTGAGCTGTTCCGCTGGCTGGAGGTTAGGGATGAGAGGCAAGGGGAAGCTAGACGTGTTTAATTGCCTGTAACTAACCACGCACGTATACTCATCCTTCCCCTCCTTGTTCTACTGAAAAAATACCCTCTCATACTCTCTCCCGATTCCCGCAGAGCCAGTGATGAGGCAGCTTATATGGACACAGACACAGACACGGGCACAGATAGTGTGAAGCGCAGAGCATTGCCGGCCTCGTGCTCAATCTCCTGCTGTCAGGCTGGAGCACTGGGACAGGCGCCGTCAGGAGGGCTGTCATTTCTGTGCCCTGTCAGCAAAAGGGGCTAGTAAAAAATGAATAGCAGCTGTGACAAACCCCAGGAATTGTTACAAGAACTTAGATCTATCTATCGTAAAATCACATAGTATTGTTGGGGCATGGTTCTTTGCTGAGACCCTGAGGCGGGAAGAGGGTGTCGGGGTGCTTGTCCATAGCAGGAGCTTAAAATGATGGGCAGTGAGTTCTTTCATACATTGGTTTTGAGCGTCTTGGTACCTAGATTTTCAGTGAAAATAATTAACAATGACAAACTATGAATTTTAAATCAAGTCAGAGGTAATTTTGGATTAAATGAGAGCTGTTCTTCACAGGGAAAATGTCGAAGGCACAATTCCTGGTCCTTGTAGTGACAGTGAGCAAAAGGCGAGTAAGAAAAAATCTGGGGGAAAGCTCGTGGCACCCATTCACATACCTAGCTGCTCCTTTTAAAAAAAATCTCAGTTTCTCAGTAGAAGGAGTGCCTCCTCAGCAGGCAAACCTTCTTCAGGAACCCACCACAACTGCTGCTGCTTGAAAGCTTATAGTGAGAGAGGGAGATTGTCTGGAATGAAGCAACGGGCAAATCTCTGTGCATCCTCTCTAGCCTTTGAGCAGGCTGCTCTTCTGAGTCACTGTGCTGGGGAGGGCGAACTCCTGGGCTTAAAGCACTGATCACGATCCCCTGGTTTAGGGTGAGACTCTGGCTTAGAATGAGAAACAAAAAGCAAACATACAGCGCTGCCCTAGGGAGTCCGTTTGGTTGGCAGCATTAGCAGTTAGGTGGCTATATTAGCATTTTAATCAAATAACTAGGTATCCTAGAATTATATGTTTGAATCTCTGTAGGCTAAACATAGCTTCAGAGGCAAATAATTTCCATGTAATTTTAGGGTGGAGAATGTTCTTTGGGTAACAGCTGCCTGCTCTGCATGGGCATTAAAAATCCTGTGGCACTTTATTGAAAGCAGAGGTTTGTCTCAGAGGCCTTGCTTAAAGCATCCCTCAGCGTGCTGGCTGTCTGCCCGGCTGCAGTCCTGGCACCCAGGAGGGCATGCAGCTCAGGGGCAGATACTGCAGCTCCTGTTCACTATATTGTTTGCAGAGTGTCATGGGAGTCTTGATATAAACGTGGACAGCTTGCCCAGGTCACAGCAGGGATGACCTTGCTGGCATCGGTCTGAGCATATTTGCTCATGTGGTACAGTGGGTGCCCAAGCCCTGGGAAGAGTAAGATCTTTGAGGGTAGGAAAACAGGTTGTCCACTCACAGGCTAGCCCAAACCCTGCCTCGTCAGCCATACCTTATGGCTGCTGGCTGTATTGACCTGGGGCGGTCCACTGGTTCCTGTGGTGGACATGCATCCACAGGCCCAGGTTCAGTATGAAAAGTTCTCAGGAGGGCCTGTGGGCCATGCTAAACCTGACCTTACACATTTGTTTCATAATGCCAGAGATATTAAAAGTTCGAATGATAAACCATCTGCAATAGGTTTCTTTTCAAGATAAAAGAAAGAAATATATGTGAGCTGGCAGGAGATTTCAGAGATATTTTCCCCACCTCCCTCTGTTTATATATTATGCAGAGAACTCTACAGGAAAACGGGATACATGAAGTTGAGCACTTCATGACAAGTTGTCACATTCTGTGCTTAAATTTCTGTAAAGTGTTAGGCACCAGTGGCGGGAGGAGATATTAGGTCACTCATTGCTAATCCTGGAAAGTTTAGGGGACTTTGCATGTCCTTTGGGAGTGTCCCTTTGAGGGAACAAACATCACCTGTCCAGAATTATTCCTTCATGGTGCATATAATCTATCCATTTATTTGATAAAGGTACTCATAAAAAACCAGAAATGACCCAACAACACTCCCTGCACTAATAACAATCCTATCCTGCTGTTCATCTTTATATCTTCCAGCTTTCTACTGCATCAAGTAATGAAGAACTAACAGTAATACTCAGTCCTTTTTCTTTTTAAAAAGTACACTACAAATACTAACCTTAATTTATCTTCCGCCTGTTTTCAGAAGGTTAAATATCAGTTTTTTGGAGGATTTAAGTACCCATGGTGCATTTGTAGATCTTTGAGTGTCAGATGTTAAGAACTTCTGAACATCTGAGACCTATTAAACACTCCCCAGGTGCACGTGAGGGACATACCAGAACCAGCATCAGAATTTGGATCGTCCCAGCTCCAGGCTGTGGTCTATTTACACCTCTTTCAGATGCTGTTTGCAGATGATGGCAGAAGGGCACTGCATTTCTGATGACTCAGCATTTGCAGGAGAGGCTTTAGGACAGAGCTCTCCTGCAATTATGAGCTCCTATATTACTCCAGCATTACTCCTGCGCAGTGCATGGTATCATCGTCTTTGCTCCCTAGGAGGAGGGTAATACTGGATCGAGCGCTGCTATGGGAGCCAGTGGGAAAAAATTGATTGTTTTTGTCTTAGCAGTGTTAGGACAAAATTTCAGCCTCTTAATTTCTCACCCCCCCTTTCCTCCCTCTGTTATTTCATGTAAACTTCTCATGAAAGCAATAGCCTTTCCGAAGGTGTGTTTGGAGCGTTGTTGCTTAAGCCCACGGGGAGAGCACATCCCTCACATAAATTATGGTTGATGGTGAATCTGGACAGTGCTTGTACCATTGCACAGACACTGGCCAGATGCTGGTGTGAATTGCTAAGGTCTCCAAACCTGTAGCTTGCACAGACATTTTCAGTAGTACCCTCAGAAGACAGTAAATAGCAGTAAAACTTAGAGCACTGCTCTGTAGAGCCCAGGACATATTTCCCTTCTATAAAACCACTGTCAGGTAGAACCTCCCTGAGTAAACCTCACTGTTATAAGTGCCCTTTTCCCAGCCTGCCCAGCCTATGGAAAAGTCCCTGGTGCAGGGAGCCAGGAGCATGTACAGCCTTGTGCATCCAGGCTCTTCACAGACAGTGCAGACAGGGCAGAACTGCTCTAACTAACCCAGAACCAAAGCCAAATCCCCTTGGTCAGCTAGTTTTTTCCCACTGCCCATGTAAAAATACAAGCCTCAATCATAATATTAAATCTGGCCTCCTCCCTGCCATGCTCTATTGTCTAGGTGAGGAGGAAAGGGGAAACTTCGTTTTCATTCCCTTCAAACTAATTAGAAATTGATGTGGGGGGAGGACTCACCCAGACAGTAACAGGGGTTATTATATTTCATAACTGCGTCTAACCAAGGATGTGTTGCACAGAATTCAGAGTCAACAAGAGTCTCTGATATCAGAGTCAAATCAGTACGTCCCCTGTAACCAAAGTAATTCAGCTCAGCGCGCTACCTCTGCAGGAGAGAGCCTGGGTGGCCCTTCAGGCTTCAGCTCTCTGAGAAGCCTGGTAAGGTATTGCTTACCAGCATACACAGCAGTCCTTTCCAAATTTGAATTCTCAGTGCTTCATTTTCTCTTTGCGTACACCTTATCATGAGCGCAAGTGGTTAAGATTTCCTCCTCCTTTTTAAAGATCATGTTTAAATCTTCCTTTTTTTTTTTTTCTCTAATGATTTAGATGAAATATTTAAGCTCACTGCTGTAAATCTCCTTGGGGCACCTGCCAGAAGGTTGTGAAACCTGGGTGAGGGATGGTGGAGGGGTGTACACGCTTAATTAGTGGAGGCTGGCAACCCCTTAACACTTCGACTCACGGTCTTGTCGACAGCTCCAAGGTCTGGCTTTGCGGGAGCTGCTTCATGCAAGCGTCTGGAAACAGCTGGACTCTGGCAGCAGCTCCCATTGACAGAACTGAGCCAGCAACTGGCTTAACAGGTTGATGCAGCCAGCGAGGTCCTCCAGTGTGGAGCAGCGAAGAGAAAAAAACCAAAGCCCATTTCAATTGCTGCCACGGCAGACAACAATTGAGAGCAAAGAATCATTTTATTGCATATGGAGGCAGGGAAGAAGGGAAAAAAAAAAAAGAGAACGAGATGGCTTTTTTTTTACAGCTAAGGGTTTAATGGTTTCTTTCCTTTCTCCCCTTCCCATTAAAGGGGACAAAAATACACAGAAAGAGAATTCCACAGATTTTCATTCTTCTTGTAAGAAAAGACGGTGCAACCAAAGCTGCTTCCTTGCTTTAAGTTTTCAGAAGGAAAGTCAGTTCCCCTTTCTCTGGCTCCTTATAGCGGCATTTTTCTGGCTCCAGCAACCTAATAGGTTGATTGCTGAGCCTCTTCTGTTTCAATTACTTTTGATTGATTCTCAGGTTTGTGTCAGCCACTCGCTGCAGCCACCATCCCAGCAACAAACCTGCAGCAGCCAAAGATGAAAATAGCTTCTATGGCCACTTAGGACAGGAGTTCAAGCATCTTTTCTAAACATGAGGTTTCTGTAGCCTTCCCTCAGAATTGTGTCTCTGGCCAGGGCTGCTTGTGATGAAGTTCCTGTTCCTGATGTGTCGCTGAGCTGCGCTTAGCCTCAGCTGCAGCTGGGAAGGAGGGTGAAAGGAGCTTTAATATATTGTTAGGCTGTTCAGCTTGTGGTTGCTGGAGGGCACTGCCCTTAACCCCCAGGAGAGGGACTGTGGCCTGGTGGAAGTCCCTCTAGGTTTAAGGAGTGGAGGGGGACAGGGATAGGTGAGACATAGACCCTGGAAGATGAGTCCTGGGGGCTTGCTTTCTTGAGTTTTTACTGAAGAAACAACGGGAGAGGGCAGGGAGACAAAGCGAGCTGGGAAAAAGAGTGAAGGTGATGGTGACTGGTTCCTCACAGAGGCAGCCAGAGTCTGCAGTTTCTTTGTACACATCCGACTCCTTTCTTAGCAGCATCAACCTCAAGTCTTCAGACTGGCAAAGGAGTAGTGAGGACAGATCTGTACTGCTGCCCTGGCTGAGGGCTATCTGGCTTCCTGCAGAAGCCTGAGCAGACTGAGAATGAAAGCAGTCTGGAGAATTGGGGCTGTTTGTGTCAACAGTAGGATTATATTTCTGTATTTTTAATTTCCTACTGTTGCTGTCCGATTTAACTCAGCATGGGATCACAGCATAATTCAGGCTGGACGGGACCCTGGGAGGCTCAGAGCAGGGTCAGCCCCAGGCCAGACCAGGCTGCTCAGAGCTGTGTCTGGTTGGGGCTTGAAACCTCCCAGGACGGAGACTTCGCAGCCTCCTGGGCTGCCTGCTCCACTGCTAGGCTGTCCTCATGGGTAAATTTTTTTCCTTGCATCTAGTCTGAATCTCTCTTGTTTCAATTTATGTCCGCTGCCTCTTGTTTTCCTGCCACACACACCAGTGAAGTTCCCAGTCCTCTTTTCTTGATGACCTTCCTATAGCTATGGGCAGGCCTTACATTTGCCTTTCTTTCGTTGCCAGGGAAACCTCTGGGTCCCCACAATCTTTCGAACATGTTAGAGAGTGGCCTTGCGAGGACATGGGCCAGCTCTCTTGGCACTCTCGGATGCAACTGTTGGGTCTCATGGACTTGAAGAGACCAAGATGTCTCAGGCAATCCCTGAGTCAATGCCTATCTGCTTGCTGGTACTTTTCCTCTGTGCCCAGAGGACTGAGAGACCTTGTTGATGAAGACTGAGATTGAGAAGGCATTGAGTACCTTAGCCTTATCTGTGCCTTGTGTCACTAAACCACTTTCCCTATTCAGCAATGGGTCTATATTTTCTCTGTTTAGCCTTTAGTGCTGAGATAGTAGCGGGGCTTCTTGTCATCCTTGATGTCGTCTTCAAGTGGCAACTCTAGGTGAGGTTTGGATCAAAGGTAGCTATGGGGGACCCTCCAAAAGGCAACCAGCTCATCACATTCAAAAGGCTGGGCTTCCCATCCTGGCCTGAGGTGGGCTAATGCGATAGGGTGCTGCTTCAAACGACCCCTGGGGAGAACTTGTACCATTGTCTAAAGCAGCAGGTGTGCAGCAGTGAAAGCTTTCATGCAGGGGAGATGTGGTGTACTCAATGTTGAACTCAGAGCAGCTCTGCCTGGGACATGCCCTGGGTTTTCTGGGGACCTGCCCTGGGTTTTCTTCAGCAGCCGGGCAGGAGGAGAAGCGTGTTCATGTGCATTCTGACTGGTGGGGCAGATGACTTTGTCTATGAGGCATGGGTTCTCTTACAGTTAATCTGTCTTCTAGAAATACCCTCTTGTGTCTGCTGGGAGGAGCTGGTGCAGGGTAGCAGAGTGGCATTTGGGGGGTGGGCTGACAGACCTCATTGGGGCCCCCTTCCTCCCACCCTGAAAGAATGGAGCAGTGGTGTCAGTGCGGTGGGTCCAGCCCCCTGCTCCTGCCCATGCCTCAGGAGCATCGTGCTCCCGGGGACCCAGGGGTCCCACCGCAAGTGAACAAGGTGCTCCCTCCACTCCTGTCCCTCCAGTACCCAGGGATGGCGGGGAGGGAAACAGGCCGCGAGGGCAGGTTAATACGAATGGACACCCTGTGAAAAATGGATACTAAATTATCCCCTGATCCAATAAACCTCTCATCCCACGCTCTCAGGAAAGCCTCAGTGAGTAGACAGGCCTCACGAGTTGCTCAGCGGCTCAATAAAATCTGTCTCTGCCCTGTCAGATCGAAAAGGGAAACAAATGGCAGAATTCGGGGCCCTCCCCTGAGGAGGCCTCGCTCCTGCACGAACAGCTCTGCCTGCAATGCCAGCTCGCTGCCTGCAACCTGTGCGGACCACATCGCGGGCTTGTCTGCAGCAGGACCCTGAGCTTGTGAGAGTTTCCTCCGTCCCTCCTCGGCTTCCAGGTGTTCTCACAGAGAAGGGTTTCACCCACACGCGCACAACCGCTTTGGAGGTGCAGGAGGCCAGGGAGTGTTTGCAGCCGGCCCCAGCAGAGGGGCTGTGGCAGGGGTGAGAGGATGGAGGGTCAGCCCTCCGCACCCCGCCAGCCCTGCCACGCACCCCAGGTTGCCCAGTTGTCCAGAGGCAGCTGCTGGGGTGGGAACACCCTTAGGGGGCTGCGTTTGCCCTCGCAGGGGGCTACAGTCGATGCCCTGCCCGGAGGAAGGGCTTGATCCCATTACGCCAACACCGGTTTCTTCTGCCGTCTCTGGTGGGGGTTGTTGCACCTCTGCACATGGGTGTAGGATGATTCATGAGCATGCGTGTGTGTTGTATCTGCACTCAGGTTGTGCTAAACCCGTTTAGTCATTTTTCAGTGGATTTCATTTAGATACCAGGCTGGGGATCTGCGTGCCCTTGACAATACTGAGCAACATCATTGCTCATATTTAAACTCACTGACATAGCTAGTGATGGTGAAATTAAAGGAGACAATGACATAACGCTCTCGCCCAGCAGCAGTTTGCCTCCTGCCGATCACCACTCTTGTATTTTCCCTCCCTGGTCAAAACCCAAGGAAAAGGTGCAGATTTTGCAGCTTACCTGGAAGACCAGGAGGTCCGAGCTTTCCTGGACTGGCCCGTGTGCCCAGGCTGCTACAGCTAAGCCCGCAGAGTGCAGAGGAGGATCGGGCACCACCTGCCGTGCAAACCCTCTGCGAAGCCACAGCAAACCCCTCGCGGAATGTAAAGCAGGTGATTTGTGCCAGCGACGACTTTCGGCCTCGCCCCTGCGAGCAGCTCGCTTGTGCTCACCCAGCCGGTAGCAAAGCCAGAAATAGCCCGGGCTGCTGGGGCCCAGCGCCGGGCTCTTGCCTCCGGTCCGTGGCCGCTCTCCAGCTCCGACTGAGCACACCAGGGTGCTGCTGTGGCCTCTCTTGCGGGCTGGTGGAAGGAGGGGTCTGCTGCCCGAAACGGCAGCTGAAGACACAGATGTTACGTGTTTTATTCCGCGGCTTTTGATACTAAACAAAGAAGTCAAAACTGGTTTACTGGTTTGTCATCATATCGTGTTTTTTTTTTTTTTTTTTTTTACTACTATCAAAACTGACAATATGGCTTCTGTTATCACTGTGGCAATGGGAAGAAAAGGCTTGTCCCTGCAGTTCTGGTTTAAAAATAAAAATACAAACAACTACAGAGAAGCAGCTTGTGCCCCTTGTGAGAAGATGTAGGCTTAATTTCATCTCAGGTTTCTACCATCGTAACACTTGATAGCTGTAGTCACAAGGATCCAGATTTGGAAGGGCATTAACGGTGTCTAATTTTTGTTGGTTTTAGTGAGCATTAGGTGCCTAAAACCCTTGACTATCTGGTCTAGGATTTCTGTGACTATACTCTCAGAAACTTCTCTCTATTAGATATGTAGTTTCCTTTACTGTTGTCAAAGATGACTATAGAAACGGGGCTTTGTGAAACTTAGCAAGTAATAGTAACTGGCCATAACGTCTAAGTAATTATTAGCCACCCACAGAAAAAATGAAAGATTAAAAGGCAGTAATCTTCTTTCCTCTTTGTTGCTTGCTATTAATGGCTTCCTAGTCTATATACTAAATGGTTATCAAGGCAGTGTTCTGTTGCAGAAAATCTGTAGTGTTAAAATTTGAATTTACTGAGAGCAGAGAATAGGTTCACTTGAACAGGGAAAGCAAAACGTTAAGCAGTTTTGATTTACAGGGACTTTGTCCCCATCTAAATCCAAACAATGCTTTTCACATACTGGTGGTCATTGGTGGCACTTGAAACTGGGAGCAGACAAAAGCCTTTGTAGGAGCCAGGGGCAGTGCTTCGCAGTCCACTCTGTGCAGACTTGTAAGGGTCTGTGGAAAGCAGCAAGAAAAACTAGTTTCAGCATTGTAATAAATTCTGTCTTTTGTGGACAGCCCCATGACTACTGAATTTCTAAAGGGGTGCACTTCTACCTTAGAAAATATGCAGGGTCTCCAAATCAAAAAAGGTTAAAAACCAGGGCACTAGGAACAGAAGAAAGAAAGTACTTGGCATCCAGCAGCCATGGGAAATACTGAATATGGGATGAGGAGCCATGGCTAGGCTAGCCACTACCATGTAATGAAGAGGGAAAAAATCACTCTTTCCAGTTCCATGCCTCATAAAATCCAACTGAAATAAATCCAGGATTTTGCCAGTCATGAGTTATTTAGCAATCCCAAGGTCAGGCCAATGGAGTCTCCATCACACATCATCATCTGTTCTCTTTATCCCTGCACCGCAGACAGGAAATCAAGAGACAGGGCTTGATCACTGCAATATAGGCAAACATTTGGGCCCAGACTGCAAAGTAATTAAGTGTGCATTAAGGCCCACTCCCATTTAGCAAAGCCCTTATGTACATGCTCTAAGTGCCACTGGAGCTAGAGACACACAAAGAAACACTTAAATTCCTTCCTGGATCACTGCTAACTACAGTATAAATATTTTGGAATATATTAAAAGGCTGTCTGGGCTGAACACAGCTCTTTCTGCATAGGCAGGGGCTGGAAAAATTGGGATCTTGCAAGTGCAAGTGGAGGTGCGTGGTAGGTTCTGGAGGCTGGCAGCCAGCATGGAAAGGGGGCTTTCTGTGGCAGCAGGAGAGCAAAAGTGAGTGAAGAGAGGGTAGCCATGGTCTGCAGAATTAGAAGTGCATTGTATGTGCATTTAAGGTTGAATGTTTGTACTGAGATTGTTGTGTCTATGTTGGGGGTGATCCTGGGAAACAGAAAAGGCAGAAGCCAAAACAATTCCCTCTTTTCTCCCATGACATATTCTTTTCTTCTCTGATACCTGGTCCCAATTCCATAGAGAGGAAGGAGGGCAAGGACCTGATGTAGCGTTTTGCACTCTGGGTGTGGCAGTACAGTGAGTAAATCAATCGCAGTGTGGTTTCAGGGATATATCATCCCTTGTATTTAAAAACACTCATGCACATTTATCCAATTAATATTCTTCATATGAATGGCAAATGATTGCTTGAACTGCTAGACAGGGAGGAGGGCCAGGTCCCTGCCCTGAAGAGTTTACAGATGAAATGTAGAGAAAAGGATGGTGCTGCAGGGTAGAGGGAACACAACATGAGCTGAGGCACGGTTGTTATTCCTGGCACACTCTGAAGCCTCCTTCCCAGTGTGTTGCCTGCCTTTGATATGGATCATTCCTCCTTTATTGAAAAGCTTTCTTCGCGAGGTGCTCCAGAGCCTTTTGCTCTCCTGGTTATCATCCTGCCTCACTAGGTGTTCCTGCATTGTCTTCTTTCAGCACTTTTCTCCTCCCTGTTATCAGCCTTCCTTAGGACATTGCCTAAGTCCTTCTCCTTGCTCCCCACTTTGCCCCAAGGTAGCTTTATCCTGCCACACACTTCAGCGATCATTTCTGTGCTGACAACTCACAGATCTGTTTCCTCAGCAGTACTCACTGAGTCCATTCTCCGTCAGCTCCTGTAGCGCCTTCGCTTTTATGTCCCACCACCACCTCCCTCACCGAGAATTTAATATCTCTTCCCAGGCTGGCCCTCAGTCCTCTCCCTTCTTGCACAACACCATGGGAGTTGCAACAACCTTCCTACGTGTCCCAGGGGCTGACTGGCTCACTGTAATGTGTCTTCTCCATCCCCTTCAGTCCACAGAGTAACAGGGGCAGGCTTAGGAGCAGCCACCATGCTCAGGGTCAGTGGGCTTTGTGCTCCTATGCCACATGGGGAAATCCGATGCCTTGGAGATCCTGCCTTTCCTCCTGCTGGTTTGTCCTGGCTAGTTTGTCTGTCCAGCACAAAACTCACAAACCCTGCTTTTCAGATAAATTTCATGCCCTTCTGAAAGAAAGGCATCTATTTAATAGTCCCAGAAGTGACTAAAAACTCCAATACCTTCAACATAGTGACAAACAGTTCTGATCATTTGTAGAAAAGTTTGAAAAGCATTGAGCTTATTTTATTACCCATGAAAGGTGCCAGGCTGGCAGCCGTGGAGACTTGTCCCCTATTTAGGGCTGGATGGCACAAACAGTACACAGTTCTCTAGAATGTCTTTCCACTCACATTTTGAAAGGCACAGGGTGGCCTATCACCATGAGATGACGGTACTTTCCGTTCAACCCACTGAGTATTTGCTCAGTGCCTGGGACACAAGCGAAATATATCAGGTTGGTAGCAGGAGCAGCTGGGGAAGCCCCAGAGAGACTCACCACGAAAACAACTGCCCACCCAGAGGGCTGTGGGTGATTTGGTGTGTGAAGCTGCATCTGCTCCTGCTTTTTCTGGCAAGCCAGGTCTCATCCAAAGTCAGTTACGATCTGTGGAAGTGCTGCTTAACGGGCTATGAATTGTCATCTGGGGATGTATGGAGGGAGCAGACCCCCTGCTTCCTCATTAAAGCAATAAAAGCAGTGGATTTGCTGGAAAAAAACCCTGGAGCTTCTCATTTGCCACCAAAAGAAAAATTAGAAGATTAATTTTTAGCACCCTTCATTGCAAACCTTAGCCACTACTGTTGTAAAACCACAGAAAGGCAAGATCTCACAGACATTATGTGCACATGAAGCAGCAGAGGTTATGGGCAGCCCCTACCAGTCCCTGGCAGCAGTGCCCCCTCGGATGCCAAGTGCTGCAGCAGGACCCAGAGCCTTTCTGCAGGGGCAACCTCCTGGCCATGCAGGAGTTCAGCGTTCAGCCCTGCTTTGCAGCAAGTGCCAGGGAAATTATTCAGCAGAGAGGTAAATAGCTTGCAGGATCTCTCCTGCTTGTCTTCTTCACATTCCTCCTCCTCCTGCCCCACTTTGCAGCAGCACACACCAAACACAGATGTGCGGTGACATTTTAAAATCATGCACTGATTTGTTAGGGTTACGCAAAGAGAATATTAAGCACTCAATGCTACTGTTCGGGATCGGCCTTGTATTTTTTTAATGTGCACTGATGTTAAAAATACAAAGAAGTAAAACTTTCAAGCACTGCCAGTTTGGTTGGAGTTGTTTTTAATTCCTAAAATGAAGCGTAGCCTGGTTGGAGGACTTTCTTCTTTGTCAATAATTAAACAGCTCTGCACTTGTTGAGGCTGCTCTGAATGGAGGTACCAGGATCAGCCAGCCTTGACCACAAGAGGCTAAAACTTTCTACCCCATCTACAGTTTGGATTCTTTTTTTTTCCAAAGAAAAAAAGTCCTTTTAGTATTAACCCTGTCAACCCCAGTGGAAATAGCAGATCTTTACAGCAAATGGGATGCCAAGTAGTCACGAGCATTTAAAGAGTTGTTTGGGTTTGTCCTGCTTTGAGCATGGTTTCATGTGAGGGTGCTCCCTAGAAACAAAGCCGGCACAGCTGGTTTCTGCGTGGCCTTTTAGCATTGAGGTAGAATTCAACTGCTGCTAGTGATTGCAAAACACCTTTACTGCAAACAAAGGGGAGGGATTTCTGTCAGTGGTTCAGATTTATATTTCCCTCAGAGTGCATTTTTGAAGCACGGTAACGAAAGATCAAACAGTATCGCAGATTTTGGAAGTTCATCGTATCCTTGAGGATGTTGCTGTGAACCCCAGTTGAATATGGGCACGTGAGTGTGTCGGTACAGAAAGGAGAGAATATACAGTTTCTGGCAAAGGCCTCTGCTTTAAAAAATAAAAAATAAATGTGAAATCTTTATCTCTGGTCCAGAGCAGTCAGGGCAGAGTTTCAGTAGAAGGAATCTTCTGCTGTCCTCTGCAAAGCACATGTTTTATGTACTTCAGAAAGCTGATGGGCTACAAGTCATCACTATGTACTGGGCGGGGGGGCTGGATGTTCAGGCAAATGTGAGAGGGCAGTCCTGCAGGCCTGAGGGGCAGGGGAAGGGGCAACTTTCTGGCTTCAGGCAAAACTTTCCTTCTCCTGCACCACTGTTCTTGTTCATCTGTCCTTTTCCCCATCATTTGGCAATGTAAAATGCTCTCGTTGCGGGAAGGACCATGTCCCAGAAATGGGAAGGAGAAACGTGAATGGGTGAGCTGAGACATGGAGATGTGTGCTGTCCCCCTTGCCCATGGGTAGCAAAAGAGTTGGAGGGTTAATACAGCCATGGGAAGCTACTGTGTAAGGGCAGGTCCCTGAAAGGCAGCAGGTCAGGGAAGGTCTTCTGCCAGGCCTGTACCAGAGTCATGGGGCTGGAGGGCTGGGGTCAGGGAGAGAGCCCTACTTCACCCTCAGACACTGAGATGCCTGCAGTCAGAAGAAAGCTGTGCTGGCCTGAAGGGATGCCTCCCCCAATGTAAATGCTCTGGAAAATCATCGAACCATAGAATCATTTTGGTTGGAAGAGACCCTCAAGATCATTGAGTCCAACCATTAACCTAACACTGGCATTAAACCATGTCCTTAAGAACATCATCTATGTGTCTTTTAAACACCACCCTGGATGGTGACTCCACCACTACCCTGGGCAGCCTGTTCCAATGCCTGACAACCCTTTCTGTGAAGAAATTTTTCCTAATATCCAGTCTAAACCTCCCCTGGTGCAACTTAAGGCCATTTCCTCTTGTCCTGTCACTTGCTACTCGGGAGAAGAGACCAACTCCCTCCATGCTACAACCTCCTTTCAGGTAGTTGTAGACAGTGATCAGGTCTCCCCTCAGCCTCCTTTTCTCCAGGCTGAACAGCCCCAGCTACCTCAGCTGCTCCTCATCAGACTTGTGCTCTAATGTGGGGACAGAGGGTTTCCTGTGGCTAACTTTTCTTCTTCTCAGGCTCTGTGGGTCTGCAGATGGCCTCAAAAAAAAAACCAACCCAACCACCACCCTATTCTTCCGCTGCTCCTCAACATATTATGTCTCTTTGTCATGCTGGTTCCTGGTTATCTGACCACGGTCCTATGTGTACTAGTCCCTAAGCAAGGCCAGCAGGGCTGAAGAGGCTGATCGTAGCTGCTAGGAGCAGAAGGATAAGCTGTAATGTCCAAGCACAGCTCTGTGTCCTTCCTAGAATGACGAGGAGTCAGGGCTACTGCTAACGGAGACAGGTGAAAACCAGACCTTCCCCCTCCCCACTTTCTATTCCTTCTCTTTATTTATGTTAATGTGTTCTGCATTGGAGTCATAATTAAATACATATTCATATAGAGAATGTACAAAGCCTCTGCCTCTACTGTGAAGCTCTCTGGAGCTTAACTGCTTGAGACTTGTCACAGGAAAATATTTCTCCCCATGAAAAGAGGCTTCCTACAGCTGGGCTATATTATTGCCTTTTAATATTGTGGGCTCTGCCTGCCCCGGGAAGGTTTTTCTGACAAACTCCTACTGGAGATACAGCTTTTGCCAGTATAACTTACACCAGTTTCCTGAAGAAACTGGGGCTTTCATTGCCAGAGGTATCTCCCTGACGGTTGTAATTTGTTCCCACACTCTTTGCTATGCTGGCAAAACTTGAAAGTGCTGTTCACTGTTTTTCTCTTGGTGTCTTTTCTCTTAAGTTAGCTTTTCTATCCCTGTGCTTACCCCAGCTGTTTCCCTGGGCACATCTGATCATCTATTGTCTTCAGAATAGCTCTAAGTAATGAGAGGGGTGGGAAGATAATGCTATTTGGAGGGTCTAATCAGACGCTCATTCCCTGTAACAGACCTGTATAAAAATCTGGAGCCTAGTTACACTTTAGAAGGAGATGCAGTGGTGGAGGGATCCAGGACAGCAGAAATGTGGTTTGGAAGTTGATTTTAAGTCAGATGCTGGGTCAGTATGGCACAGAGGGGAGCAGGGGACAGCCTGGGTGAAGGAAACTTCCAGCAGAAGGCAAAGGCTGCGGACAGTGAAGGCATCTAGCAGAGACAGAAGCATTATCAAGACAAGACAGACCATGCTCACCATAATGTGTCAAGGCCATTTATGTTTCCAGTACCACAGCCTGACACTGGAATCAGTTTTGTTTGGATTTGGCAAGGTGATGGGTGTCATGCACCAATTGGCTCTGTCTCAGGCATTTCACATCCTTAGACAAACACTGCACATTACAAGTTGGGAAATGGAGTCCTGGATGTTCCAGTGATACGCCAAGGCCCTAGACAGCATCACTGCTACAAACCCAGCATCCTGGACCTTTAGCTTAGTTTGTGTGTTTGTGCTCTGTTAAATAAAACATCCTGTTCTTCTCTCTTTTACTTTTCAGTGCTGACGAGATTGAGGAGAAAGGCCTGAAAGTTCAAAGTAAGTTCCTGAAGACTCCTACAGATTAATTATTTAAAAAATCCTTAGTGCCATGGATATTTTCATTGTACTGCCCGGAGAACGGAAGGAATGATGGGATCATGGATCAAATGTCTGCTTGGTCCAGGGCTACTGGATATTACATCTCAATCCTTCCTTTCCAGCAGCCATCCCCTCTGAGATGGCCAAACTCCTCCTCTTTCACCTGCACATGCCGCTCCTCACTTCCTATCGTCTGAGTCTTCCTCAGACAAGCAATGCAAATCTTAGCAGATTAAAATAGTTGTGTGATGAGATGACATACCAACCCCACCTCCCATGTCAAGAACATGCCAAGTGGCAGTCTTTTGTGGGAGGAAAAGGGACAGATTCCTCCATCCTGAAGGGAGACTTCCCCTGCTGTGCAGCAGAACAGGTCAGGAACAGCATCTTCTCATGATGGCTCCCAGTGTCACTCATTCCCTGACCTCTGCAAAACCAGGTATGACTCCTGGATGCTCACTCTGCTGGAATGTCCTTGCAGGCTGGCAGCTGGCCTGGCACAGCGCTGCCTCCAGGTTCCCAGCTCAGGACTGGAGGGATCAGAAGGTGATGCTGGAAGAAGCAGATGAATTTTGGGGCTTCATGACCTTGATGAGGAGGAAGTGATGTGCTTTTAGGTAAATCTTGGTGTCATGTGCTTATTTTCAGAAACTGCACAAAGCCCTGTTCCCCAAGCAAGATAGTGATTGATCAAGCCCAAGCTTCACAGTCATTTCAAGCAGGCATATATACGTATTGCTACTGAAAGCAGTGGTCACACACACAAAAGATCAACCAGACTGAGTCAAAACAAAGTTAAGTATCCTATTAATCTTTGCTTTGCCAGTCACCAGCAACAGCAGCTGCAGACAAAATGTTTCAGTACCTAATATACTTCTGTAGGCTGTCCTACAGCATGACTGCAAGAAGCCTAGACTATCTTGGACTTCAGACAATGTGAGAGATGATCTTTACACCCAGACATTTGTCAAGGCACCGGAGTCAGCATAAGGTGTGTGTGCCCAGCAAGACTGTGGAGTTCATACCGTATGCCCTAAAAGTTTTATGAGGCTGCCCATAACACAGAAGCATATTAGCAGAGCGTGTGGTTGGTCCATGTCTGAGAAAAGTTCACAAGTTTTTCTTACTCAGGAGCACAAGACCACTGTGAATGTGTTGGAGCCATAAGCAGAGAGGCAGAGCTTGACTGTTCTGCCCCACAATTGAGAGTTCCCCTTCGAAAAAACCAAACAAAACCCAAAAGCCACAGTGGCAATAAGCAGTTGCTGTAGTAAGGAGGAGAACGCTCTCCTGCTGGCTGCCTGGTCTTGCTTTCCAGCACTCACTCACTCACTCGCTCACTTATATGCAAGAGCATGTGAGGCCACACAGTGACCTGAATCAAGGAACTAGTCTGGATTAAAATTAACCAAGGAAAAAAGGGATCGGTTCTCGTGAAGCCAAAGACAAAGATGACCTCAGGGTGACAACTGGTGGCAGGAGACAGGGGAGGATAGGACAGCTTCATCTGGCAGGAGGTGTCTTAGCCTATGATCACCAAACCGTAGTGGCAGCTGCTGTCCCCTGCCAGGGCCAGGCTGCAAATCTTTCTCTCCCTGGCCTCACACAAGCCTACAGACCAAACTGGCTCCTGCAGCTTGATGAATGCAGAGAAGAAACGGCTCATCCACATGAGCCATTTGCTGCTGGTCGCTTAACACTCAGAAGCGTGAACAACCTGCCTTCTGCTTCTGCCCCAGCCACGCGTGGTATCTGTGGTTTGGAAATGGTCCATCTGGCCCATGCCTTTGCCTCTGGGTAGCTGCTGGCAACGCAGAACCTACGTTTTCCCTGTGTGACTGGAAGAGTGGGTTACTTTAACCTTTTAAAGATGCCTTTAGCTGACGTGGTTGCATCAAAGACCACACAGGGGTTGCATGGCGGGTTGAAGCCACGATGGCATTCTCCTCTGAGCTTTTGCTATTGCAAAGCACAGCTCAGTTGGCTGAGGGAATCTGCCCCAGTGCTGCTGCAGGGAAATAACACAAGACAGGACAAAAATACTCCCTTGTATTTATCAGTTTTTCTGCCAACAGCCCCTCATTTATCAGGCATTTCAGACATGCAGAGGACCCAAGCAAGCTACAGTGTATTGCAGTGCCTGCACGGGTGCTTTGTAACCAGACTTCACCAACCTGCTGGTGCTTCCTCTCCTGATGTGCAGTCCCAGCCACAATCCCTTCATCTAACCTGAGCCCAAGGATGTGAAAACTTTTATTGCATTTCATGTGAGATGGTTAAAGACTGGTTTCTGAGAACAAAAGCAATCAGGCTTGTGTGACACTTGTCTTCTTGCTGTCCAGGAGAAGACAATCAATAAGTTGAACTTAAAGCAAACTCAGTAAGACATGGAACTTGTTCCTCCTTTGAACTTCTTACAGCACTCTGGTCTGAGTCTTTGTCATTTGCTTTCCTGCTCCACACTGTGCTGCCTGCTGGCGTTTTGTCTTTACTAGGTATTGCTTGCGATGCTGTAGTGCATGGAGCATCACATAATGATCAGAGTGCTGTTGTTTAGATGTGCTTTAAAAACAAAATTTAATGCTTGGGATTTCTCTTTGGGTTGGGGACTCCCTTTAAAGTCTCTGGAGCTGCTCCTGGGAGCTGGAATTTTCCCCAGTGGCAGGTATTTCTAGGCTGTCTCCATCTTTGGTCTCTTACTATGCTGAGCACATTGCTGGCTCTTAAATAATACTAAAAATAAGTAATGATTATTATTAATTCCTAGGTTCATTGCTTCTCTGAACAAGGTAGATAACAGCGGTTATTGGTGAGTCTAAAGTCCTGCCGGGAGAATTCAGTAAAGAATGAATTTTTCTGTGCAGGAAAAGAAGGATAATCAATGATGCACATCAATGGCTGGGGATGGGAAGGTCCCAGGTAAAAAAAATGATTGTGTCCTTCAAGAAGCTTCAAACACTGTTAAAATTAGAGATGAGATGACTAACCCTTCTGCCTGCCCCTTCCACTTCAGAGGAGACTCAGAGGAGGAATCGAACATTGTAGCTCCCATTGTCAAAATCACCCTTGGGGAAAAAAAACTCAAGATGTACCAGGGAGTAAGGACAACCAGGCAAACACAGAGCTCAGGGATGGTAAATCTTCCAACAAATAAATAAATAAACAAGCAGATAGCCTTGTGAGAATATCTGCCTGGAACACACACTTAAAGAAGTTTTCGAACCCCAGAAAGTCCACGTTTCTCCCACCTCACGTCTTGCTCTGCCCTTCGTCGCTCACAGACAGCGATAGAACCCCTCTGCCTTTGATTTACAATTAAATTAAGAATTACTTTGGTAAGAAGCGGTGCCTTTCCCCGCCTGCTTTGTTTTGTGCCTCCAGGCTGTGCAGACCCCTGTTGCTTGCTGTGCGAGAGACAGCGTCACACAGCTTGTGAGGAGCTGCAGGAACTGAAACCAGTTCTATGATTTATAGCACTAATAAGGCTCAACTGCCATTTCTCGTGGTTTCCTCCCAAGTTGTCTTTGATAATTTCTGCATGTACAGTGTTTATTGGTGCTGCTGCGAGGGTTCAGCTGGCAGGTAACTGTTGCACTGTTTCGCAGGGTCTGCTGGTTTTGGCTATCTTTATTGTGTTATTATTATTAATAAAGGTTTATGTTTGGTGAGTGCCAAAAGGGGTCAGCTGGGCACTGTCCCTCTGCTTCCCTCTGTTGTCCTTGGTGCTGTCAGAGGGATCAAAGACGTGCCCTGCCACGAGGAGTTTACAATCCCGTGGTGACAACCCCTTTCCAGATCACCGCCACAGCAGGAAAGCTGCAGCAGCTCTGCTGGTGGCCATCTCACAACCAGCCAGCCCATGGTGGGGCTGTTCAGGCTTCCTGTGAGGGACCCGGCTCATAAAGCCCTGCCAGGTCACATTGGGATGATTTCTGAGAGTACCTGCCTGGACGTGTCACTGGAGGGTATTGCCTCTGCAGGTGAGCAGCCGCGAGGCAGATGTGGCTGGTGCTTTCTCTCCGGCACAGATTAGCACCTTGGCTGTGAGCTGCTGCAGCAAAGGCACGGCACATACTCCTTTTCTGCCATCGGCACAACAGAGTTGGTGAGTGTCAGAGGAGAGGTCCCGTGGACAGTGCACAGCTGTCTGCTTTAATTTAACTTCTTTAATTGCCCCAGCACGACCTTGGCGCTTGGGTGCCTCACCCTGGCCTGAGCAGGTCTCAGTGGTGGGGAAGGTCCCAGCCTTTTGGTGGCAGGACACAGCTGGCATCAAGAGACTGTGATGGAAGAGAGTGAGGATCCTGCCTGCTGCCGGGGAGAAAAAGCAGTGTTGGGGGGATTGGAAGTAGGGAGGCTTCTTGAGGAATGGCAGGAATGATGGTACACTGACTTCACTGCAGTCTGCTGCTTGCAGCAGAGCTGGGTGAGGGAGAATCCATCTGTACCCTCTGATTTGTGTGTTTCTCTTGTATTCACTTTTGGGCTGCTCTCTGCCTGCTTTTGTAAACTTGGCTCGAGTGAAGTCTGTGAAAACAACTGAACATTATCACCCAAGGATACTAGAGAGTCTTTGCTGGCACGCACAGCTCTGCTTTGATAATTTGCCTGGTGGAACATGTGTGGCGGATTACAGGCTGCACCACAAAGTTGCTGATGAAGAGTGGCTGTGCCATTTTTCCTCACTCCCGAGCAGCAGCAGCAGTCTGTGGCTGGGTGCAGCTGTCCAGGTCACGGCACAGCTGGGTCTGTGTTTGCCCTGCTTCGTCCCAGGCTGCACGCAGCATGAGAGATCGCTGGTGGAGGTGGAATTGCTGCCGACCCAAGAGGCCACACTGGCTGAAGATTTCAGTGCTGTGGAGGAAACATAGCTGCCTGCTCTGCTCTGCCTGGATCCATGTGTGAGAGCTGGGAAAGATAACAGGAGGGTTGAGTGAGGAAGACGATGGTCACAGACATGAGTGCAAGTCTCCCTGTTATTTCCCACCCGCCTAGATCTTCAAAGCTGGTGAGGTCACCATGTTGCCCTTGACAGTTGGCCTGTCACTTGCACCAGGGCCACAGAGCCTTTCTTTGTCAGACTCTCCCATCACATTCCAGTTGCCAACTATGCAGCAAAGGGAGGCCTATTACATGTTTGCCTGCAGGGCAGAGGAGGGCCCTCAGTGTCATGTTTATCAGGGCAATGGTGTAGCTGTTAAAGCTAGGCAGCCCTCATGGCACAGCACCTGAGACTTGGCAGTACCTTGTGCCCAGGGGAAGATAAAACCTCAGAGGAAAAATAAAATTAAAGGTGCTGTAATATGAAAACAGCAACAGAAGTTTCATAACGCAGCTTTCTGTACCTGAACGAACTGCATATACCTGCTTTCTGCAGCCTGTCATGTTTCAGGATGTGCCCCGGTTTGAAAGGCGGGTGGGAGCCCAGATTCCTTCTTTTTCTGCGCTGTGACTTCTCAAGGCAGTGTGGTAACTCCTCGTGGAGCCTCCCCAGGAAGAGGCACACAGGACTTGGCCAGTGACGAGCCCCAGGTCCTCTGCCACAGAGCCCCGTTGCTTCTCCAGAGCTACGTCCAGGGGTAGTTCTGGCTGTGGCCAAAGCATCTTGCTGAACCTTAGCTGAAAAGAGAGCTGAGTCAAATCAGCAGCTCCAGGACCAAGCACTTCCAATACCAAGGGAGTTAGATCCATCTGCTGCTTTTTGGAAAGTAGTAAATTATTGCTTCTTCCCCTGCTGCACACATACACACACAAACACCCACAGACTTCACAGTCTGAAGATCTGCTGTCTTTCCTGCTAGAAGGGCAACTTCTACTCTCATTTTCTATGCTCATTTGCCAGTAAAACCAGCTCTTCTTTCAGATGAAGTTTTGAAATAATTCTTGGAGGCAGCTAAGAGGACTTGCAGTTATAATACTTGACATGAATCTCCATGACACCACACTGGGTTTCATCACTCTTTCCTGCTATCCCAGTGAAGACAAAGTGGGGCAACCGAGGCCATACAGGAGGTCAGCAACAGGATCACCATTCACGGTGCTCTAACTTGTCTTCCACATTACGCAGGAGGCTCTAACCTGGGTTGAAGTTGTGCGAAGCTTCACTGCACTGTTTCTGTCATCTGATCACTTGCGGCACAACCAGGCTTTTGAATCAACCTGCCAGTTATATATACTGTGGAAAAGAGCATTCACAGGTGAGGTGGAGGGTTTTCCAGGCATTAATAGGTAGAGTGGATCAGACAGAACTGCAAGTCACTTTAAACCAAGGAAAATGGATTGTTGTAAAGATTTTTACAGTTCAGATTCCCTTTTTTCGGACTTTTTAAAATTGAGAAATGTTACTTATTTCTTTCTTTTTTTTTTTTCTTTTCTCCTTCTTTATCTCTCCTCCTGTTAGACTTTTCCCACTTTGTTACTGAGGAAGTAAGAGTAAGACAGGAAAGAGAAAAAAAGGTCAGAAGACATTAGCAAATTCAAGCGGCACATGAAAATAAAAAATTGGTGAGATTCAGCTGCCTAACTTTAGGCAACAAGAAATATATGAGATACTTCAGGATTCCCTTCAGCCTCAGCTTTGCAAAAGCATGGTCTCTGTTAGGTCCTCTGTCATGTCTGCAGCTGTGTGCAGATGTCTTGGATGCTCTAGCACATCTAAAGGGCAACAGACACCCTGGCTTGGGCAGCAAAATAACCTTGGCTTCTTCTGCCTTTGTTGAATAAACCACAATTTTTCTGACAGATGCGTGGAATTTTCAGGATTCAAAAAAACACCCATATACTTTGAGGGACTGAAAAAGAACATTCTCCCTTGCACAAGTTTATGAAAGTCTCCTTAGAATCAGTGTCAAGGCAGTAAGACATGGTGTGCCAGACCAGATGTATTTGCTACCATCTCCTATAATATATATGTGCCATTAGCTGGCAGGCATGCACAGAACAGAGGTTTCCATGAACTTTTCTTTTAAATGTAAAATAACCTCTTAGGGTGTTGAACTCATTTGTGCCTTTAGCTTGTAAGGTGTTAAGTACAGGAATCTGGCTTTTCTCTGGCATGCTCAGTCTCTTGCGTATATACATGCCTCAAGGTATTCCACATATGATAACTATAATTTTAAAGTGTTTTTGTGTTCAAAATGTGCCTGGTGGTGCTCATGACAGGATATTAACTATTTGCCTGAAAATCCCATAACTTAAACAAGCACTTACCATCAACCTAATCTAATCTAATCATAATCAATACCGATACTGTGGGATCTTGTAAAACATGACCCACATGGCAAGTTCTGCCACTTGTTAATTATGCCCTTGGAGGTAGCAGTCAATAACTCCCAAGGGTTAGATGGATCCTACTTAGTCAGGTGTTTTCATGGACTACTGCTGACATTCAATAAGGACTCCTGCAACCACAGAAAACTTTATGCTATGACATACAAATTAAAAGGCTTAGGAAAGGTAGTAATTAGAGAACTGTTAAAAAAAACAACCCAAAACAAACTGGCCATCGAGCCCTGCAGAGCAGGCCTTCAGAGAACTGATGTTTTTTCTTTTTTGGAAAAAAAACATTTAAGAGAGATTTGTGTCTCATCCAAAACCAACACAGCAGCCTGAACTAGCACATAAGTCACTGCAAGCACTTCTTTCAAAAGAAATGTCCAGACCTTTGGCTTGGGTACTTCGGCATGGCTCCACAGAAAGAAGCTCTTCCAGCATCTGGCAGATGATAATCTGTCCAAATTAGTATGCCCGCTGATATTTAAAGCAGATAATCCCGTTGTTTTCTCGACATTTAATATAAAAACATTTGTGGTGAGAGTAATTTAGGAAACAGAAAAACTTTGAAGAAGCAAGGATAGAAGCAAACATAAGCTCATTGCCTTTTTATTCTCTTGGAGAAAATTGTTTTTAATTATGTTTTAAGCTGCTGATTTCAGTAAGTGAGTCTTATGAAAAAACACATGTGTTTGGGTTTTTGTGCCACAGTTTGACCACCTGTGTTAGTTAGTTTAGAAGAGCAATAGGGGAACGTCGGACAGCTTGCCTATACTATATATCCACCCCAACATTCAGTTATTGGTGCTATTGTTCTTTTCTAATTTCATTGATTTATCCGCTTACAGTAACAAATCAAATGGCTTATCTGTGCCGTATGAAGGAAAGAGCCCTGGACACAAAGACCAGGACTATTCTGCTAGTGTGAAAGCAACGGAGGGTGCCCAGGAGAGGCACACAGAGAGGGAGCATTGGTGCCTTGGGCTGTGATCCATAAACACCTGCTCTGATGGCAATGTGGAATTCCCGGGGTGCCCAAGCAGGGCCCACCCACTGCCCACGTCCTGCTGGAGGGGCAGGACCCTGCTCTGCACTTCACGTGAGATAAATGTAAGCTCACACCAGCCTCTGCCTACAGGCAAAACGGATGCAACACGTCAGCCATGTGGGTGTTCCTGTGCTAATTGCCTGGCTTGCATCTCATTCAAACTCAGCCTGCATTCGGATCCTGCTCCACGTCATCCTACAGTAACTTAAGAGAAGCGTGCCATGGTGGCTGGAGATGGCTGTCTCACAGAAAAGACGTGAGAACTGTATGAGCAACCTGCTCCTGGTCTGTTGCAAACACAAAGTGAAATGGTTTAGTTTCTTCCGTGTCTGAAACTCATTTTGCTTTGCAGCACAACAGACTGAGCGCTTGCTTGTGGCCTCAGCTAAAAGATATTTCTCTGCTAGGTGTGGTAGCATTTTTAGCCATTCTAACGTGGTTATAGGCATACGCCTGGTCATGTCCTCATATGTCTTTCTTTGCTTTATCTGGTTAGACAGTGCCCCTTTCAGAACAGAGACAAGCAATGTGACATTTCAGGTACTACTGCAATCTTAATTGCAAGTCATTCTAGTAGCGGAGGTGACGTAATAAAAACACATACGTGCATTTATGCAGACAGCACGCATTGCAAAATGACTTTGCCAGTCATTTCTCTTAACTAACTAGAAAATACTATGATGTATATTCTGCTGCTGAAGTCTTAGCGGTGCCCATTAATAGCATACAGCTGGGCCCCACTCTTAAAAATAGCAGCAAGGGATGAAGAAGTGCAGTTTGGTTCAGCAGGAAAGAAGAAAAAAACCCGTCACCTCAATAGGAACAGAGGAGTTTGGTTAGGTTTTCTTTCTCAAACTGCAAAGAAATAGCTCTGTTTCATAATGAAAATTGCATTTAATTCAAAATGAAACGTTCAAGCAGGCAAAGGAGAAGTGAGAGGAATGGGGTAGGTTCAAAGGGGGAGTGTGGAGGTGAGAGGCCTGTCCCTCTCCAGTCTAGTGGCCTGGCCATTAGGGCATAATCGTGTTCATTTCAGGGGAGGGAGTAGGCTCAGCAAGTCGGAGATGCTAACATGACCCTGACACCGCGCAACGTTAGACACTTAAAAAGGTTTTGGGTTTTGAATTCGGAGACCTCAGCCTACTTGGTTGCCATGGCAAACAATCACCGGTAGAAGTCTTTTAACCTTTAATTAAAGATACACAAAAAGGAGGAAAAACAGTCTAAGCACTTGAAAAATAAAGTATTAAGTAAGACTTTCCTTTTTAAAAGCATCCATCATTCCTCTTCCAGTAGCTGTCAACTGTTTTTATAGCAGTGCTTCCCTCCCTTTATTTAAGTTCATAGCCACAGTAGCTGTTCTTGGGGAAAGAGAAACACTCATCGAGACAGACTGGATCTGTTGTTACTACTCATTTTTGGACTCCGCTCTGCTCGCTTGAAGACACACCTAAGCGCAAGGGGAGAGAAAAGGACAGCAAAGACAAAAAATATTACTTCCTTTTCTGGTGTTGACTTTTACTTGCAGCCTCACCACTAGAAAAAGACAGAGTACAATCCATGGGCTCAGCCCCTCTGAGATCTAGGAAATTTGTACCAGTGTCTGCCTCTTTCAGGCATTGCTTTGAGGTGTCTCCCTGACTGCAGTCCACAGTTGTGTTGCACAACCTGTACCTCTCCTGTCTCGGCTAGATTGATTAAATAGAGGGTGAAGGACAGAGAACAAGAAGAGAAGCATGTGAGGAAATGACAGAGCAACTAAGAAAGGGATGACATCGGGCCCCCAAATCTCATCTTCCAAGTGGGTTTCCAGGACTGCGTTGAAGTTGGTGGAGCTAGCAATGACATCAGTGTATCTCGTGGCCAGAAGGTCTGATCGCATCAGGTAACTAAGCGCAAACAGTGTCACAGGGTTAAGTTAGGTCTCAAGGGTCAAGTTGGCAATGACAACTGTCAGGATTTCTACTTTCTACTTTGAGGGTCTAGAAAGTCCTTCTGCGCGCACCAGGACACACCAATGGCAAGCAGTAAGAACAACCCACCTTAGTATGCAGCACAGCACAACCTTATGGTGTTCTCCTGAGAGATAAGTGATGGTGGTTCAAGTTCCCCCAGGCAGAGGAGGAAATTAAACCCAGGACTCCCACATCCTTTATGAGTGAATAAAGAGTGGCTGTCTTCCTCTCAGCTTTGTGAATATAATCCTGACATTTTTTTCCAGGAAAGCAATTTGGTAAGTCCACACTGAATTCGACAATCGTTTCAGGACAATGGAAAAAGCATTTTTCAATGAGAAGAACACTGACTAAAAAAAAAATCTCCTGAACATTGTGGCAATAAAACAACCAGATAGACCTCACTGCTCTGCCACTTTATATCCAATAGCTGTGGGACAGGGAGGCTCTAATGCTCGCAGACAATGGAAGAACTTATCTGGTGATGTGAAATCTCGGTAGGAAAAAAACATTTTGAGGGAGTAATGAAATCCTCTGGGAATGGCAGATGAAACCTGAACACTGGTGGGACTGCTTTGAGCCCTAACACAACTGCAGTGGTGTACAGGAAAACCTGTGAGGAACGGACCCACTCTGTTTGCTGAGATGTGACCAATGTCCCAGTTCTAATTAGGCGCTAAAGGCCTGAGAAGGTTCAAACTCCACGTTTGTGAGAGTTCAAAGAGGGGGCTGTATGAGGCCTTGCTGGCAACCGTAAGACTGAAAAAGGAAGCAAAGGAAAAAGGGTTCTTCTGCGACATTCTTTACTGAGCTCAAAACTGTGTCTACTGGTGGCCATGTCCAACACGGACAATAAGAACTAACCAAAGTCAAAATCTGAATAGTGGGATGCTCTGCTACCATGGAAAACCCACCTGTAGAAGCAAAACTAAATGTCAAACAACTGTGGGTTGTTTTCCTGACAGCCTGTCTTTCCAGTCTACTCTCTCTTGAGAGATGAGTGGGTCACTGCGTGTGTTTGTGTGTGCACGTGTGCAGGCGTGCACATGTACACAGGGCTGGGAATGGGCCTGGGAATAAGTGAACACGGAACCTTTCAAGGAGCAGACAGCATCCTGAGTCTCGTCATGTGCAATCTGGCTGTGATGGCAAGCAGTGTCAGCTGGTGTCTATGACTCCACCATGCACTTCCCCTCTTGTTCTGCAGGAATGCGATCGTGGGCATACTCCTCCTCCCTGCTTGGAGCTGGGGGCTGCGGAGCACAGACTGGGAACCTCAGCAAGAGAGAAAACTGAGGTTGCGAGTTTGTGTTTGTTGTCTGTTTTACAGAGGTGGGATGAAGCAGTAGAGATGTTACTTGGATCCTACACCATGAGGTCATGCAACTGGCCAGTTTTCTGTGGGGCTAGATGGGGATAGAGGAATCACATGTCCTCTTCAGGCACTTTGAAACGCTGTGGGGTACAGCTAGACCATTAATCCATCCTCAGTAGAGGTAATGTTTTATTAGCAGTGGCCTTATAGTGATGTGTGTTTGATTGCCCCCATGTCTGGACAGGGCCTAAATGTTCCTTCCAGGGTAACATGAATGAATCGGTATATGGGCTGTGTGGAGATGTACAGAGCCATGGTTGGTTGTCGAATGCATCAGCAGTGTCACTGAGGTATGACACACAGAAGAGAAGGGCAGAGGTGTCAGCCTGTGGAGACAGGACAGCATGGGAGACCATGGGGGAGGATAAGCATTGATGGGGGATGGAAATGGGTTATAACTCAGTAAAAAATGTTTGGTTTTCTGCCAGATGACTTCACTGGTCTAGCTTCCTGCTAGGCCGCCCAGACGCTACCACCAGCATGAAGCAGCAAGGAAAATGTGTGGTTGGAAGTGGAGGGCAGGATGGGACAGTTTCTATTGTTCTTAGCCTACATAACAAGCTCATCTAGTGTGATCATATGAACATAAGCTCCCCTGATCTGTTACCTAGATCTTGTTCTAAACATCACACTGCTTCATAACTCCTTTATTTTAGGGAAGGGAGGGACTTCATCAGGCGCAATGCGCAGAGAATTAGACTGCAGATGACCTGGCCGCTGTGCAGGAGCACTTATCTGCTTGTGGGAAAGCAAGGTGGTCCTTAGCAAAGGGTTATGGATCTAAAGGTTAGCGTGGAAGCTGCATGTTTGTTCTGACAGGCGCCTTTCTCACTCCCCTCCAGCCAACAAGAGCTCATATATACACACTTGTATGCACAGGCATCATCATGTACAACCAGGTGGAATAAGGATTGAACAAGGACAGAAAAAAGAGGCTTGTTGGCTAACACAGGTTGCAGCAGTGAGGCTTTCTTTATCATGCCTGCTCCTAGTACTGTGCACTGGATACACTAAGCTCTCTAGGTAGAGAAGGAACAGAGATTTGCTGAAATTGCCTGTTTGATCAACCTGGCATCAAATCTGTGCAGGTACAGCAGTAATGGTACGTGGTGTGCTCAGAGCTCCTCACCTTGTCTGTGGACGGCGCTGTCAGAAACTGCTTTTCCCGCTGCCAGGCTGGGATGCAGAACAGAAAACAAAGACTTCTGTGATCACACTGTACATCAACACCTTAAACTGCTTTGAGTCCAAATGACAGTTAATAAGGACAGCAAGACTGCCCTCAGATAGCAAACTACAGTTATACAAGAGACAATACACAGAGATGTGGTGTCAGTCTTATAGGCTACAAACTCAGCCCCGGAGCCTGTAGCATAATCCCTTTGATCAGCAATACTGGGGTTACTGTAGGGTCAGGGTTGACATAAAACCAACCAATCAAGCAAGACCTCCTACATATTAAAATTAACCTTTTTCTTTGGGGCAATACAATTTTCTTTAAGGATTTTTTTCTTTTCTGCATGGAGCTCTGTGCCTCTGTTTGCCTCTGCACATCATTGTTGTGATAGATACAAGCATTGTTATTCAGGTACTTAGGCCTGTAATACTGTAGATGAGCAATAAGCAAGGTTGCCAGAGGTTTTGCTTTAAAATAATCTTTTGAACTCAAGGAAATTTCCAATATTCACTATGTACTTTCACTAAAAATAATATAAAAAACAAAGAAACCAACCCCCAAATGTCTTTAAATCTTCATGTAATTTAAGAAATTCACAAATATTCTTTCATTTATTTTTTGCAGAGGGAGAATGGAATCAATTTGCCATGGTTATGCCTCCTGCCAATTGTTTAGAATTTCCAGGATTTAATCTTTCATCCATGTGTGTATCCACTATTTACCTTTGAATGAGATAATGCATAATGCATTGGACTTTATGGAAATCAACCAAGAAAACCTACTTTTTTGTTGTTTTTTGGAAAGGAGAGAGTTGTATTCTCCCTTTAAAGCCTAGAAAAATTAGTGCAAATGTTACAACAACAATGAAGACACAGGAACGTACAGGTTAACGTAGTATGAGCTCGAAAGATGTCACATGTGAGGGGAAGCATGCACAGCGCAGTGGTCCTGCAACCTTTCTCTACTTGAGGTTTAGTACTGGTGAAGCAGCATCGCTGCTGTAACATAAGCAGATGTGGGATGTTCACGGTCTTCTACCCCCTGGATGGGACTAGGTGCTTAAGAATCTCAGGAAGGTTTAGGAATTCGTGCAGTACCATGGTCAAAATGTGGAAGGAAGGTGTGGAAGGCTGTAAATACACCTGCTACCAGCAATAGGACAGGAAGCCTCGTGGGTAACAGATCATAAAACAGAGGGTCATTCTGAAAAAGAAGTAGCTACAGATCACTCTGTAGTTGTTCTCTGGACACGATTATCCTCAGCTTGAGTGCTGCTTTCCGCTGCACCTACAGATGAGAATTAAGTAACTGAAATGGATTCTGCCTTTTTTTTTTTTTTTTTTTTTTTGCGAAGAAGAGGTAGCAGTAGCTTTGATGTAAATCAGATGCGATGGTATCTCATCCTCTAAGTGTCGGGTCTGTCTGCAACCACTAGTAGAGAGAAAGCAACACTCTGCCATGCCTCTCCTCTCTCTCTGCTTCACACGCATATAAGTACATCTATGGAGCCTCAAAGAGCCAGAATCAGCAGAGGTCTTTTAAGAGGTTTCCTGTCTAAGGAGCAGTGGGTGTGAGCAGTAGATGGCCTGTTACGGGGAATTTTGTCTCAGCTTTCTTCTCATGCAAGGACTTGATGGTGTTGTGTTTTTTTTTTTGGTTTTTTTTTTTTTTTTGGTTTTGTTTTGTTTTTTGTTTTGTTTTGTTTTGTTTTGTTTTGTTTTCTTTTTCTGTTGTCAAGTACTTTTCCTAAAAGCTTTTCCTAGCTAGAACAGGGATTAGACTCTTCCTGAAGCACATGCGCTGGGGAATTGCTCACTTCTGGCCTATCTGTTGATATCTGGCTAACTGTGACAGATGCATAAAGGAAAAGCGGAAAGGTTGTAGCATGGAATTCAGTGCACAGACTGGATCAGACTCCAACACATTGCATTGCAATGGCTTCGAGTTGTACCAGGGGAGGTTTAGATTGGATATTAGGAAAAAATTCTTCATGGAAAGGGTTGTCAGGCATTGGAACAGTCTGCCCAGGGAAGTGGTGGAACTGCCATCTCTGGAGGTGTTTAAAAGGCGTTTAGACGAGGTTCTTAGGGACATGGTTTAATGCTAGAGTTAGGTTATGGTTGGACTTGATGATCCTCAGGGTCTCTTCCAACTGAAATGGTTCTACTCTATTCTATTACACCAGGAGATGGAAAAATTGTCCATGGCTTGCAAAGTAGCAAGTCAACCCACTGTCCTTCCTTCACAGAGAGGCCAGATAGCCACAGGTAGCACCAGGAAACAGAGTATTTAGCTTTAAACAACATAACTCCCTTGTGATCCTAGCTGAAGAAGGAAGTGGTGGTGAGAGGAGGGCTCCCTTACAGTTGTCCCTGTGGGGTCAAGACCATATTGTGTTGCATTTTGCTAGAAATGCTATTCCTTTCTTTTTGAAAATGGTAAATCTGTGTGTCTTTCTCCTCCTGGTACAAACTAGGGAGAACTGTTACAGTCAGTGAGGGAACACAGCTGGAGAACCAACCTAAGAGTGAAAAGATTCAGGACAACAGACTGAGTTAATCACTTTGTGCTGTAGGGCTGATGGTCCTGATGAAGGTGTAGCTTTCATTGAGAGATCATTCAGCAGTACATGAATGTGCTGTTTGATGCCACCTCATCTTTCAAATTAGGAAGCTGTCTTTCAAGACAGCTTTTATGTAGGCAAAGGCCAGAGGAGATGTGAATTTCATCCAAGACAAGAAAGCTGACTCTGACCTTCCCCTCATCGCAGAATTGTAACGGGTGGCTTCTAAGTGGTCCTTGTTTCATCCATCTGGCTGGGGAAGAGATGGAAGTGCTGAGCCTGACTGTGTTGCACATAGAGGAAATCCTGCATCCGCATGCAGCCCTCCTGCTTCCACAGGGGATCTACTCAGGCTCCACAAGCTTGGTTGCCTTGAGCTTGAAAAAGCTGAGCATGGCAGCCTCACATAAAGGGGTGTAATTTCTCCAGGGAGAGCAATCAGTGGGGGGCTGCTAAAGGAGAACATGGAGCTCTGGTTCTGGCAGGAGACGAGAGTAACTTGCTTGCAAGGTCTCCCTCCAGCAGGCAATTTAAAAAATGACCTTGGAGGAGAATACAGCAAATTAATTTGTCTCTGATGAGAGGTTTTGGAGAGTCTCTTGCGATTTTATACATGTAGGCTAGACAGCCTTGCCCTGGCAAGAACCCTAGCCTGTGCCAGGGATGCAGATAGCTGCTGACTCTTCCATTGAACATGAGAGGAGCTTTTAAAAAAGACTGTGCTTCTTGAAAGAGAGAATAAATTGTGAAGCAATCTGGCAAGGCATTCCTTTTATGCTTGTAACCGGCAGTTGTAGGTGGAATAAAAGGAGAGGGATTGGTGGATGGTCAGATTAAGATATGTGTCTTAAATTTGTGATGAGTGGAAGACAATGTGGGGAGAGACCTTTAGCGTACTGGGGAGAAGATCTGCAGCTGGAGTACTTTCATGCTCAACACAGGTCTAGAGAAAGGGGGTGGAGTGAGTTGCTAAAGGACAAAGGTCAACCACTTAGACACATTTGTCAAACTGATTTAGTTACCTTGTCAAAGTGACCAAGTAACTTGGTCCAGGCCTCCTTCTGCCAGGCTCCCTCCTAAACATCACATTTGAGGGCACTCAGTTTAATACCAGGTGTTTTCCCTTCTTTGCGTGAAAATAAGTTCATTAGCCCTCTAAGAGAGGGCTTGGGAGTATCTGCTTCTCCCAAGAACAACAAGAAGTTCAACAAGTAACTTTCCGAAACAGAGAAGCTGGTTTGCAATGGTGTTCAGAGCTCATGGATCCTCCATGAACCAAGGAGACGCAGTCTTAGCTAGAAGAGGCTGCTTGAAGGCAGCCTGACGAATGAACACTGTCCCCTTCACTACTTATCATTATCCTTTTTTGCCCTTCCTGGTGGCGAAGTACCTACCCTGCAAATGGGAAACAGTCTCTCAGTGAAGCATTCCCATCACTAATCACTTCGTCACTCTTTTCTTGCTGGCAGGGAGTGGGAAGTGGGCAGGAACCCAGAGGTGTGAGCCTGGAGCAAGTAGGAAATAAGACTGTTCCCGTAGTTGTGGAAAGAGAAGATGTTAGGATGGAACTCCTCTGTCTCATTGTCACCACGCACTAGTCAATGACTGCAGTGGCTGGCCTCAGTCAAGAATGATCAATGGACTACTCATGTTTGTCCCTGGCAGATGCCCGTGGTAAGTGTGTTGGCTAAGGTTTGAAGTGAGATAAAATACACCATTTAACTGGCAGACACACTTGCAGTGAAGATGAGTCACACTGCATCACTTTTTTGGGGGGGGGAAGAGGGAGAGGATTTAATCCTCACCGAGTGAAGGAGTTGCTGATTTAGTCAAGTTGAGAACAGGATGCGACACACTGGTCTGGTGCATTGACATTTGCATTTCTGAGTGAGAGTGCTTGTTTTCACTGGAAGAGTAGCCTTTTGAAACATTTAAAGGTAATTAAGCTTTTGGAGGAAAAGAAGTGAATATATTTTGATGGGAAGCTTTGAATCTCTCTGGACCTACCAGAAAGGCTACAGAGATGCTTCAGCATTTCTATGTGTGCATCTTTTTACACTGTGTGGTCTGTTTTGAGAGTTGTAAATAAACACATTTGCATTTTACTTTCACCTGACATAAGAGTAATTTCAAGGTTAACAGCAAAACATTGCTAATCTAAAATTAACAGATTGTATCCTTTTAAAGCAGGGTAGCTCAGGTTGAGAGCAAGTATCAGAAGAGTAAGGGAGGAAGATGTCTTTTCCACTGACTAGCACTGACTAGGAGACCTCTCTGGCATACAGTAAAGGAAGAAAATGAGTACTTGAATGCTTAAGTCCCAAATAAATCTTACATAAAATGAAAAAAAAAGCTAACTTTTGCCCTGTCAATACAGCCCTTCTCTCCCTGCTTTGAAGCCTCTTGGGACTCTAGTACTAATTGCTGGTGGCTGGTACCTTGCACAGGGGCTGCACTGTGTCAGGCAAACGAGACAGAAACCTGCCAAGGTTGTGCGGAGAAATCCCTGGGCACGTCCAATCTCCAGACATAAGCTCAACCTAGATCTGTTCCTGGATTTAAAAACACTATAGAAAAGTGCTACACAAGCACAGTCTAAATGCGCTAAAAGCTAATTGGGGTACGAAGGAGAACTTAATTCTTTAGTAATATCAAGGCCTTCCTCCAAGGAAAATAAAACAAACGTTATCTACTTCTGTAAGAGATGGAATCCAAAGCAATCAAAAAGTCACCCACACAGCATATGACAGCAGCACAGTTGGATCCTGGCTCAGTCTTTAGCTCCTCGTGCTGCCAGGCGGAGAGAGCGGAGCTCAGCCTGGTGACTCCAGGCCCTCGTCCACAGAATGTTACGCTGTTGTCATAGAGGCCTCATGAATTCTGCACGTCAGAAAACTCTGCACACTACACTACATGTGTATGTTTGTATAGGAGACAGAAAGTAAAATCAAACAGAGTATGTAATTAGGTATTTCGTGCCACCTCATATACTACTAGGGTTTAAAAGGCATGTCCAGCATTTGCTAATGACCCAAACTAAGGTCCATACGATTCCATATGTCTGTCTCTCAACTTCCATATGACATGGAAGTATTGGCTTTTCACCCAAAACCTGTGGTGCAAATCTCAGGCCTCGCTTGAGCTGTCAGGAAGAAGACTGTCTTGTCACCTCTCTAATGATCTGAAGCTAAACATTATCTCTTTAGCAAAGGTGATAATGCAAATGGGGTTTAGCTTCTCTTTAATATGGTTTGTAAAGTTGCCTTATGCAAACCAGTTTTAAAGAACAGTTGAGTCCTACCTCTGGTAGCTAAGTGAAACTGCTATTGCCTCTCAGGCAAGAAAAGTGTTTATAGGCCAAGTTTTTGAAAAGTATTAATGTGATTTTGCAGGCCGATATATACAGGCCCCCAGGGTTAAAATCAGCCCCGTGTTTTTAAAAAACCAGCAGAAATAGGATGGATGTTTCAGCTGACTAAAGTTTTCAGAAGAATTTAATTAGCTGGGAACGAACAACAGGGAAAGGCAAAGCATCGTGCTGGGTCGGCTCGGTTTGAGGAAACCACACAGCTGTGTCGGTGCAGTGCCCCGTGTCTGCTGGAGGCTCCTGCCTTTGGGGACACCACAACAGCACCTGCAACCCAGGTACTGGGCCACCCACCCCACCACGGTCCTGAGCCAGCACGGCTGAAGCTGGCTTGAGGTCCTTCACCCCTCACTCTGTGGTCCCAGGCCTTGGAGCAGCAGAAGGTCTGTGGCAGGGGGCAGCTGGTGGATGCCAATGCTGTGTTGCTAATCTTCACGTGTGCTGTGCAATGGTGTATGAGAGGAGTCATACCTCAGTGCTACCTGGCTTGAGAACATCTTTGATTTAAGTGACATTCCCCCTCCGGCACTCTCCCCCCATCCCTTTTAAGGGAAAAAAAAGAAGAAAAGAAAGGAAGCTTGCATTCTGATGTGGGGTCAGTGGGTATGGGATAATTCAAATTCAGCACCTTCCTCCAAGCTGTGTGGTACCCAAGGGACAGCATCTTACTCTGCTCCTTCCTATCGCTCTGTGCACTCGTAGGGGCTTACTGGGAGTGCTGCAAAACACTCTAGACATGCACAGCATGAAGAAACAAGCTGAAAGGTACATTTGGATGCTCCAGACTCAAATCAGATGAACTCACAGGATTCACGTGGCCTCTGACATCAGGTGATTTCAAATCGTAATAACTACCATCCAAATTTGGGTTGGCACGTGCTTCCCTAGCAAGAGGTAAAAAATAACTGCATTTTAACAGACTAAGTGGTTAGAGAACTTTGTTAATTCAGACATAAACCTGTTAGCATAAAATATTGCTGGAGGTCTGAAATGGCCTCAGACGGTTTACATTTTTCATCAGGATCGCTGTTAGAGACAACTAACCCTTTCTCTCCCTAAGAATAATGTTGCTTTTCCACAAGTCAACCCAAAAGCCAATCTCTTTGTACACAAGAGAAATGCCTCTAATCTAGACTTTATTAGACTGATCATTATATAATGGCTTTAGAAACTCTGGACAAAATAGAGTAGTGGGTTTAGCTGACGGCAATTTCAGATTGCTGTCAATAATCCCCAGCAGATGCAAACGTGTGACCCTTTTTCCCCTTAATTGTTGAATATTTATTTTTATCTTATAATGTTAATAAGGTTTATTGTGCTGCAGAGAGAGCTGATATCACATGACCTTCATCTTCCTGACTTACAACAGACCCAGAAACATTACACTGCCTGTCACGTCCTGTTGTTTAATGATAATGTGTAGGTTAGTTGCTTTTCTTCCCCACACAATATTATTTATTCCTTTTGGACTGCCTTCCCTTATTTGGAGTTGCCATCGTGCTGAGCAAAAAAGCGTGACTGAAATAGGAGATTCTGGAGCACCTTTTCAGAACGAGCAGCGGGAACAACAAAAAATAAAAATATAACTATTTTTAGGCAGCACTTGATCAGTTTATGAATGGCATTATAAGACATGATTGCCTACAAGAGCAGGGGACTGGATCTGATGAAGCAGGAGGGACCTAGCAACTCCGTCTTCCTAAATAAGACCTAGATAAAAGCCTGAATAACCCCAGTCTCAATAAACAGAAACAGACTATGCGAAGGACATAGGAGGAAAAAGCCAGACAATTTTCATTTTCTTTGGAACAAAATTAGCCCCACTCATGCATATTTGAGATGGCAGGAACCCAAAGTAAAGGTTTGCATCTGGTCCTCTATTTGTGCTGTACCGAGCCAGGATCCCCAACCCAGATAACTCATTGTGGATCAGCCACATTGGTGCTGCATAGGACGCAAGAGCCAAATTGATGCAGACAGAAGAATGCAAGCGCTTGGAGAGGTGGGCTGTAACTAACTTGGGCTGCACCTTTTCACAGCGCTGCAAGGAAAGGCGAGGCTCATGTGCAGGCTGCTTAACTGGCTCTTGAATTCACACACCCGGGAGTGAATGGTCACAGTTCCCAAAGCACTGAGCAATGCTGCCATGTCCCGCAACTGCTTCTCACTCCCTCCACGCACGGGGAACACCAAGGTGTGCCTCAGGCCCAGCATCTCCTGCCAGTCGCTGGGGCAGAGCAACCGGCGCATCACACCACTCAGTTCTTGGCCCCGTGTCTAAGCTAAGTGGGGATATGGAAACCCTTGTCAAAACGCTTCAGGAAAGCAAGCCCAGGGTGGAGGATGCACAATTAAGAAGCACAGAACAGTGGGGAAGTTCGGCCCCTTGGGTGGCTGGCGCCAGCCTCCAAACACAGCCTGGCCATGAGGGGTCTCGCTGGAAGGAGAGGGGCTCATGGTGGAGGAGGCCCCACACCTTCTGTGGGCAGGCAGGACCTGGGTCTGGCTGTGCATCAGGAGCTTGGCAAGGGGCGCAGCGGGAAGCCCAGAAGATTGAGTGTGTTGTCTGTGCCAAAAACCTCCAGCTGCACAGTTCTGAACATAAACTTTGTATATCCTCGAAACAGCAAAGATAAGTAATTTTTGGGTTTGTTACACGTTTTAAATGGAGCGAGAGTCCTCAGCTATTCCAACACGTTCCTTTTGCAGGTTCATTAATGAGACCTATGGGAATTGGATTGGGTTCTTTTCCACTCTGTTGTTTGTACTGTGAGAAAAAAAAAAGTGCAGAAAGGAGAAGCTATTTTCAAGCCAGAACTTTTTTTTTTTCTGTTTCAAAACTGAAACATGTACCAGGCTTCTGCCGTTAAGCCCAGATACTTGGAGTATTTATTGGAGTTGTGCAGAGATGAGTCTAGATTTTTGTGTGGGGTTAATTTAACTTAGATGTCTGTGATCAATTATTTACATTGCTTTTTTAAAACATTATTTTATGGTATGAAAATAATATTTTATGGTATGAAAATAATGTTTCAGTCCCTGTGGTAGAGAACCAATATAGTACTTTTCTTTAGAGTGCTTTGTAAGTGTTAGTGAAATTAATGTTAGGGTGCACTTGTGAATTAGGCAGTACATCCCAATCACAGTGGCACGAAAACCAGGTCTCCCTCCCAAATGGTTTTGCACAAGTATAATTATTTTGATGAGGGGAGATAATTTTTACTAAGATAATAAAAGCTCCACAACCCCCAAACCTGGTTGCAGTTATACCGAAAATGAAAGTACTGCATTTGGGTCTGGCTGTCCCCCAAATACTGGTATCAGCACTCTTCCTCTGACTCTAAACCGACATAGGCCAGGTCTTGGTCTCCAGCCTGTTACGTCAATACTGATGTAGCTAATGCGCGACAGATCTCATGGTGAAATCATAGATCCATTGAAGTCACTAGCAAAACTCCCATTCATTTAAATAGTCCCCGGGCTTTGCTCAGCACAATTTAGGCTCCGTGTGCAATATCCAAAACACAGGTCACTCCCCGTTACAACATGGCTGTTTCCCCAACCCAGGAACGTGCCGGTCAGAAAGCGGCCGTGTGCACAGCATCTGGACGTGTTTCTGTAACTGGTGTCCTCAGGTGTTTGCACATGGTGGGCAAATCCAGCAGGGGCAATTGCCACCAAAACACTTCTGCCCACCACTTCTCTTCTGCCATCCTACAACATCTGTGTGACACTCATGGAAGTTGCTGTAGTGGGCAAACCAAGCTCTAGTTAGTTTTGAGGCAATTTAGTATTGAACGGGAAAGAAGAGGAGCTGACAGTGCATTAACTTTCAGCTCCCCAGTGGCTCTCTGGGAATCCACAGGAGATGTTAATTCTTCAGCAAGCACTGTTCAAGGAGAAATAGCATCCACCTCTGTACAGGCTGATCCGCTGAGAAACAGCATCGTGTGCTCTGGCTAGGCTTTGCAACGCAGTGGTGCTTTTGATACCTAGCTTGTTTACAGCTAGGCAGGGTACCTGTGGCCATATGCTGTGGTGAAGTCAGAACCTACTAACCTAAGGATAACTTCTTTTACCGTTAAAATAAACCAGCCAGCACTATGGATTGCAATGGCAAAGATTAGGCCTGTTTTCAGCAGAGGCAAAAGCTGAGTGCTAGACTGTCCCGTCCTTATGCCGGTTCCTATCCCCGGTTTCAGTCCTTCCAAAGGGCTGCAATGGGAAAGTTCAGCAGAGGGAAGGAAAAACGGCATGTCCAGCCCCACCATGTATGAGGAAAACTCCTTAACAGTGGGAATGCTGGCTGAAGAGCGAAGAAGATAGATCACCAAAGTAGTATGGTCTGGATCACTTAATGAGACGGGTATGTGATGGTTTGACTGAAAATGAGTTAATTTCCTTCATGCAGTCAGAAACCCTTCTTTTACATAGCTAGTACAGTCATTATTCAGACTTAGTTTGAGAACAAGAGACAACACCCCAGTACAGAATTAATGTTTTTAATTGCTCTGGTCTGAGAACCAAGGCTGTTCTGAGCTCTGCCCACAGGTGTGAGGCATCGAGGAAGAGGGGTATGGATGGGGCAGAGCTTGGCTGACATCTAGGCTGATCAATAAGTGTATTCCATCCCATTAGCGTCATGCTTCATATCTAAGGAGAGTCAGGATCTTCCAGTCTCTCTCGCGTTCTCTTCGCTCTTGAAGACCTGTTTGGGGAAGTTCTGTTCGGGACGTTTAGTTTCGCCTTTTGCCATCCTGCTGTTTTGCAGAGGCCTCTGGGTCCTTCTGCCTTTTTTTCCCTTTTTTCTCTCTTTGGGAATGGCTGTTCAGGACCAGGTGCTTTTTCCTGGGACTGGCTGCTCGGCGTGGACGGAGTTTGTGAGGAATTGCCTTGAGTATCTTTTATTTTATATTCTATTTCTATTTTATATATATATTTACTAGTAGTGTATTAGTATTTTGTTATTTTATTAAACTGTGTTTATCTCAATCCAAGTTTCTCCCTTCCCTTTCGATTTTCGCCCCTATTTGGCGGGGTGGAGAGGGGAGTGAGTGAGTGGCTATCGTGGTTGTATTGCTAGCTCAGGTTAAACTGTGACAGGCTTCAAGTTCAAAAACATATCTATGTAGTCAAACACTAGGACTTGCATCCAGAAACAGAATACAGACCACAGCCCTAGAACAGCGGGGAATTTCGGATCTAGAGAGCATTGACCCTGAAAAAGATGACTGTGTCTAACAGTTCAAGAAGGTTGTAGATGAGGTGAGGATGAATCCAAGAAAGACCACAGAACAAAATGGCTAAGTACTGGAAAACACGTCTTGAAGTGACAGACTGGAGAAGACACTCCATCTGTTTAGCTTAACGAAGACAAAGTTGAGAGGATGACTTGATCACAGTCTCTAAGTACTGACATGGGGAACAGGAATGTGATAATAGAAGGCTTTTCAATCTAGCTGACACAACTGTAATATGATCCAACTGGAAGTTGGAAGCCAGACAAATTTTGACTACAAATAAGGTGCAGATGTTTAACACTGAGGGTAATTAACCAGTGGAACTAATTACCAAGGGCTGTGGGGACTATCACCAATAACTTTAAATCAGGATTAAATTTCCTACTCTCCCTACCCTCCCTGCCTCCACCCCCTGTCCCCCACCAAAAGATGTGCTCTAGTTCATTCAGGAATGAATTCAGAAATGTCCTTCATTGCCTGTGTTATTCAGGAGTTCAGGCTAGGTAATCAAGCTGGCTTGCTCTACCTTTGCAATCTGCATCCCTGCCATTCCCTGGCTCTCGGAGTACCTGGGCACTGCACAGAAAACCTGCGGCTCCTGACCAAACTGATTCACAGTCTTCATTTTGTACCCTGGGCTGTTAAGTAAGAGGACAAACGGGTAAGAGTGGGAGGAGAAGGGTGTGGGCGATGGGATCACAGATCCCCTTTGTGAAAGCCTGTGCGTTATCCTGGTGATTCAGTTACTTCTCAAAAGACATAAAAAGAATGAAAGAATAAAGACAGTAAATGTAATTGGCTGTCCTGCTAAAAGCGTTGCAGACAAAAGGAGCTTTCAGGAAAAGATACTGATAAAGTGCGCTTTGCATTCCTCTTGCTGTGGCGGTGCTGAATTCGGCCAGGGCAAGGAGCACCCTAAAAATCAGCAGAGGAAGAAGCAACCCCCCTCTGGAGTCAAGTCACCCTGGGGAGCAGCAGTGAACCACTGCACGGCTCCTGGCTGCCAGTTACATCCGTGGTCAGGTCCACCTGCGTGTTCCACCTAAGAAGACAAACACCCCAGCACCAGCGAAGCCTTGGTGCAGCAGCTAAGAGGGAGGCACGCTGGCTGGTTTGGGGGACTGTGGTGGAGGAGCGGCTGAGGGAACTGGGGCTGTTCAGCCTGGAGAAAAAGACGCTGAGGGGAGACCTGATCGCTGTCTGCAACTACCTGAAAGGAGGTTGTAGCATGGAGGGTGTTGGTCTCTTCTCCCAAGCAGCAAGTGATACGACAAGAGGAAATTGCCTCAAGTTGCACCAGGGAAGGTTCAGATTGGATATCAGGAAAAATTTATTCTTGGAAAGGGTCGTCAGGCATTGGAACAGGCTGCTCAGGGAAGTGGTGGAGTCACCGTCCCTGGAGGGGTTTGAAGGGTGTATAGATGAGGTTCTTAGGGCCATGGCTCAGTGCTAGAGTTAGGTTATGGTTGGACTCGATCTTGAGGGTCTCTTCCAACTGAAATGATTCTTTGATTCTGTGAACCCCAGCCAGGACTTGCACAGTCCCCAGTGAAACCCCTGATGCACCCCAGCTCCGACCTGCCTGCTGTTGGGAGGCTGCGGCTGCTGGGCCACCTCAGCTGGGCCCAGGGCAGATGGAGGGGAGGTCAAGCATGCGAGACGGCATAGACACCCTCTCACAGCTGTGAAACGGGTGAAATCAAGGAAAGACCAGAGGCGTTTGCAGCTTTGCTGTAGCAGCAATTCTCCCTCCTGACATGGTGGCGGTGTTGGCCTTGTGGCAGGACCCAGCGTGTGGGCACGGTGCAACCGCAGCCTGGGGACAGAGAGACTAGGGGAGGCTCTCTCAGGCAAGAGACCAGGGCCTTCTAGAACCAGGGCCTTCCAGAACCTTCTAGGGCCTTTCAAACCCTTCCAGGTCCTTCCCAGGACACTCTCCAGCCCTGCTGACATTGCATGTGGCCCTCTCAGAAATTAAGTAGCTGAGCGGACGCTGCAAACACCCCGTTATCCCCCGGTCCCGTCCCCCACGTCTCTCGGCTGTGTCTCGAGCGAGTTCTGGACGTGCTGTGTGCCGGGAGCAGGCAGGGCTGGCGGGCAGCGCTCCTCAGCTGCCTGCTCGCACCTGCCGGCGCTCGCAACTGCGATTAGTTGCAGCCGGTCGAAGCCAAATTGAGGCCCCTTTCAAACCGTAACTCTGTGCGTTTTGTTTCCAAAGGGAAGTTCATCTTTTATGTGCATGGAAAATGGATAAAACTCAAGGAACTTTTTTTTTTTTTCTCCCCCTCCCTTCTCTCAGGCGGAGATTTGTTTAAAAAAACCCCAGTGCTGTAGTGGGGAGATGCGGTGTCTCGAGTTTTTAAGTGAACCTTCTTCTGTGGCTTGGGAAAGGTTAGTTTTTTTCAAAGAGCGGGCTTGGCGTGTGGCCCGCTGGTGGTGAGGGGATCCCGGGTGTGGGTGGGCGAGCTGGGACCCCAACCCCATTTGGAAAGCCTGGCCCCTTCGCCCTGAGCGAGGAGAGGATGGTGGAGGGGGGAAGATGCTCTTCTGCTGCCTATGGGGAGGATACATGCCCTGGGGGTGCAGCAGGCCCCTCTGGGGAGCCGTGTGGGTAGGGACCGACTGACACCTAGCAGCCTCTCCTCTGCCCTCCAGTGCTTTCCCTCCTCCCTCGCTCCTCCACGTTGTTGTTCCTGCATCCGTGTCCCCGTTCACCTGAGGTTGGATGGATCGGTGGTCACCGGCCCTGCTGCGTCAGTTCACCCGAAGGCAGAGCTCCCCTCCGAGTGACTGGCAGGAGGTGCTGGTTCAGCGGTGTGCGGGGGACCCGGCAGCAGCTGCATTAAGAGGATTTATAAGAGAGATAAGGTGCAGCGCTGAGCTTCCCTTGGTAATCGTGCAGCACACAATTCGGGACTGTACGGGGAATTTCGGTGTGGCTGACAGGTACACAGTGTTGATCCAATTGTCCTCACAGCTGTTATTAGCCAAAATAAGGTGCAACTGGAATTACAAATGATTTCTAGGTAAATGCTTTGCTCCGATTCTGAATGATCTCTCAGCAATAATCCACGCGTAATCCTCGATATAAAGAGTCTGCTTGAAAGGCGGCTCCATTTTGAGCGGGCCTCAATAATGCATGGATGTCCTGATTCACAAAATAAAGAGGGGGAGGAAACAGGAAAGCCATGTTTGTTTTACAGCTTTTTTTCTGGGTTGAATAAAATTTAGGGAAGTGTGTGATCATGTACATACCATTTATTAAGAGAAGATTACCTGCTTGGTAATTATTTCTTTGGGAGAATAATTTACACTACAATGACCATGTATGACTGTGTCAGGCAGGTCTGATATATCTAGAAAATAAACAAATGAACAAAAATCTCCTATAATGACTCAGTTCGTTATGTTTATTCCTCAGAACAGTGTTGGGGGTTTTTTGGTTTTGTTTTTGTGGGTTTTTTTGTTTGTTTTGTTTTCTTTCAGTGGAGAAACTCAGAAACTGGGTAGCTGTGGGGACTTAATGTGAAGGAATGAGTGTGCTGATGGCTAGCACCTTCTCTCTTTTCCTCTGCACATGCTGATGTGAAAGATCGCCTGGTCCAGTGGCACTTATGCAGCCCCATTAACAGGGCACCTGAGTGCATTGGTTGGCCTCATCGCAGCCCCATAAAGTGAAGCAAGAAAGTGCGCTGCTCCCAGAAGCACAAATCCCAAAGGTGCCTCTTCCCTACTTCTGTGTCCATATCCCTGTAATCTTGGTCATCATCCAGCACCTGGCCCTGGGTGCTGTGAGGCTGGGGTTGAGTCCAGGCCCCCAGGCTCTGAGATCTGAAGCCCTGTCTGTGGTCAGCACCATCGTCCCAGGTTTGTCCTTCTTCTCCCCAACTCACCCTGTCAGAGTGAGGCCCAGGGAACACCTTCAAAGAAGCAAGAGCAATACTTCCCAAAGCAGTCCCCTTGCTCGCATGGCGAGGATCCCTGCTGTTCCCTCAGAAGGTGGGAGGGAGGGTTGCAGGCAGCATTCAGGTCTGAACTACCTGTCACTTGCACATGTGTGAAACTAGAACCGTAGACTTCCAGTTTGTACCAGAGCCCAAGTGAATGAGAGACAGTACCTCCAAACCCATATACTCATTTTGGCTGCCTTGTGCTAGCATAAGACCCAGGGCCAGGTTTTCAGAAGGTCTAATACATTTTAGCACCTGCTCGAGCACTCATGCCTTGCTATTTATCTCCTTTGAAGAGTGCTCTTCCTACAACAATGTGATTGCCAGAGAGTGGGCACAGATGAGTTGAGTCTGCAACAATTACTTGTGTGAGTAATCCTTGGGTAATCCCGAGAGGTTTTACCTGGCTGACTAAGGACTCTCAGAATATCACCAAACCCTCTAAAAATATTTTTGGCTCATTGCTTCCTCTAGGACTTTGGAGGGGACTGGAATAGGTTTTGTAATCGTTGGTATACCTTAATTAACATCCCTGTGACATTTCAAACAATAGGCTCAGCTCTTGGCTATACAATAGAGAAATGTTGGAAACGATACCTGTTCATCGTGAATCATATTCCCCTAGCTACCCGCTACAGAGGGGAAAGGAAGCCCTGCCAAATGCCACAGAAAAAAAATTTAATCTTTCCCTGCTAGCAAATTCTGAAAAAGCAAATAACATTTTCATAGTTTGTTTACTCATTGTTCCTTAAAAGAGGCAAAGGAATCTGTGAATCAGAAGAATTTCCATCTCAAAAATTGCTTTGGCAGCCAGTGGCTTGTAATTTAAGATTAAGTGATTGAATTTCATGCAGCCTCGCTTAAAATTCTCTACCCCACACACTGTCATCATACACATAAAAAACCCCCCACAACAGTCCCCCCAGCATCTATAATATCTACTGTAAGTCAGTAAAAAAATGTCCAATCAGCTGGGAGGTCACAAAATGTACTTAATAAAGACATTGTCTGCTGGGTTTTTCCTCTCATAGGGTTTGCAGCCTATCAGGCAGTTTCCATTCCGATGCAATGCCAGTGCCCGGGCTGCCTTCAATCAGGCTGCACAAATCAGCGGAGCAGAAATGCCTCCTTCCCTCCATCACCTGAGGCCAATGCTGATTCATCTCTTCAGACCCATTCCTCCTGCTCCTCCTCTGAATTTGCTGATTGCTGAATCATTTTTTTTCTTTTTTTTTTTTTTTTCTTTCTTTCCCCCTTCTCCCCCTGGACCCAGTGCCCCACGCTGAATGCGGCACGCTTCGTTTCTAGATCTGACTGAAAGGGAATATGGAAATTAATTGTCTGAGGCTGCTCGCAGCCTTTTACACACTCCTGTACCCCGTGAGAGGTGCTGTGCAATTGCCTTCCCGTCGTGGCTCCCCACCAGCCGCCTGTCTCCTCACACGCTGCCGCGGCTGCTCCTGGCCTGGGTACCAGAGATGGATGTCCCCTTCCTCTCCCTATTGTGCAAGAGGGAGGGCAGCTGGCAGGGCTGTCCTCCCGAGGGCTGGAACTGCTCCTGATTGACTGAAAACAGGCCAGATTTAGTGACTTCTCCAGCTTGTGGTAAATAGCCTGCGACTGGTGCTTTGGCGAGGGCTGCAGGGTGGTGTTGTACAGTGCAGTGTCGCTTCTGTTTAAATGGTTATTTGTTGGTGCTGCTGGAAGCAGAGCCCAGTTGAAAGAAAGCAGCCAGGGAATGTCCATCCGCCATGGGAGGCGGGGTACCAGGACCCTTGCAAGTTGGAACATAATCTGCAGCTACGCGCCATCCTGAACTTTTTCACGCCTAGGGTTCTATCTTCCATTGGTTTCATACCTGATTTTCTCATGGGGCTTTCTCCTGACTCTGGAGAATTTGAGTTTCCCTGGTGAAACTGCCCTGGGTCTTAGATGCAGGAATGTTATTACTACCATTGCAGATGCACAGACTGAAGATAGTGGCTCTGCTGTCCCATGCTGAGCACTGCACACTGTCCTGAGGAGATGCCCCACGTCCCTGTGGAGCTCTCCCAGATCTGTGAAAAAGACAAAGCTGGGCAGAAGGAAGGCCTTACCTCCATGTCACGCATGGGGGAGGCCTGAAAGGACCAAGGCCTCGTGGCCAGCCAGGCAGGAGGGTGATGTCAGGAAGGCCAGGAGCACCCACAGAATAAGGGGACACCCATGGTTCAGAGACACAACTGCTCTGGGGCTCTGGGAGTGCCTCAGCACTTGTTGGGCGGCGATGGGCTCCTTTGAAGGGTGGATGGTGCAAACCTGACCCTGACTCAGTCCCTCGCTGGAAGGGCAAAGCTGAGCTCTAATATCTGGGAGAACGTCTTTGGTCATTTGTGCTGATTGCCTTTTCTTTGGCAGCACTTCAAAAAGTGGCTTTTAGAGACCTGAAGAAGGACTTCTGTGCCCAGAAGCTTGTCTAATTTTCCCATCTATAATCAGTTGGTCTAATAAAAGATATTGTCTCTACACACAGACTGTCTTACCTATGTCCTTGGACCATTACAGTCACCATGAAAACACTTTGAGGTTGCTAGGGCATTTGGCAGAACAGTGGAACAAACACTGCAGAAGTCTGCAGTTGCCCCAAACCGGGAATAAGAATATTTAGGTAGAGACATATTCACTTCACTCGTGGATGGCATCAACCCTTGTGCCCTCGTCTCAACAGGCTGATGGTATAAGCCCCATGAGATGCTCGTGACTTGTTTGTATGTGCAGGGACTCGGGATGGCTCAGATGCTTGCAGCACTGTACGTCTGATGCTGCCTGTGATGTCTCTGGCATGATGCTCATCTTTCTCTTCCATGTTTGAACCACCTCTTGCCCAAGGAGTACTGGCCTACAAGAAGGACTACTTCCTATTATTAATACAACAGCAAGAAATGAAAAAGCAGGCACATTTGTGATGTGGCATCATTTACGGAGAAGACACGATCTCAGGCACACTGAATGTTAAAACCAAATGAGAAACTTTTCTTCTAGTTTTATCGCAGTTTCTCCCAGAGCCACTGCTACTTGCATTCTGGAAATTTACAGGGTGAAGGATTTTGTCATGATATCTAATTCTAATCTGAAGTGATTTACTGTTAAGTTGAAAATCAAGCCTGTACATATCCCCCTCCAAGTGGTTTCTATGACAGTTTCTATTAACCATAAAAATGTCACTTGCTAGGAAGTATCAGCCTTCTTATAGGCTTCGCAATCATCACTACCAGATGCACACTTACTGAATGGAATAAATAATAGTCTCGTACAATTAGCCTAGGATGCAGGACATGTCTGGCTAGCTCTCTAGGCTCCAAAGTGAAGCTTTGAGCAAACCCATTTATCAAGAGATGAGGTCTATCTAGATTCTCTGGAGTTCTTCAGAACTTGAAATGTTGTAATGCCTTATGGATAAAGCATAGTGGTACATGAACTTAGACAAACAGGGTTGGTGCATATCTTTGTGGTTTCAGTCTGTATAAGCAACTGAAATACCCACTTTCCATCCTTCTGATCCACTTAAAAAAAAAAAGTGTCTATTCTGTGGTTTATAAAGTATTTTGAAATACACTAATGGCTCTGCGGCATTTCCTGCTGTTGCACAATCACAGTAAACCTGGTACTGTGTGGATGCAACATATACACTTTGTCCCCAGCTACTCTTCAAGGAAATGACATGCAGAGCTTTTCTTGATACTGGGGGTGTGGATGAGGGCTGCTGTCTGTGGGATGTGTTAGCAGCGTTGAGACACAGATTTGAGTTAATCTAGTTCTCAGGTATGAGCTAAAATGAGAGTTTGGGTTTGCGTCATCCTCTGCCAGAGATCTTAGCCATTACACTCAAGGTCTCTGCTGTTGGTTGGAAACTCAAGAAAATAGCCTAATTAATGAAAGTGACATTTAATCAGCTATTCTCATGGAGTCCCCAAATTCTAAGCTGTATTATGAAGACAAGTAATAAAGTTGCAACCTGGATCTCCATTGATGTGTTTGCATCTAAGGATTGAAATCCAGGGGGCTGCAGAGCTGAAGGGGTGGATTTGGACTGCACGAGATGTATCTTGCAGCATCAGAAGCCTTGGAGCCCTGCAGCAGAAGGAGCAGGAAGCTGTGTCGTTTTCACCTGCCTACAAGGACCAAGTCATATTCTGCTCTTCTTTGCACCAATCTCACTAGCGAAGTCAGTGAATTTTGACTTGTGTGTCAGAGAAAAAAAATCACTGTGGTGCGGTTTGCAGCTGGCTCGTGCGGTGAGCAGAGCCACACCATCAGTGCAGGGAGCTTTATGTAGCTGTTGAGAATCATGCAAATGGGAGCTCCTGTGCTGCGCTGGGCAGTGGGAGGAGATAAGGTAGACAACAGAGGGTTTAGTTCCTTCTCCCCTCTTTGTCTGCTTTGCAGAGTCTGTTGCAAAAGCAGAAAGGATTTGAAAATATCTGGAAGAACGATTTGCAATCTGTCGGACCTGCTTGGTAAGGAGAAGCTGAAGAAGCTCATTCTACGAAGCTTAAGAAAAAAAAATCTTGAAGTATGACTTGACTTCAGTGCAGGCAGAGGGAAAGTATTTCTGATGCGAGAAGGCCCTTTGTCTTTTATCTACCAAATGTGTACGTATCCCAGAACTAGAAGCCACTATATGTACCCTCACTCATGGAATTTATGAAGATTTATAAATTAAAGTTACAAATACAGAATATTATAAAATATCTAATTCTAGATACTGTTGTCAGAGGCAAAAATGCCTGTGGTCTGTTTGTGACTACAAAATCCATGATGAATACCTAGAATGTTCCCCTCCTGGAAACACCGTTAATTGTTTTTTCACATGATGGAATTGGTTTGAAGCAATTTCACTGTCCCTTGAAGTCTTGTGAAAACAGAAGGCAGATTATATTAGTATGAGAAAAGGAGATGCTCACAGTTATCTAAGAACCAAAAAGCCACAAATATTCTTTAAAGTCTGTAGGATGAGGCTGCTTTTTTCACTGCAATGTTAACACATGCACCTTGGAGCCATCTCAGCCAGCATCTGAGCATGCTCTTGCATTTCATCCGACGGCTCAGGAGCAAAAGCATCAGCTTTTATTCAGCAACATGTAGCTCCAAAATCAATGTCAGCTAAGCATTTTCATTGCTAACAAGCTAAACACATTCTCAGATATTATTTGGACTAAAATTTGATAAATAGCACTGGAGGACACTGACAAAGATAAATTTTCCAACCTGTGAACCTTCTTCTCTGACCGGGGCAGATGAGAGAAAAGGCAAAAGTAATTTTTGCATGTTTTTGTCCCTGCTATCTATGATGTGGCTCTTGAATGGCTGAATGTCACCAGAAAAAAAATAACTTGATGAGGACTTTGTGTGGAAAGACCCAATTTAAAAAGTGGGATTTGCAGGCCATGCTGAAATAATACATTGTGTTTCCAAATTCCAGTTCAGTGAAAGCTTGGGAATCGATTGGGCCAGGTAGTAAGTGACTTCTCTATTCTCAGAGTGATGGCAGGTACACACATATACCCTGTGTACCAAGGCACTCGCTGAAAAAAAAGTAGAGCTAGTATCTCTGAAAGGTGTCAGGCTGATAAAAATGGGAAGTTAAGACTTTCATCTGCTGAGCAGTTATGCCAAAGGTCCTGGCAGCCTGAACTTCTCCACGTAGTAGAGAACACAGTGACCGAGTTTTGTATTAACATTTGTTTCTGTGAGAGAATGGACAACCTGGTACCAGCTGGATGATCCCAGCTCACTTATTAACTTAAGTTTTACCATTATCATGTGTTAGATATCCCCACTGCAAATAAAGAATTAAAATTCAAATAAAGTGTTGAAATTACAGTAGAGGTTATACATAAATTTTAACTGTGTCGTAAACCATACTTTAGCTGGCTACAACAATAAAAGTGTTTGAGAGCCGGAACAGCTGAAGATTTTGTCTTTTTAAAAAAAATCCCAAACAACCCCAACCCTCACTCTTCACTTTTAAAACAAATGCGTTCACAGTGTAGGTCTGTACAAACAGATTTAATGTTGACTTTGTCCCTCTGTATTCAGTCTGCAGGGGAGCACATAGAGAAAACCAGGAATTTGCTGGCAAGCCAGCCCGTGGCGTTTGCTGTGGTGGTGTTAGATCAGCCTGCCCATGGAAAGGGGTCCTTGCCTGAAGATTCCCACTCATGTCCCATTGACTTAATGGATAGTCCTCGCGGTCTTGTCTGAGCACATCTGAATGTTTGCACAGCACCTGACGCAAACGGGCCGCTGTCCTGCTTCACTTATCGAATGATAAATAACATAATAATACTATAATTGAAGTCACTCATACAGACAGTAATCATCTGATGATTCAGTATAGCACAGACTTGCGAGGTGGAAGGCTGCACTAAGCTTATGCAGAGATTGCTATCTTGCCCATCAGTTTCTGCACGCTAAATATATTCTGAATTTACGAATGTTGAAGTTTTAGGGTGAGATTTTCTATGCTTGGGCTAAACCCAGAAGTGATTCATTTTCATAATGCCAGAACAAAACCGTTCAGCCACTTCTGAATTATGTGAGACTGAAAGACAAGGTATTGATAACATTGCTATTAACAGCCAAATCAAGACTCCCTGACAGCACGTATAATAATATTTTTTTTATTTATTGAGCGAGGAACAGCAATACAGGGACAGCTGGAAGACAGGAAACTTCAGAGTTTATGCCTGCCAGTAAGCAACACCTGATCAGGAAATCAAGCTCTGGCGATGTGCAGTGCAGGGAAAGTATGCTTGAATTAATGCCTAAGACCTGGCTGATACATACCTCATAGTTAATCTGGTTACGAGGGGTTTATTTCACAGTCGGAAGTTCTTGCGCTGGAAGGGAGTCCTGCTGGGGTTTTCTGAGCACACGGCTGAATTAATGAATGAATGAATGCAGCTTGCCAGCCCAGATTTAAATTGCTTACTAGATCAAAATCTGCTCATTTTCTCCGTCTGTTTTTTTCTTTTTTTCCCTTTCCCCCCAGCGTCTCTGTTTTTCAGTTATTTATTTATTTGAGAAAACAGATAAGGAGCACAGAAAGTGCCCGCGGATGTCACCAAGACAGCAAATGCAGATAAATGGCTGTTTTTTCGCCCTGGCCTGAATCTTGGGCTGAGGTTTTGAGCCACGGTGCTGGGCAGGGGGGTCCCTGGCAGGGGCTGGTCCTGGCCGCGGGGCCGGGGGTGCGAGGGGCCGGGGGTGCGCAGCCCCCAGCCCCTGCTGCCCTGAGCGACTCTCGGGGCCGCCGACAACCCCTTTCCACAGCCCCCGGGAAGAGGACAGCATTGAAGCGGGGAAGCCCTGGTTTGAAAAAGCAAGAAATAAACCCGGGCTGCTTAGCAGGAAGGGCCACGTTGTTTTCTGTCTTTTTCAGACCCGCGCTGCCTTTTTGGTATTAGCCAGTTGTCAGGTTTTAATGGGCACTTGCAAACAGGATCTCTGGAATATTATGATTTATTTGGCCACTGGGCAGACCTCCAGCCCGCCGCCTTGGCTGTGGTGTTTAAGAGGAGCTTTGAGAACGCTTGGTTATGGGGTATTTAAGGTAGTCCCTGAGCTTTTACGCAGACCTTCTCAGCCCTGAATTAAAAACGCAGCGCCGAGGAGACGCGGCGGCAGTTTTTTAAGAAGCACAGAAGCCGACACCCTGCGATCGTGCCACCGGTGGTGCCCTCCCGAAGCCCCTTTTCAGGTGAGCGAGTTCCCCTCCCGCCGTCGCGGCTCCGTTCGCACCCCGGTGTGCGGTCTCCTTAACTCCGTGTCCAGGCGCGCTGCGCGGGGCCGGGACGCGCACAGCGCTCCGAGCCCGCAGCGCTGCCGAGCCGGGCGGCTGGAGCTCGGGGGCGGGGAGGACAGGCGGCTGCTCACCCCCGTGGCCCTCCCCAGCTCCCGCTTCACGGCGCTGGACATCTCCCGCTCCGAGCCCCGGCTCTGGGATGTGCGGCAAGGAGGGAACGTGTGGCTGCACGGAGCTCGGCGCGGAGAGACGCCTTCCCAGGCTGCGGGCTGCACGCTCGGGAGGGAAAGGATGGGGAGACAAACGTCGCTAATTCAAGGTGAGGAGCAGTGGTGGCGTGAAGGAAAAGCAGCCTGTGCTCTGTGTGGAGACCTTCCTGAAGATTCATCGCTGTTCAGTTTTTATGGCGTCTTAGATATGAATTTTAGGAGCTTGTGGAAAGAAGAGGCTGATAATCAAGAGGGAGATCCTGCCAATATATCCAGGTACCCTGAGCTGCACTGCACTGCCCCTGCTCTTCCTCACCTTCCTCTCCCCGTGCTGCTGACACAGCTGGAGCAAGGACGGACAGCTGTGCTGCCTGGTGCAGTGCAAGCTCCTGCTGCTGCCATATTGACCAGGTTTGCTTTCCCCAACTAGAGGCACTACTGGGAGTTTGAATCCAGGTCTCTGGAGGTGCAAGCCCACTCTGCCTGCTGCTGGCTTCACCCCACCTGTTTGGACCCTGACCCCTGAGGAGGGTGAACCCCAAGGGGCATTTCTGCTACACACCATCTCAGAGGGAGCTGAAGGTATCTGCTTCGACCTGAGTGACTCAGCTCTCTAATAAAGCGAGGAACTGAAGAAGTCTGGACTGGGAAGAGGTCATTGTGGTCACCTACTTGATGCACTCTGGGAGGTGGTTTGGTGACTGAAAACCAAACTGGGGAGCAGTCCCAGGCTCCCCAACCGCAGCCTTGGAGCAACTAAACCAAGGAAGTCCATGGTGGATGACTTTAAAAGGCACCTTGGAGCCCAGCATGTCAGAAAGCTCTACAGTCATTAGGTTGGAGGTTTTGTCGAGTCTCCTCTGTTGGTGTGAGGCCCTTCAGAGCTGGTGAGCTGTGTATGGACACCTTCCTTCCTCACCTCTCTCTCCATGGGGCAGGAGGAGGGGCACATACTAAGAAGAAGGGAAGCCTGAGGTCCTACTGCAAGCTTGAGCTGCTCTGCTTGGTATCCCCAGCCCTACATACCCCTCCAACATTAACCAGCTGCCCTGAGAGGAGAAGGTTTGATCTTGGCGCATTGCATGGATCCGTCCAGAAGGACAGGAGCACGAGGATAAATATCAAGGCTTTACCTGTGAAAAGGCTTTCCTGGGTGATGAAATGATCATGAAGCGGCACCTTAATTTGGGAGGAAAGATGCAAAAAGCAGCCTATCATAACTTCAAACTTCACCAGCTTTCTGTAGCAAGCATCTCTTGAAATGCTAATTAAAACAAGCTGAGGGAGAGGAGCCTGCTAACAGGATCACAGCCTCGCTTGGATTAAGTAATAAACATGTAGTAGGCATCCATGTTTCTCTGTATGTGTATTTTCCAAGCTGAGTTGACTGTAAATGTTGCGGTTATGTGAAACCCACACAGAGGAGGATGCAAACACAAACTAGAGAGGCAAGGCCTAGTCACCAAGCCAGAAGAGAAAAAAACACAACAGTCTTCCACAAATAAATAAATAACTGCCTGAAATGAGGGCTAATTAACTTGCAATAAACCAACTTAACCACTTAGGGGCAGCGTTAACACAGAGTTAACATGCAAAACAAACCTGTATTTTCTCACCTGGTTAATTTAATATGTACAGTGAATATTCACAGCGTGTGAAATTCTGATGCATCAACACACTGAGCAATGCAGTCTGTCCAACCCGGGAACACGTGGCAATAGGAGTAACTCAGTTGCTGCTCACAGGGCGTTGACTTTGATAGTTGATAATTTCTAAACACAGTCATAGAGGTGGAGCTTTGCTGCTTTTTCTCTGTCAGGGTCATGGAGTATGTTCTATACAAAGATTAAAACCTAAAAAAGGAGGTAAAAAAGGGCTTCGCTTAAAATAAACAGAAAGAAGATGAAACAGAAGAAAGCTGTCTTTGAGAAATGCTGCTCTTGCATGCAGGAGCTGAAACCCCATTTTATCTCCATGGCCACATTCAGAGTCACTTTGCTTTCAGACAATTCGTTTCTTCCTCTGCCTCACATGCAAAAAAGTCCAGGTTCCTGGGATTCCTCTGAAACATTTCCTTGCGTAAAAAGCTCAGACCCACTTCAGGTGTGTTTACACTCCCCAATCAGAACAAGTAAATAGAGGAAAGGTGTGAGGTTTTTTGAGTGTGGCTTGACTAACCCAAGTTAGCTCTTTCAGGCAGAGGCAGCAGGAAAAACACAATAAATTTTTTTTTTTTTTTAAAGTGGGCTAGCTACTTGAATTCAGCCTCAGGTAAAGCTCATCTTACCTCACCGCTCTTTTAACATGAAGTCATGATAGCACAGCTTTTCCCTTCCTTTTCCTGCCCTCCCTGCCTTGACACATTGGCGGGTTTAGGGCTCATGCCAGTGTCCCAGCATGATCTTTACAGTTCCTGGGAAATCCCATTGCTCTGGCCAGGGCTGGGGGCAGCTGGAGACCTGCTCCCATGGTGTGCCCGAGGTTCCTGGCAGCTGCCAGAGCCTGCCCAGGCTGCAGATGCCAGCTCTGTGCACCAGCAGCTCTCTCAGCAGGAGGAACAGGGTCTGGATCAGGTGCAGGAATGTGCTCGCACCTCTGCTGAATTAGGCAGAGTGCTTGGCGGGGAATGTATGGAGCTTTATGGCCTGTGCTGGCCAAGAGAGGACAGACAATACCTGATCTGGCATAAAGTGAGCTCGGTGCAGAGAGAAGATATTGAACATGGCATAAAGTTAAAGTGGGGCAGGTAAACAATATTTGATCTGGCAGAAGAAGCTGCTAGTACAAAGTTGGCCTGTCAGAACCATTAAAATAAATTCAAACCAGCGGAGTGAGTGCCATGTGGCCAAGGTATTTTCGCTGCGGTACCAGCGAGGCCAGAGCCAGACTCACGTTGCTGTCAAACTGTGTGCTTGGGAAAGAGCTGGGAAACACATGCCCGCCCTGTCTGGCATGGCTGTCTGAGGAGCGACACTGGGGCAGATGGGGAGATGAAGGGCTAGTGATGTTCAGCACTGCAGATATGGACCTTCTCCAGCATTGCAAAGGGTATCCTGACCTGGCAAAGGGCTTTCCCCAGGGCGGGAGGTGGTGCTGGGGGTGCTGTGCCAGGGCCAGGCTGGTGATGGGGTGAGGTGGAGGAGGAGGGGGATGTGTGGCACCGCCACAAGCACCGCTTCTGTGGAGGGAGTGGGATCAGGCTCCAGACCCGTTGCTCTGCCAAAACCATTAAACCGATTGAAATACAATCCCGCGAGGAAAGAACGCAAGTGAGCTTTCAGAAGTGAGAGAGGAGCAACGACCCCACTGTATGAGATCAACCACAGACCACCCTTCTCCACTGAAGTGATATTTCTCCTTTCACTTGCCTCAAGTGGATTAAGGAAGTTGATGTTTAGGCACTTGCTTCCTTTGCTTACCAAATTTGAATGTTGTCCCTGCCTTTTCTTCCAGGATGGCAAGCGCAGCCCAGGGAGATCCAGTCCCACAGCTCCTAGGAACTGGAAGGAGAACGGCGGGGCTGAGTCGTCATGCGTTATGCTGAATATTCACCCCTCATGCATGCTATTTTATTTTAAATCTAGCGTGTAATATGCTTTGCATCTAGCGTGTTGCTCTTGTGTGTTTTTCCCTTGCCCTGCCTGTCTCTTGCTGGCAGCTGCCACCGTGAAACAAAAGGCAGCTGCCAGTTTGAGTGAACATCTCTCTCTCTCTCGCTTGCTCTTCCCGCTCTTGCTCTGGGACCTGATGCAACACCACTTCACAGACTGGGTGGCAGGCACTGATGCAAGGGGGGTTTGCTGCCCTTGGGATGCTTGGGCATGCGGTGTCTCTGAGACTCGCTGCCAGAACGTGAAGCTGTGTTTAAGCTCTTGAACCTGGCTCAGCAGTAGCCAAGGAACAATCGGCTGTCACCCTGCCAGCACACCAGCTCAAGCTATCTCTGTTGCAGCAATTGTCCATCTCACAGGATTTGATGTCGCTGCTTTTGGCAAAGGTGAAGGTTTATTAAATACCACTTTGGTCTTTTGCCCCAAGATGTGTAATCAAACGTAGTGATTTCCTGCTCCAAACAAGTGGTATTCCTACCTCAGCTGAAGAAAAGCCTGAAAGAAGCAAGATTGAACTGAAGTGACACTTGGAAGCAGAAACCTGTGTCAAATTAAAGTGCCATGGGGAGAAAGCAGGAAGATGCACCAGGACCTAAACCCTTAGGCCAGCTGTGAGCCTCGGATGCTGAGGTTCTTCGGCCAGTGGGACTGTGCAGAATGCAAGCTGCTGTGCATGCCAAGCAAGCACATCTGAAACTCACCCAAGATGTTTAACCCTTGCGTCCTTTTAAGACTGGCTATCATCATGTTCTGGGAGACTCAGGAGACCTTCTGAGGGCCTAGTTCAGCTGTTTTTTCCAGAGCTGGAAAGTATGGAAGAGATTTTTCTGCTTTTCTTGGGAAGCCTTTACCCTGAGCTATAATGAGAACTTGCTTTGGGAAAACAAGTTGAACTCTTGACTGCTGTAAATAGCCATGGGCTGGGTAATGTCTCTGAGAAGGGAGTGCTTCCTGCTGGGAGAGAGGCAGAAATGAACATTGCTGGAGCTGTGGTCACTGGCACATCCCGAGTATTTTCTTATCAATCTGAGCTGTGGTGGCAGGGCTGGGGAGGAGGAGAAGCACACAGGGCAGAAGCCAAGCAGGATCCTGAATGGTAGTGTAACAGGAAAATGCCAAGTAAATGCAAGCCTCAGTTCCAGTCAGGAAAGTTAGGAAATGAGATCTGAAACACCCTCCTGGGAGTCTGGTATGTGCTGAAGAAGCATGCTGAAATAAATTCTCATGCAAGCTGTATCACTCTGATTGTCAGAGAAACTGAGCCTTCACTCCTTTGTGGCAATTTTCTTTCAGACAGCTCCCTTTATTATTATTTTTTTTTCCCCCATAAAAGAAATGGGTATCCTCACGTCACTCATTGTAAGCATTTTTACCAAAATTATGTGAATATAGGCCTGTTCTGAGGGACAGTTTGGAAAGATCCTGGTTTTTCTGATAATAAACTCCAAAGCAGACATTGTTTTCCTAAAGCACGAGCTAAGTGAGGAAAAGAAACTGCAGAGGACAGGTCCGGAGTCCCTGAGGACCTGTCAGAGCAGAGGAGAAATCGTAAGTGCAGGTGAGAAGGTCGTGCCTTTTATAAACAAAGAGCAAGCTATGCTTCCCAAGCGAAGATGATTTCCTGTAGATTAAGGAGGGTTGGAAATAAACAAAGAATAAAAGTTTATCATCATGAGCAAGGGAGGGCATCTTGCATTGCTTCATGGTGCTGACTTGCCTCTCAGATAGGCAGACAGGCTCCTTGCACTGAAAGGGTGGACTGCAGGGAAATAGAGGCAGGAAAAGAGAGGCATGAGCACTTCTGCCCAAGCATTCATGGTCCCCCTCACCCAAACTCCTGGATGGAGTCCACAGGTTTTTCTCTGGCTCCAAAACCTAAGCAGAAAGTACAGTTTATGGAAATATTTCCCATCTGATTTATCTAAGCCACCCGCTAGTAAGTGGACTGTTAAGAAGCAGCAGCATAAATTAACAGCAGGATGCCTTCAGGCTGCACTGTGGCTCCCGCAATCTTGTGCTAGTTTTCCCGAAGTTGTGCTGCGAGACCATCAAGGAGTCCCACAGCAAGGATCTCTGTTGCTGTGATGGGACACGGGGCTCAGAGGTGCTCTAACCTACACGCTGGACCTGCTCTGAAAACCTATATATTTATGTTTACTCCTGCAATGCTGGTGAGTTAACACAGCTATGACAGAGAGAGTGAACAAGGCAGATCCTTTTCTTTTGCCACCATCTGCACTGGCAAGTCTGGGCCGACACTGGGCCAAAACCTGCTCCTGAGTGTCTGTCCTTTGCCATTGTTTTGGCTTCTCCGCTCTGACAGCTAAGGAGCTTTTCCTGAGCTAGGTATTTTCTTAATAGCCTTCCCCTTTGGGGAGCCCTGTTCAGCAGCAGATGTAGAATCATAGAATATTTTGGGTTGGAAGGGACCTTCAAAGCTCATCTAGTCCAATTTCCCTGCCATAAGCAGGGACATCTTCAACTAGATCAGGTTGCTCAGAGCCCCGTCCAGCCTGGCCTGGAACGTCTCCAGGGATGGGGCATCTACCACCTCTCTGGGCAACCTGGGCCAGTGTTTCACCACCATTGTAAAAAATTTCTTCTTCATGCCTAGTCTGAAACTCCCCTCTTTTAGCTTAAAACCCTTACCCTCTGTCTTATCACAACACGTCCTGCTAAAAACTCTGTCCCCATCTTTCTTACAGGCCCCTTTTAAGTACTGCAAGGCCTGAGTGCTCACTCCATGTCCCCCCTGCTGCAGGGGCAGCAGCCGCTGCCTGTGCCAGGGGCGCTGTGGGGTCAGCCGGGCAGTGTTTGGCCCCCGCGCTTCTGCCCGCCGCTGCCCGTGCTGCAGGAGGGAGGCCTGCAGCAGCCCCCGACCGTGCAGGCAGGGCTCCCCTGCTACCCTAGACAGATCTGCCGGCATCGCCAGGTCTTCTCTGGTTTGGCCTCAGGCTCATCTGCAGCGCCAGTCCTGCTTCCCCAGTCACAGCTCCCTTCTCCAGCACAAATTGCGCTGCTGAAGTGGCCAGGCCTCTTTGCTTACATTATAAAAACCCTTACGAAAGGATTTTAAAATATCCTCACAAAGGCCTTGCTCTTCCCTCTAAATTTTCCACCCAGATTTTCTGTAAGCCTGCCTTGGTCTATCTCGCTGTCCCCGGTCTCCAGTCAAGCAGTCCCTCCCTGCTGATGGCAGGTGACCTGTTCCCGTTCAGAAGGCGACAGCAGTGGAGAAACATGCTGTCCTCGGCTGTGGGTCTCTGTCTGGGACGCCTCAACTATTGCACCTCTGCGTCACCATCATGGTTACTCTACAAAAGGGCCTCCTTGGACCCTTCTTCTTTCTTCATATCCCCTCCCTGCCTGCTGGCATCCTGCCTGTGCCTCCCTCACTGGGCTGGGGTTTCTGCCACCCCATTCCCCCGATGCACACTCTGTCACCTCGGGCACACTGCCACAGGCAAAGAGCAGCCCCAGGCCTCCAAACCAGGCTGGTTCATCCTGTGACATAACGATCTCAGGGGTGATCTTGGGCATCAGGGATCAGGACGGTCCAAGGGATGGTCTCGCAGAGGGTGAGAAAGGGTGGTCCATGGGCTCTGGCACATCGGGGTGGACACAGGTCCTGCAAGTCTTCACCTTCCCCTAGCCTGGACCTCTGCCCATCCTGGAGAGGGATGCTGCTGAAAAAGGGGGGATCAAGGCTGCCTGCCTCCCTCTCGCCCTGACATTCCTTGGTCAGTGAGAAAGTAGCTTATGTATGATTGATTCCCCCTGTGAAAGGGAGAGGAAATCACTCATGGCACTCAGACGAAGTGTCAGGAGTGACTATGAGGATGAATCAGACTTCCACCTTGTAAAACAATTCAGTAGTCTTTCCCTTGCTGTGGCATGAACCATAAAAAAATATTTCTTCTACAACCCTTTTACCTGACAGTGTAGAAATAGCATCTGCTGACTGCCATCCCAGGGGATGCCTTCCAGTGGTGACATGCCAAGCGAGGATGTGTGTGCCACTAAAGAGTCCCAGCTTGCCCTCTGGTCCCCAGCCATGTTCCCAGGCTACTGGGAGTGATGCAGGGACGTGGAGACCTGCTCTTTGCTAAGATCTCTGCCCTGGAGGGACTGGCAAATCATGCTACCTGCATACTGAGATGCTTTCTGCCGTCCAGCCCCAAACAGCCGCTCCACTTGCCAGGGTCTAGGCCTGGGGCTCAGTCTGAAGTTTTGAGGCCAGATCCTCTCCCGCAGGTCCCCCCACCAGCAAAATCAACTCTCGTGTCTTACTCTTCAGTGTTTTCAGCTTTTAACCGAGACAAGCAGACCTTAAATTCACATCCAATATCAGGCAGAAGTATCAGAGATCATTTACAAGAGCTGAGAACCCCAAACATTGGAGAGGACAACAGAAAATGCCAATTACCTCAATGTCAGAGCAGATCCAGACTGTCTGCATTCGTAGCAGGACTGACCACATCCAGCAATGCCAGCAGGGCAATCCCAAATTCTCCCTCCCCTTCCCACATTAATGTCCATTCCAGAGACTGGAGTGGATTATGGCTTGAATTGTGCAGCTGGGTAAAGCCCAAGTACGCAACGAGATGTAAAAACCTCGGTAGCAAACCAGCAAGAACAAACACAGCACAGGGCACTTGAGACCTTGAGTTATGGGGGTCTGGACCACATAACTAGGGCAGGTTCACTTCTAAAAGGTCCCAGCAATGGGCACCTTTCCCGGGGAGCTCAGAGTTTACATTGACAACATGCTGGCACTCAGAAATGCTCTGCAGTGGGCTGTGAGGACATAGTCCCCTCAGAAACAGAGCAACCATGAAGAAACCAAGTCTCAGCCATCTGTATATCTCAGCAAACTGTGGAAATCCTCTCTTTTTTTTTTCCAGTAAAAGACTCTGTTGTGTGGGAAAGAGGAAGGCTGAGCTGGTACACTGTCGAAGCCTCCCTTTTAAGATACTCTTTAACATCTTTTTTCTCATGTCTCCCCTAGACCTGTCAGCCCTGCTTGCCTCCTGGAAATGCACCAGCGAGGCTGAATTTCAAGAGTTGTGTTGCGACTGCTACTTGCATGTCATCCCTCAAAAAGGAAAAGAGAAAACAAAGGGACGTTGAGGGCTGAGATATGAGCAGTCCGTGCACATGTGGTACAGAAAGATGGTTAATGGGCAGTCGAAGCTTGCTCTCCCTGAGCTGGGTTCACGCTCTGCACAGCCTGGCCAAGTCGAGAGCCCTGCTAGGCATGGCCTGACCTCTCAATGCTTTTGGCCTCAAGAAAGACTTGGTATCTGACCCTTGGATTTTTCTTTAAGAAGATGAGAGGGGGAAAAAAAAACCCCACAAAGCCTCCTATAAAAAGCCAAACTTCCCAAGCCAAAACCAATAAAAAGCTTCCCAGCTGTT